>NW_004524773.1:2234078-2240753 GCF_000260255.1 Octodon degus | reverse complement strand
TAATCCCAGCACTCGGCAGGCAGAGGCAGGAGGATTGTTGTAAGTTTGAGATCATCCTGGGCTAAAGTGAGCTCAAGTCCAGTCTGAACTGCGTAAGGAGACTGTCTCAAAAAGACTGAAAGAGGGGGACCATTGTGATGGTGACACTGCCGTGACAGAGCCACCTTGTAGCTGTCCCTGCAGCGGCCTTGGCAGTCTGTGAGCTGGTTGCCTAGCTATGCTGGGGCAGGCACCAATTACCTGGACCCTTCTGCAAGTCCTGGACTAGATCTACATCACCCTGGCTGCTTTCTGTCCTGATGAGATATGAGGTGCAATGGTTTACTCACTCCTGGTCAGAGCAGAAGGTGTGGGCCTTGCTCCCACCCGAACCCCAGGTGCAGACTGTCCTTCTGTGTCAGGAGTCGTAGATCTGTGTGACAGGCAGGTGGACCTGGTGAGTTTACCCCGGGGTTGGGCAGGTGAGCCAGGACTGCTAGCCGGACTGGCACCCCCTCTAACCCAAGCCTTGTAGGTCAGGTCTCTCCCCTGTGGCTGCAGTTGGCAGATGCTCAGGCTGGCCAGGCTGGGAGAAGTCCAGGCCCCCAGGGCTGTCTGGGTAGAGACAGGGTCCTGTGCTTATCTATACCCTAAGGGTGTCCACAGGTCTGTTCCTACATGGTGATGGGAAAGGGGACTGGAGGAGGTGGCTGAAAATGTGCCCCAGAGCTTCCCATGGAGTGAAGGGGTAGGACGTGCCTCGATGTGGCATAGACCTGGTTTCTGGCCAGGTTCTTTCATGCCAGGCTGTGCCGCCTCAGGGAGGCGGCTTCCTGATCAGCTCTCGTTGCCCTGGGGCACTGGCTACTCTTGTGCTACCTGGGATCACAGAGGTCCTGCCTTTTGAGTGCTTGGGTGGGTACCCACAAATGAGAGAGCCTTGGAGGGAAGGGAGAGAGGAGCAGTCACCGGTACCCCATGGGTAGCTCCTCAGTCTGCAGGTCTCTGTTCTGTGCAGATATCCAGTTCTGGAATAGTCGGCAGTCCCTGGAGGGGCTCTCTGTGCGCTCTGTCTTCTTCGGTGTGTTCCAATCTTTTGTGGTTCTGCTCTACATCCTGGACAATGAGACCAACTTTGTGGTTCAGGTCAGCGTCTTCATTGGGGTCCTTATTGACCTCTGGAAGATTACCAAGGTCATGGATGTCCGGGTAAGTTTGGTCACCATGGTGTTGGGTGGTGGAGAGGTGAGCAGGGCGGTGGTGTGGCCCAGGCTGACCCTGGAGCTGGTCCCTGGGGGTTTCCCGATGCCTGCCCTCACTCCCAGGCCTAGGGGATTTTCACACCAGGGGATTTTTTGGGTCACACGTAGGACAGGGGAACTGGGAACAGTGGGGAAGGGCAGCAGCCGATTCTGGCATGGGGGGAAGGCAGTACACAGCTGACCACAGCCTTCTCCTTTGGGCGCAGCTGGACCGGGAGCACAGGGTGGCAGGAATCTTCCCCTGTCCGACATTCAAAGACAAGTCCACATATATCGAGTCCTCCACCAAAGTATATGATGACGTGAGTGTTCCAACAGCCTGGGGGGGGGGTGGTCTCTAAGCACCTACCTGCTCCTGAGGGGAGGAGCCTGACTGTTGTAGGGCCCCTTGCTTCCTGGCCAGGTCCAGAGTTCTCAGAGCCATCTGGAAATTCCCTTGGCTCAGCCTGCCTGACCAGGTGGGTGGGGTAGGGTGCAGGGGTGACAGGTGGGCTTGGAGCCAGTCCCAGCCCTCTGTGACCCTCAGATGGCTTTCCGGTACCTGTCGTGGATCCTCTTCCCGCTCCTGGGCTGCTATGCCGTCTACAGCCTCCTGTACTTGGAGCACAAGGGCTGGTACTCGTGGGTGCTCAGCATGCTCTACGGCTTTCTGCTGACCTTCGGTGAGTCTCTCGCGATGCAGATGACGTCAGCTAGGGGCAGGCAGAGCTCCTGGAAGGACTTGAACAGCATGATTCCAGTTTTGTCCCCAGAGGAGCATTTTGTCTCATGAGTAACCCAGATAGCAAACAACAGCCAGGCTTCAGGGCAAGGGATGAGTCCGTGAAGGGCAGGCTGGGGTACATGCAAGAAGGGGTAGGGGAGACCATGTTCAAACTGAGGCCAGGGAGGTCCTTGAGGAGGGACCCATACAAAGATCTGATTGGCAGGACAAATGCTAGTGCCCCTATACTCAGTGTTTTTGCCCTCACCACCATGCAGGCTTCATCACCATGACCCCCCAGCTATTCATCAACTATAAGCTCAAGTCTGTGGCCCACCTGCCATGGCGCATGCTCACTTACAAGGCCCTCAACACTTTCATCGATGACCTGTTTGCCTTTGTCATCAAGATGCCTGTCATGTACCGGATCGGATGCCTGCGGGATGGTGAGTTCCCATTTGCAGTTGGGTGGGCAGGGGTGGGGCTTGGGCCCATGGCCATCTCCACATCAGGCCAAGGCCCGGCACCCCTCCCTCACCACACTTGTCCCCACAGACGTGGTATTCTTCATCTACCTCTATCAACGGTGGATCTACCGCGTCGACCCCACCCGTGTGAACGAGTTTGGCATGAGTGGAGAGGACGTCACAGCAGCTGTCCCTGTGCCCCAGGCCTCCACGACAGCGGGGGCCCTCACATCTGCACCTGCCACCTCAGCCAGCGAGGAGGCTACCACATCTGAGCCCCAGGAAGCCCCTCCAAAGCCAGCAGAGGACAAGAAAAAGGATTAACCACCATGGTCCTCCTTGTCCACACTGGCTCCTGGTGACCACACCCTGCCACTCCGGCCCCCTTGCCTCCCTTCCCTGTGGCCCTTTCCTTGGACAGATTGGGCCAGGTGGTAGGAGGTCCCCTCGAGCCAGGGCCCAGCGTGTGATGTGGGGGCCAAGGCAGGCCAGGCTCGCTGTTCGTGGAGGTGCCATCTGTCCTTCTGTCCCTGTGTGTTTCCAGCCATCTTGCCCTGCCCCCCAGCACCACTGGGAATCATGGTGACGCTGACTTGGCGCTGGGAGGGACTGGGCTGGGGAGGGGCCAGGGCCGCAGTGGGATGCCTGCGGTCATCTGTCATCTTGTCCCTTGTCCCCGACCCCCTCCTCCCAGGCCACCACCCTTAACACAGTCTGGATTTAATAAATTCATATGGGTGTTTAACTTAAACTCTACAATTGCCCATCCTCGCCTTCCTCAATCACATGCTGCAGCTCTGAGGTTGGTGAGCTGGCTCTGCTGCAGGGTCAAGGCATGGGAGGGTGGCAACAGTGACTTGCAGTTAGAGCCAGCTGTGTTTGTCACTCCTCTCCTGCTTGCTTTCAAGGGCCCCCTAAAGCTGTCCCCATTCCATAGATGCCAAGGTGCCCAGAGACTCCCATGTGCTCCATGCCACCAGCAGGCCCAGGAGTGTTCCTCGCACAGGCCCAACTCATGAATACAGTGGCTGCCACCAGAGGATTATGTTCCTCTCCCTCGTCCTCTTAGTAGTGGCACCTGAATGGGTGCCCTTCTTCAGCATGTGGGGATAGGCAAACAGCAAAGATGCTGTAGTGCCCCAAAGGCATAGGGGATCATTGGCACCGAGGACCCACCAGGTTGTCAGCAGGGGGCACTTGTGCCTTCCTAGCCCCTCCCTGGGAGCAGGGATTTATGTACCCACTGTGCAAAACCTACAGGCCAGGGACCCTCACTTCCAGATTTATCTTTGGGGTGGCCTCAGTCCTGTAGATGCACTGCTCTGTCAGGTTCCCTGTGCCACCCTCTGCAGAGCCAGGCATGGAATCAGAAGCCCCTGGGAGATGTGCTTACTGAGCAGCTCCAGGTGCTGGTCTCGTCCCCTTCCCTGCTCTGCATCATTTCATGGCTCCCCAGTGCCCTTGGAGAAGCCTGGAGCTGTGCAGCATGGCTTCTGCGCAGGGCCCTTAGGACGCAAGGTGGGGTGCACAGGCAGGCTGTGGAAGGGTGTGGGCTCTCAAGCCACTCCAGTCCACTGGCCCTGTTGCCCCTGGCTCTTACTCTAGCCCCACCCCCGTGCTGCTGGCAAGGCCCATTATAGTCCCTTGGGAGGCTTTACTTTTTGTCTGCCACCTGAGACCAGCTAGGACAGGCTCCCCAGCTCTATGGTCCTGCCCAACCGTGTCCCATGCTATCCAGCAGCTAGAAAACACTGGGTTTTTTTGGTTTTTTGTTTTTGTTTTTTGTGCAATACTGAGGATTGAACTCGGGTTTTTGCACTGAGTAACAACCCACAATCCAGCCCTTTATTTTTAAATATGGTTTCCTTAAGTTGCTTCGATGTCCTCACACCTTTGATTCTCATGTTTCAGCTTTCCTGAGTGCAGGGATTACAGGTGTGTACTGCCATCTATTTAGGACAATTTCTAAAGTACAAAGCTATAAACCATGGTGGTGCATGCCTTTAATCCCAATTTGGGAGGCTGAAGCAGGAGGATCTTCTTGAGTTTGAAGCCAGTCTAGGTTACTTAGTTCAAGGCCAGACTGAACTGCATGACAAAACCCTGTGTTGAAAAACAAAACAGTTCCAGGCCAGCAACTTAGTGAAAACTTTTTTTTTTTTTTTGGCGGAACTGGGGAGTGAACTCACACTTGTGCTTGCCAGGGAAGCGCTTATACCACTGATCCCTCTCCCCAGCCCAGAAACTTTGTCTCAAAATTTAGAATAAAAGATGCTGAGGATGTAGCTCAGTAGTAGAGTGCTCACTTACCATGCACAGTACATTAACTTCTAGGGTGGTGAGATAGCTCAGCAGTCTTAAGTGCCTGCCTGGCAAGCACAAGGACCCAGGTTTGGTTCCCATACTGCGTGCCATCCCAGCCCCAGAACCCTGGGCACACCTGGCCAGCCACCAAAACCAAGCATGGTAGCACATGCAGTCCAAGCTGCATAGTGAGACCCTGTACCAAGTGAAGAGGGGGGAAAAATGCCTTGGGGTTCTGTCGCCAGCATCCTTTCCCTAAAAGACCCTCCAAAAACCTGATACTTGTCCCTACTCAGATCCTTCTGCAGCTTCCCATCCTCCTTGGGAGGCGTGTAGGCTCCCAGAGCTTGAGCACTTTTCCCTGCTCCTGCCGTAGCCCCTTCATGTTAGCTGGCCATTGGCTGGCCATATGCCCCCCAGGCTCATGCCCGGACCACGGCTCCTTCATTCCCCTGCCCCAGGCATCCTCCAGGTGGCCATGCAATGACTCCTCCAGGGTGTCCACCCTGACCTCCATGATCTCTGGGCTCTAGGGAACAGTCCTGCCCATCCTGGGTTGTCACTGTAGGGACAGGTCAGTCTTCCACTGATCCCAAAGCTGTGACAACACAACCAGTGCTACCTTGGTGACTGTGTGTCCCCAGCTCTTCTGAAGCATGTATAAGCAATGCTGACATTCATGGACTCCCAGACCTGTTGAGAAATTCTGACAGCCATGAGAGGTGGTGACAGCAAATGTTCCCTGAGCAAAGCCCTGTGCTGCAGCTTCTGTGTACACAGCTGGGGCCAAGACAGGCCCAGACTGGCCCTGGTGGAAGTACAGTCCAGCACAAGTCAGGAGGATATCTGACTCTGACATGTCCTTTCAGTTATTCACTCAACAAACTATTTGTGGTACTAGGGGTGGATCCCAGGGCCCTGTGCCTGGCTACAAGTGCTCCACTACTTTAGCTGTGTCCCCAGCCCAACTGGCAGGAGACTGACATTGGAAGCACCCTGGGGCAATCAGGTGGACTAGTCACTCTTGATCATGAGCTGAACTCCAGTCTAAGCACGGCCGGCAGTCTGCTTTATCCATTGAACTTCCTACTTCTCAGTGCTCCTGGCACCTTGCTGGCCATCGCTCTGGCCTTCCCTCCATTCTTTCTGCAGCATTCACTACCCAGGGCTTCTGGTTGTTCCTTAAACACGCCATGTGTTCCTACCTCAGGGCCTTTGCACCCACCATGCCTTGAACTCGTGTCCCAGATACCCACATAGACTCAATTTTTTATTTTTGAGACAGGGTCTCTCTGCAGTTCAGGCTGGCCTTGAGCTCACTTTGTAACCCAGACTGGTCTCAAATTCCCAATTATTCTCCTGCTTCAGCCTCTTGAGCGCTGGGATTACAAGCATGCATTACCATGTCCAGTCCCCTAATTTTTATTTATTTTGTATTTTTAGGAAAGGGTCTACAGGGTGTTCAGGGTCTCACTACTAGATCGGACTCATAGTAAACTGCCTGTTTACAGCCTTCCAGCACTTGGGAGGATAGAATCCCCGGCCCCTGTGCCTGCTGGCAGGTGCTTTAATCCACTGAGCTATTTGGCTGGCCCTCATTTTTATTTTATTTTATTTTTTACAGAACTGGGGATTGAACTCAGGCCCTTGTGCTTGCCAGGGAAACGCTTATTCTACTGAACCATCTCCCCAGCCCCTAGATTTTTTTTCCCTCATTTTTGATCTAACTCAAATGTCCTTTCTTCAGATCCTCCTCAAACTCTCCAAACTCAATGATTCCTGCTTTATTCTTCTATAATTTCTTTGCTACTGGGGCTGGTGAGATGGCTCAGTGGTCTAAAGCGCCTACTTAGAACAAGCTTAGCTATGCGGTTCAATCCCCAGCACCAAATGCCAGCCAGCCCCGCCCTCTGGTGGACTGAGCTGGCCACACACACACACACACACACACACACACACA
>NW_004524773.1:2232407-2233808 GCF_000260255.1 Octodon degus | reverse complement strand
CCAGCCCTCACACAAATAAATTTAAAAAAATTTAAAAAAAAATTTATTTGCTACCACTTTTGCTCATCTACTTTCCAGCTCGGATTTAGGCTCCTTAGTGGCCAGGGCTTTTGTCAGACCAGTAGACTTGAAACGTGGGCCTTGAGGGCTTCACAGCTTCTTTTGCACTTCAGGATGCTTACACTCTAATGATTCTGTGAGTTGAATGTTTACAACAACCCTGTGAGATTCACTTATTTATTCCCACCTAACAGATAAGAAAACTGAGGCCTTGGGAAATGGAGGAATTTGTCCAAGGTCACAAAGAAATGTGACACACGTCACTTAGGACGTAGAGTGCTTATGACAGTGCCCGGCACATGGGAGACCTGTACTATATGTAAGTGTCAGCTATTCCCTTGTGTAATCTTCATGACCAGCCTGTTATCGGATCCTCTTTACAGATGGAAAACAAGTCCTGAGATGAAGCCCAGGTGAGTGCAGAGCCCTAGTGTGGTGCCAGATGTGACACCCAGTGTGTGCTCAGTAAGTGTACACTGAGTGGATCCGTGAGTATATGTGGGCTACCAAGAAGTGGAACCACAAATATTACACAGACAAATGGAGGATGCCAAGCCTGGGACCCAGATGTCATTCTCAGGGGCACGGGGAAGCTTAGGAATGTGATCCAGCCAATGGCTGTCTGTCTGAGCCACCTCCCCAAGAATCCTGGTCCTAAATCTTGCTCTTCAGGTGAGCCACCTGTGCCTGGCCTGGGCACACAACTCCAGAGGCACAGCAGGGTCACACTACCACCACTCCCAGACTCAGCTACCGCGTTTTGGGCTGGAAGCACTCTGTGCCACCAAAGTACAACATAATAAATACAGCGTCCATTTACCGACCTCAAAATATTTACAGGCACCCATCCTGCCATGTTCTGAGTATTGGGGACCCAAGAACAAAACAGAAATTTATATTCTGACGTCATAGCTTTAAACGCTGGTTCAATATCTTTATCACTTATTTACAATGGAAGAGACTGAGGCACGGAGTGACCTTGAGGGTTTGGTGAAGATCACTGTGACCAACAGCAGCAGCAGAACCCTGGCAACTTGCCCCTCCTGAAGCTTTCCTTCAGCTTGAGAGACAACAGGTTCAGGTCCTACTGGGAAAGTAAGATGGGGCCTCAGTGTCCCGATTTGCTCAATGGGTCAGACATGAACGGCCTTTAGCAGCTCTCAGTTGTCTCTGCCCCAACACTGGGCAGCTACACGCGCCTTGCCCCTCCATAGGGCCCAGCCTCCCTTTCCCGGCCGGTGCCGCCCCCCAATCACGTGATGCGCGGGGTTTTCCCATTCCCCTGGCGTGACGTCACGACAAGGTGCAGGCCAATGGGCGCGCAGGCCGGCGGCGCCGGGG
>NW_004524773.1:2225740-2229810 GCF_000260255.1 Octodon degus | reverse complement strand
TTCTAAGTAGGTGCTTTAGACCACTGAGCCATCTCACCAGCCCCTATTTGTTTGTTTTGAGACAGGGTCTCACTATGTAGGCTGGCCTTAAACTGACTAGGCAGCCCAGGCTGGCCTCAAACTCATAGTGATACTCTTGCCTCAGCCTCTTAAGTGCTGTTTTGTTGTTGTTGTTTTTGATTGTTGTTTCTTTGTTTTGAGACATGGTCTTGTTATACAGTTCAAGCTGACCTCATACTCTTAGGGATCCTCCTGTCTCAGCCTCCTGAGTGCTAGGATTACAAGTGTGCACCATCCCCCCAGGCTCAAGAGTCCTATTGTGAGTAGTCAGTGGCCCCATTAACCTGGGTCAGGGGTCGTCTCTGCAAGGATATTCTTTGGATGAATCCCCAGAAATATTGTCTTGGGGTAGTATGGTGGTGTGTGTTTATAATCCCAACACTCTTGATAGGTCTTATAACGTAGCCCAGGCTAGTCTTGAACTGTGGAAGATTGAGGCAGGAGGATTGCAAGTTGCCCAAGCACATCCCTGGGCAGCTTAGCAATATAGGGAGCCCCTGTGTCAAAATGAAAAATGGAAAAAAAAAAAAAAAAAAAAAAAAAAAAAAAAAAAAAAAAGAAAAAGAAAAAAGCATCAGGATGTAGCTCAATACAAATGCTGGGTTCCTTCTGGGATGGGTGGGGTTGTGGGCTTGGCCATTAAGAAGGCACTGCGGCCTCCACAATAGGTCTGAATGAAGGTTTGGAGGGGTAGTGATGAGATGGGTAATTTCACTGGGGACAGATATGACCCAAGCCCTGTTTCTGGGCAGAAGCAAGGCTAAGACTGTGTCTGAGACCAAGATCGCAAGGTATTTGGTTTCAAATGGGAGTAATTCTGATGGTGTCTATTTACTAATTTTTTTGTTTTGTTTTCAGAACCGGGAGTTGAACTCAGGCCCTTGCACTTGCCAGGCAAGTGCTTATTCTACTGAGCCATCTCCCTGGCCCTTTACTAAATATTTAATGAACATCTGTTATATGCCTGGCCCTCTGCTGGGCAGTGCTCACAGGGGCTATAGCAGGGACAGAGATAGCCACAGCCCATCCCTGGGAGGGCTCCCTACTTAGACGAGGAGGTAGATGTATAAACAGCAAATGTGGGCTTATAAAACCTAATAGGAGCTATGAAGAAATCTTGGGGTTAGTGATGTTTAATAGAAGGGTGGAGCCAGGCATGGTGGTACACACCTGCTATCCCAGCACTCTGGGAGGCTGAGCACGAAGATCAAAAGCTTGAGCCCAGCCTGGGCAATTTAGTGACTTAATGAGACCCTGTTTCAAAATAAAAAATAAAGGACCAGGGATGTAGCTCAATGCAAAGGTCCTAGGTTTAATCCTCAGTACTTAAAAAGAAAAATTAGCCACTTTATGGAGGGAAGATGGAACTCAGACCCTGTGTTAAGCAGTTGCCATGTGATCTTGTTTTTGTGTTGTTTGTGTGAGACAGGGTCTTGGCTGTGTAGTTCAGGCTGGCCTTGCACTCACTTAAGTAGCCCAGGCTCACCTTGAATTCACAGGGATTTTCTTGCTTCAGCCTCCCAAATGCTGGGGTTACAGCCTGGCAGCTGTGTGATCCTAATTCTCCTGTTAACCCCCAGAGTGGGTGCTGAGCCCTCACTGCATAGAGGAGGCTCAGAGATGCCCAGAGCCACACAACTAGTGGGCACTAACTGGGATTTAAACCACCTTGGTGTCACCCTGTATCCCAAATTTTGAAACTGCTCTCAACTTACCCATTTCTTAGACAGACCAAGGCCTGGGAAGGTGAGAAATGACTCAGTTCCATGAAACCGTGTGTCCCAATACCTTGTCCCATAGTGACCAACATTTGTAGGGTGCCTCACACCTGATCTAAGTCTTCCCACACACCAAGTCTGAAAATTACGTAAGCCCAATGAGGCAGGCATTACCACTGGGCCTCTTTCTTCTCCCTTTTCCTTTTTTTTTCTTTTTTTTTTTTTTTTTTTTGCAGAACCGGAGATTGAACTTAGGCCCTTGCACTTGCCAGGGAAGCACTTATTCCACTGAGCCATCTCCCCGGCCCCCCTTTTTTTTTTTTTTTTGAGACAGGGCTTTGCTGTGTGGCCCAAGCTGGCTTTGTGCTCGTGGAGGTCCTCCCACCTGATCCTCAGGAGATTCGGATCACAAGCATGCACACCATGCCTGGCCTATAATGAAGGCCCTGCTGGGATCTCTTTTATCTTTTTTTTTAAATGGTCTTACTATGTAGTTCATGCAGGTCTTGAACTCATTGTGTAGCCCTGACTGGTCTTGAACTCTCTGCAATCCTTCTGCCTCAGCCTCCTGTGTGCTGGAATTACAAGCCTCTGCTACCAAGTCTGGTTTATTGTACCCATTCCTGAGATGAAGAAAACAAGGCACAAAAAGGTTTAATAGTGGGCTCAAGGCACACAGCTAGCGAGTAGCAGAGCTAGGATTGGAACTGAGGCCATTGATCTCAAGGCCCAGCACTGCTACCCAGGACTTGGGTACCCAAGTCCATCTAGTACAGCTGTCTAGCAAGGATTTTCCAAGACTTCCTCTCCCGTGGCCTCAGTATCCCCACGTTCTAGAGGGATGTTGGCACCCTGTTACCTCACAGGTGATATGCGATAGGGGTGTGAGAGAGCAGCCTTCCTGGGGCAAAGTTCTGGGCCCTGGGAGCCACTCCCGTAGGCACAAAGAGGGCAGGTCTGGCTGCAGGTAGGTCGTTGAGGTGCAGCCACCCTGGGTGAGGCAAGGGCTTGGGCTGCGTTTCCCTGCTGTGTGACTTGGCTCTCTGTGTCTTTCTGGGAGTCCCCTAGGCCTGCCTGTGCAATGATGGGAGGTGGTTTCAGTTTTTCCACAGCCCCTGGTACTGCCTATTTCTGCTGGGGAGGTACCAGAGGACATTGCTGTTGTTCCTCCCTCAGGTAGCAGGGCTCAGTGTGGCATTTGGGGTGGGCACCTCTGGCACTAGGCCAGGAGGCAGGGCACACTGCTCTGGATTCAGAGGAGCAGTGCCCTCAGATCTTCAGACTGCAGCCAGGGACCTTGGGGCCTAGGAAGGAGCCCCAAAGTTGATTTAGAATCCAGGGTATCCATTGATTTTCCTGGTAACAAGACCCTTTGCTTGGGGCCGGGGAGATGGCTCAGTGGAATAAGCGCTTCCCTGGCAAGCACAAGGGCCTGAATTCAATCCCTGGTTCAGCCAAAAAAAAAACCCTTTGCTTTTCCATGACACCCACCAGTACTTCCTGATCCTTGTTGTAAATGTTTTGGGGAGGCATTTGATTTTGGTTGAAGATGCCCTGATGCCAGTTCCCTGAAGTTAGGGGCTGAAGGGACGTGGGGGTGGGAGTAGAAACTCCAGTGCATCACGGGCTCCCAGAGGGATGGGGTCGGGAATCTGTCTTGAAAATGACAAGCCCTGGCCACCTCTGACCTCACCTTTCTCTTCTCTTCCCTTCACAGATGAACTGGGTGAGTATCGGGGCAGGTGTGGGGAGGCCCAGGGCTGAGGGGCTGAGTGCTCCAGAGTATGGGGTATGGGGCCAGGGGCTGAGTGACTCCTTTGACTGCACTCCTGGGAAGGCCCCCGGGAGATGCTGGGTACGGGTATTAGTGGCCTTGGCATTACTGTGACTGAGGTGCATAAGCCATTCTTTCAGTGGGTATTGGGGAGCCCTCCTGGGGACCAGTGCTGTGCTGGGCACCAGGCATCAAGCCATGAGAGGCAGGGGCAGGGGCAGGGGCAGGGGCAGGGCGAGAATGAGACTGGTGAACCCAAGCCTGGTGGCCTAGGGAAAGCCTGCATGTCAGGCCTTTCCAGAGGGCCCACCTATGACTGAAAGGATGAGAAGGTGCCAGCCTGGAGTTAAAAAGGAAAAGTAGGGATCAGGCAGCAGGAGGAACATCTCTGGGGGTGCAAATGACAAGGTAGTGGAGCTGTTTTTTGGAGATGAATAGAGTTTGGGGAGGGTGTTGGCTTTGACCCCCCAGGGAGATGGGAGCTGTGGGAGGCTTCTGAGTAGCGGTGGGTCAGGTGG
>NW_004524773.1:2217619-2225015 GCF_000260255.1 Octodon degus | reverse complement strand
AGAATTAGCGCTGCACTCTAATGTTGCATTCCTGTAATCCCAGCACACTGGGAGGCTGAGGCAGGAGCCTGCAAATTCTAGGCCAGTCTGTCAACTGAACAAGACACTCTTCTGGAAATATAAGGAAAAAAGGGCCGGGTCCGTAGCTCAGTGTGAAGGGCCTGGCTCCGGTCCCCCGGGAGAGAGGGTCAGTCCGGAAGGAAGGGATTAAGCAGCGTTTTGGCTTTTCCCGGCAGAGATCATCGACGAGTACATCAAAGAGAACGGCTTCGGCCTGGAGGGGGCGCCGGCGGGCCTGGGCGAGGGCCCGCGCCTCGTTTCCCGCGGGGCCGCCTCCTTGAGTACGGTCACCTTGGGCCCCGCTGCGCGGCCCCCTGTCGCGCCCCCGCCCTGGGGCTGCACGCTGAGCCGGCTGGGGCAGCCTGGGCCCGGGGCGCGGCCGCACCTGGTCATCACCGAGCAGCCCAAGCAGCGCGGCATGCGCTTCCGATACGAGTGTGAAGGCCGCTCTGCTGGCAGCATCCTGGGCGAGAGCAGCACCGAGGCCAGCAAGACACTGCCAGCTATCGAGGTGCGTGCCTGAGGTCTGGGGTTTCCGCTCTGCCCTCGCCATGGAGGGGTGGGTGGAGGGTAGGGGTAGAAGTGCCAGGCCCCTGTCCAGGTGTTCGAAAGAAGTCCTCTTTCTTTACCCAAACTGTGAGACGCTGCAGTGGTGCACATTCCTCTTATCCCAGCGCTCCGGAGGATCTCCGTAAGTGGCATCTGAGCCTCTTAGTTCACACACACACACACACACACACACACACACACACACACACACACACAAAGCCCTGAAGCATCAGGCGCTTGGGTTCAAATCCTGCTTCTGTCATTTACTAATTGTAGAGCCTGGGCAGGTTTTTGGGTTTCTCTGTGCCTGTTTCCTCTGCTTCCAAATGATGGTAGTAATAGTCATCCCGATTTGTCAGGGAGGACCCAGTGAGTGACACCCTCAGGACACTTCCACAGTCTGTGCTCAGCAGAGAGCTGACAGTGGTCCCATTATGGCCACCACACTGCCAGGCTTGGCCATGCCTGGCCCGGGCTATGCTCCCAGCTGAGGACGTCCAGGTTGCCTACTGCGGCTCTGTCAGCTTGGCCAGGAGCTGGAGTTAAGGGTGTCTCACAGGGAACCTGGGAAATAAGCTGCAGCAGTCTGCCCTGTGGCACCTGCGTGTGCAGCAGATCCTGTACGTGCAGTCTTGGATGGAGGCTAGCAGTGAGGATGTCCTCAGGGTGTCTATGCGGTGGGGACTCTAGGATAAGCCCAAAACTGAAATACAGAACTGAGCATAGGTATTAGGTTTGCTTGCTTTTTTTTTTTTTTTTTTTAATTTATGTATTTGTATTTGGTACAGGGTCTTGCTATGCAGCTTGGGCTTATACTGATCCTCCTGTTTCAGCCTCCCCAACGCTGCCTGGTCTAAGTGGCTGGCATGGCATGCGGTACCAGGGATCGAATTCTGGTCCTTGAGCTTGCCAGGCAGGTACTTAGACCACTGAGCTATCTTCCCAGCCCAGCTTGCTTATTTCTTTCCTTTTTCTTTTTTGCAGTGCTGAGGGTAGAACTTATATGTGCTGGGCCTCTTGTATGCCGGTCAAGCACTGTGTGACCAAACTACACCCAGCCCTTGTTTTAAAGTATTGAATCATTTCATGTCCTCTTGCTATGTAGGCCAAGCTGGCCTTGAACTTGTATCAATTTGTATATATCCTCCAGCCTCAACCTCCCTAGTGCTGGGATTACAGGTGTCTGCCACCACGCTGGGTGAGATAGAAATTTAACATTCATGCAATGATGTTAGCTAATTTGAGACCACATGCTTTTCACCCGTTACCCCAAGTAGCCTGGAAAGCTTTTGCTTTTGTTGTCTTATTTATTACCTAGTCCTGGATCTCAGGATCACTTGCAGGCTTTTTTTTTTTCTCTCCTGTCTTTTTGAGACAGGCTCTCTGCTATACAGCTCAGGCTGACCTTGAGCTTACTTGTAGCCCAGGCTGGTCTCCAACTGGCAAGGATCCTCCTCCTGCCTCAGCCTCCTGAGTCCTGGGATTACAGCTACATGCAGCACTTGGTTGTCAGGTCTCAGGCATCTCTGAGCCCAGATGGGCCCTTCAGTCTGTCTTCCAGTCCCAACCTAGACGTTGTGGAGAACACAGTAGTTGTGTGGAATGAGCCACACTCCGCATCTCTCTGTCAGCAGGCCGTGTGTGTTCTGCGTGACACATCACGGGACAGGGATGCTACCGCGTCCCAATTCTGGAGATGGCGAGTTGGGTCCTTTGCTGACATGGGCCTCCAGGAGGTCTGTGTGCTGGAGTCTGGGCTTTCCCTTGGTAATTAGTCATTTCCTCAGTTTCCTTATTGCTGTCAGCCACGGTCCTTCTCGCACAAGGTTGGCTTCAGTTCCACATAGTGAGGGCCGTAGATTCCCAACGAGGGGGAATGGCTCGGCTCCAAGTCTGCATTTGCGGTGTTTCTCTCCCTCATTCCAAGACAGAAGCTGAGGCTCAGAGAGGCTGTGTCGGGGCCACACAGCACACTTCTCCTACACCTAGACTTTCAGGCTACTGACTCTCTTTGCTCAGTGCCCTAAAATTACCTTAGGGAGCCAGTTAAATGAGTGGCTTTAACTCTGTCTGACTCAGATTTATAGGCAGTGTCACCTACCCCATAGTCCCCCAAATCCATAATGCCACACACTCCAGGTGTGGTGGTGCACACCTGTAATCCCAGCAATCGGGAGGCTAAGGCAGAAGGATTGCTGCAAGTTTGAGGCCAGCCTGGGCTACACTGTGAGTTCAAGCCTAGATTGAGCTATATAGTGAAACCCTGTCTCAAAAAGACAAAAGAAAACAAAAATCCCCCCCAAACAGAACATTTAAAAATATAATACCATACTGTAATACAAAGGGAGAATACAGAACCGGAAATGGTAGCACACACCTGTAATTCTAGCACTGTGGGAGGCCAGGCAGGCTAAGTGAGTTGGAAGCCCAGGCCTGGGGCAATTCAGCAACTATCTAGACACAAGTATCAAAATACAAAAAGGGCTGGGGGTGTAGCTCAGTGTGAAGGCCTTGTGCTCAATCCCCAGTTTTGAAAAGAAAACAACAAATCCTGTGAAATTACTGCACCATCAGTGAGCACATTTATCCCCTGTGTAAGAGTGAGCGCAGTCCCTGGGAAGCCCCATGAAGGTGGTGGATGTTTGAGATCCTCTGGGGACCAACGAGACCCAGCCTGGTGTCCCCAGTAACCTGGTACCCACTCTGAGGGCTGCCGTGCTGAGGGCTTTCTTTCCCAGTGTCAGGCCACTCCTGGTCTGCGCAAACCCCGGTCTTCCTGTCAGCTGATGTGCTACTAGTTTTTGACAACTCAGGGTATCTCGACTTGGGGGAAGGACTTTGTAAAGCAAGTGGGCATAGTGGCACATGCCTGTAATCCCAGATCTCTGGGAGGCTGAGGCCGGAGGACTGCAAGTCCAGCCCATCCTGAGGGATTTAGCAAGGTCTTGCCCCAAAAGATCAAAATAGGGCTGGGGCATAGGGCTCAGGGGCATAAATGCCTGCCTGGCAAGCGCAAGGTCCTGAGTTTGAACTCTGGTATAAATAAACAAACAAACAGCCTCTCAAGGGCCGACATTACAGGTGCTTCGCTATCGTGCCCAGTCTCAATAGCTCAGCAAGCCTCGGGGACAGGACCTGAACTACAAAGTGAGACCGTGTCTCAAAAAACAATGCAAGGGCCAGCCAGTAGCTCAGTGGATTAAAGCAACTGTCTAGGCAGACTCAGGGACCAGAGTCTCACTTTGTAGTTCAGGCTGGCCTTGCACTTCCAGCCTTCGGGAAACTGAGACAGGAGGATCACTATGAGTGTGAGACCAGCAAAGTGAATTCAAGGCCAGCCTGAACTGTATAGCGAGACCCTGTCTCAAAAACGAAAAAAGGGCCGGGGAGATGGCTCAGTGGAATAAGCGCTTTCCTGGCAAACACAAGGGCCTGAGTTCAATCCCCGGTTCTGCCTCCCCCCGCCAAAAAAAAAGATTTTACAAATCATAATGGATCTTGACTGGGGTAGTGGTTGGTTGAATTCTATATACAGACATGAAAACTTGGGCTGGCCAAATAGCACAGTGAAAAAAACAAAACAAAACAAAACAAAAAAAACCCAAATAGCACAGTGGACTAAAGTGCCTGCTTAAGCAGTGCACAGCGGCCAGGATTTGATCCCTGGGGTGCCATCCAGCCCCAAACCCAGGGCGTGCTGAGAGGCGATTGAGACTGGGCGTGGTGGCGAGCACCTGTAATCCCAGCACTTGGGAGGCTGTAAACAAGAGGATCACTATCACTATGAGTCCGATCTGTGTAGTGAGACCCTGTAGACCTTGTACTAAATACATAAAAAAAAAAAAGCAAAAATATTCAAGCTCTGTGTATAAGATGTGTCTGCAAAACATAAAAAATCTTCAAGTGTGGGCTAGGGCCCATGGCCGAGACATCTTGTGACACATGTGAAGCTTGCCCCATGTGTGCAGAAGTCTGAAGCCTGGAGCATGGCTGCTCCCGAGCACTGCAGATGAGCCCCCAAGCCGGTAGCAAGGCAGTATGCCCAATTTGGGTGCACCCAAGCTGGGTTGTATGGGGTATACAAGGTCTCTGCTGTACATAGTTCTTTCTTCCCAGGAAATTAGTAAGTTATCTGTGTGTAAAACGCGGGGGGTGGGGGGGGGGGCGCTCCATGGACCTAGTTTCTTAAGTTTGACCACCAAAAACACATGCGAACCGGCTATAGTGGTGCACACCTGGAATCGCAGCACAGTGGGAAGCTGGGGCAGGAGGATTGCAAGTTCAAGCCCAGCTTGCGCAGCTCCACTGCTCAGCAGTACTCTGTCTCTAAATAGTACATCTTAAAAAAAGACTGGACCGGGCCGGGGAGATAGCTCAGCGGTCTACAGTGCCTGCTCAGGCAAGTGCAGTGACTGTGACTGCGAGGCTGCGACTTAGGTTCAGTCCCCAGCATTCAATCCCTTGCACCACATGCTGCGCCAGCCCCTTCCCCAGGGCAGGCTGAGCCGGCCACACACACAAAAAAACTTACCATAAAAAGACTGGACTGTTGGGCCCGGGAGACAGCTCAGTGGACCTGAGTTCCATCCCTGGTACCGCAAAAAATAAATAAATAAATAAATAAATGAAAAAGACTGGACTAGATTCAGTCCTGGCAGGCACGTAGTGACGTCAGTGGGGCCTCCTGGGTCGCTGAGTGGGGGCCAGAAGCCATCTCCCTCCGTGGTCCCATTTGGGGCAGTGGCGGTGGATGCCCCAGGGAGGGTCCGGATGCCGGAGGAGCCCCCATGAGTGCCTGTCTTCCTGCAGCTCCGGGACTGTGGCGGGCTGCGGGAGGTGGAGGTGACCGCATGCCTGGTGTGGAAGGACTGGCCCCACCGCGTGCACCCGCACAGCCTTGTGGGAAAGGACTGCGCCGACGGCGTCTGCAGGGTGCGGCTGCGGCCCCAAGTCAGCCCCCGGCACAGGTACCCACCCTGCCAGGACCCCCGAGGGAGAGCGGCCACCCAGGGGAGCCCAGGGCAGGGGCAGGAGGGCCGGAGCCTCTTCACGCCCACTCAGTGGGGAAATGGAGGCTGGGGGCCCTGCCCTGTGCACGGTCGCATATACCACGTGTGCCCATAAAGTAGAGAAGGACACAGACTTGCAGAGGTTAAGGAGCACAGGTGGCTGTGGCAGAGATGGGATCTGACTCCACACCCCGTGTAATGTATTTATATATTTGGTTCTCGCTACACAGCTCGGACTTGTAGTGCTCCTCCTGTCTCAGCCTCCCCAGCACTGGGATTACAGGCATACACCATCAGGTCCAGTTTTAGGGGCCAGTACGGCATGCAGTACCGGGGATCGAACCTGGGTCCTTGCGCTTGCCAGGCAGGTGCTTAGACTACTCAGCTATTTCCCCGGCCCAACTTAAAGGTTTTTTTTTTTTTAAGACTTTTTTTTTTTGCGGAACCGGGGATTGAACTCAGGCCCTTGTGCTTACCAGGCAAGTACTTATTCTACTGAGCCATCTCCCCGGCCCCAAGATTTTTAATAATATTTATTTACTTTTTTTTGTTTCTGGGAGTCAAACTCATGATCTCACACTTACCAGGCAGACACTGTGCCCCTGAGCTATATATCCCTGGCCCTCTAATAACATGTAAAGATTTGATTTGAGTGAAAGACTACATTTTAATAAGACTTAAAGATTCAGCCAGATGCGCAGCTGGCACCTTAGCACTTGGAAGGCTGAGGCAGAATTGCTGTGAGTTCGAGGTCAGCCTGAAGTATGTAGCAAGACCCTATTTCAGGAAGGCAAAAGAAAAGGATGTGCCTTGGAGTCGGGCGTGGTGGCAGATACCTGTAGTCCAAGCATTCTGGAGGCTGAGGCAGGAAGATCACAAGTTGTAGGCCAGCCTGGACTGCATACTGAGACCCTGTCTCAAAATAAAGAAAAATAGGGGCCGGGGAGATGGCTCAGTGGAATAAGCGCTTCCCTGGCAAGCGCAAGGGCCTGAGTTCAATCCCCGGTTCCACCAGAAAAAAAAATAATAATAAAAAATAAAGAAAAGTACTCTGCATATGCAAGCAAATATGTAGGCGCTCACGTGGATTTTTGTTGTTGTTGTTGTTCCCCTCATAAATAGTAATTGACACCCATGCCTTGTTTTATTTTGATTTTTGTGTGTCTGGGATGGAACCCAAAGCATTGCACATACCTGCATACAACCTTTCTACTGCTCAGCCATGTCCCTAGCTCCTGCTGTTTGTGTTTATATCCCAGTCATCTTGGACATAATTCCCTGTCGGTATATATACAGTTGTCCCAGCCTTCTTCTTGGCTGTATAATATTCCATAGCATGGATGTACACAGTTCTCTGCTAATAGGTACCTGTGATGATTCCAGTTGCTGTTGTCCTGTGACCAATAGTACTGCTATGAGCAACTTTACATATATGTCATTTCTTCTCTAGGGTCAGTTCTTTAAAAAATGAAACCGCTAGTTGTAAGCTGATGTATTTATACTTTCAATGATGTATTAATTTGTGAAAACGTAAGCTCACAGGAGCAGGGATTTGCTGTCTTCTATTCCCTGCAGTATCTCGGAGCCTGTCCCAGTACTTGGCAGATGGGAGATGATCAGGAGTTATCTGCAGTGCTGTGCAGGCAGCTGATGGTCCCTACACGGGAGGATACCTTGTTCTCCGCAAGCTTTCCAGTACAGGCTGTCGCGAAGTGTTTCCACCTTGCTGTTTTTCATTTTGTTGTGTTTCTACAGTACTAGAAATTAAGCCTAGGGGG
>NW_004524773.1:2215720-2216904 GCF_000260255.1 Octodon degus | reverse complement strand
GCGGAACCGGGGATTGAACTCAGACCTTTGCGCTTGCTAGGGAAGCGCTTATTCCACTGAGCCATCTCCCCGGCCCCAGAATTTTTTTTTTTTTTTTCCGGTACTGGGGATTGAACTCAGGACCCTGTAAGCACTTACTCTACTGAGCTATCTCCCCAGCCCCCAGAAATATTTTTTTATAAGAAACTGTTTATGTAGCTCAGTACAATGGTCCTGATCTTGAGCCCTAGTATGGAAAAAAAGTGAGAGGGCAAGTTTTCTTTATTCTTTCTTTCTTTGTTTCTTTCTTTTTTATACTGGGAATTGAAGTCAGGACCTTGCACTTGCCAGGCAGAAACTTATGCTGCTGAGCTATATTCCCTAGGTAAGGGGAAAAGACAAGGCAAAGCTAGAAAAGGATCCTTAAAACTGAAGATGTTTTTCCATGCTGGGAGCCCCGAGCCAGGTGCCCCACTGCGCCTCAGGACTGCACCTCTCTGCCCGCAGCTTTAACAACCTGGGCATCCAGTGTGTGCGGAAGAAGGAGATCGAGGCCGCCATTGAGCGCAAGATCCAGCTGGGCATCGACCCCTATAATGGTGAGCCCAGCGCCTGCTGTCCTTGCCCCTCCCTGCCCTGGCCAGGCCTTGCGTGCTCCCCGCCCACCACTTCCTGTCCCCATCCACCCCCTGAGCCTTCCTGTCCCCTACAGCCGGCTCCCTGAAGAACCATCAGGAGGTGGACATGAACGTCGTGAGGATCTGCTTCCAGGCCTCCTATCGGGACCAGCAGGGACACGTGTGCAGAATGGACCCTGTACTCTCTGAGCCGGTCTATGACAAGAGTGAGTGAAGGGTACCCTGTCTGCTAGCACTGCCCTCGCTGCAGTAGCAGAAGCACCCCCCACCATGGCATGAATAAACGAGGAATTCTTATTTTCGTTAGTCTCACTAAATCTGTGTACACTCACTTACCTGCTCAGCAGCATCGAGGCTCTGGTTCTTCTATGATTTTTCTTGTCTTTTCCCTCATGGACACAAGATGACTGCCACAGCTCCAGATGTCATGTTTTTGTTCAAGGCCTGAGATGGGCAGTGCCACCTGAGATGGGCAGTGCCACCTGAGATGGGCAGTGCAGATAGTGCACTTCCCATTCCTGGTGATCCACATTTACTATGGAACTGATGAAAATGGGACTCTTTTGC
>NW_004524773.1:2214293-2215125 GCF_000260255.1 Octodon degus | reverse complement strand
TATAATATAATATAATATACAACTGAGCTATCCGGCAAAGCCCCCTGAAAATGAGACTCTTAGTGTTACAGAATATATGCCCTATATACTTATACTAGCCAGTTCCAGGTAAAAGGTGTCACAAACAATTCCCTTTGTTTTACAGAAGAAATAAAAAGCATATCTTGGTAGACATCTCCTGACATCTCACTGGCCAGACGTGGTTCCCTGGCCACCTCTAGTCCCAGAGCTCTGGGAACGGTAGTGTTTAGATTTCTCACTTCCACGAAGTGGTGCAGACATGGTGGGGGCTGAGGAGAAGCTGGCGGGTCTCAGTGACGTGCACCAGCTGCCGCAGACATCAAAATGAGGCGGAGCAAAAGTTAAAAGAGGGATTTGCGGGATGAAAGGGAGGGAACTAAGACAGCCAAAGGAAAACAAAAGCAGCAACATTTATTTTATTTTCTATTCACTAAAAGAAGTGAAGAAATTGCACAGTGCTTCAGGTCTGGCTGAATCCAGGGTGTTGGGGATGTCACTAGAGAACAGCATTTGGTCAGCTATGCTTCATCTTTTTTTGTTTGTTTGTTTTGTTTTGATTTTGGATATTTTGATATAGGATCTTGCTGTGTAATCCAGGGTGGACTTGAACTCACTCTGTAGCCCAGGCTGGCCTCAAACTCAGTGGCAATCCTCCTGCCTTAGCCTCCCAAATACTGGGATTACAGGCCTGTGCTCCCACACCTAGCTGCCTAGCTTTTCCACCAGGGATGGAACTCGGGATCTTGCACTTGCCAGGCAAGCACTTATTCCACTGAGCTATCTCCTCAGCTCCTCTTCCTCCATGTTAAGA
>NW_004524773.1:2210301-2213108 GCF_000260255.1 Octodon degus | reverse complement strand
GGATAAAATTTAAAAAGAAAAAGGAAACCAAGCTGGCAGTTGGTTCTCGGGCCCATTTGTCTCTGAGTAAGGAGTGCTCTCTGAGCTGGTGCTGGGGAAGAGGTACAGACAGTTCCAACTTAAGGTGATACAGGTTCCAACTTTTCAGCTCTGTGAATGTGCAGCAAGAGCAAGACATGCTCAGTAGAAAACTTTTGCTGCCAGGGACATAGCTCAGTGGCATAAGCGCCTGCCTGGCAAGCACAAGGGCCTGGGTTTGATCCCTGGTACCATATACTGTGCCAGCCCCAAAATCCTGAGTGTGCCATGCTGGCCACTGAAACTGGGCATAGTGGTGCACGCTTGTAATTCCAGTGCTGGGGAGGCTGAGACAGGAGGATCACTATGAATCCAAGCTGCATATGAAGACCCTGTACCAATACATAAATAAAAGATTAAAAAAAAATTTTTTTAGAAACCTCTTTATAAGTTAGTAAATTGCCTAGGCTGAGCTCAAACTTGTGATCTTCCTGCCTCAGCCTTTCACGGTACCAGGATTGCAGGCATGCACCACCATACCCAGCTAGAGACTGTATCTCGAACATTGATCTCCTGGGCTGTTGATATTTGGTACTCCCCCTTGCAGCCAGGCAGTCCCAGGGAACCACGGTACCTGGTCTTGAAATCACAAAGCCATAAGGAGAAACAGCCAACGTTAACATCGTACCGTGTTACTAAGAGATGATGTTGGGCAGGCTAGGTTTGGTGCATGCATTTCTGACTTAATGATATTGTAACTAGCATAAAGTTCATGGGATGTAACCTGATCATTAATCAGGGAGTGTCTATATATAAAAATGTGTAGGGCTGTGGAGGTAGCTTGGTGGTCTAAGCAACTGCCTGGCAAACACAAGGACCCTGCTTTGATCCCCAGTACTGCATGCTGTGCTGGCCCTGGGTGCTGAGCCAGATCATAATGAGTTTGAACTGTGTAGCGAGAAAATTTTTTTTTCTGTGGAACCGGGGATTGAACTCAGGCCCTTGTGCTTGCCAGGCAAGCGCTTATTCTACTGAGCTATCTCCCCGGCCCCTCGAGAAAATTTAAAAACAAAAAAAATGTAAAATAGCTGTGCTGGTTCTTATCTGTAATCACAGCATTTTGGGAGGCTGAGACAGGAGGACCACAGGTTCAGGCCCAGCCTGGACAATTGCGATTTAGGAAGACCTTGCCTCAAAATTAGCCACATTGGGCCAGCCAGATAGCTCAGCGGAGTACAGTGCCTGCTTAGGCAGGCTTAGCGACCTGGGTTTGATCTCCAGCATGCCATGTTGGCCCACCCCTGGGTCTCGCTGAGACAGCAACTGAGACTGGGTGTGATGCAGCCCACCTGTAATCCCAGCACTTGAGAGGCTGAAAACAGGAGGATCACGATGAGTCCAATCTGTGTAGTGAGACCCTATAGACCCCATACTAAATACATTTAAAAAAAGAAGAAGAAGAAAAAGAAAAGGAAACATAGAATAGCCCTGGAGATGTAGCTCAGTGATTGGGCCCTGGGTTCAATCCCAGGACTGCAGAAAAGAAGAAAAACATTCCATGCCTGACTCACCATAGGTCTCCAGTTGGTGGCCATGCCAATCTGCTTCTTCAGGGATGTTAGGGTTAGTTTCGGGGAGGCTAAGCGAGCTGGGTGTCTGTGATGCTAACGTCCTGGCCCCACTGCTGCCCCTGCTGTCCTGCAGAGGACATATCCGTGGTGTTCAGCACAGCCTCCTGGGAAGGCCGGGCCGACTTCTCCCAGGCTGATGTACACCGGCAGATCGCCATTGTCTTCAAGACGCCGCCCTACGAGGACCTGGAGATCCTGGAGCCTGTGACTGTCAATGTCTTCCTGCAGCGGCTCACCGATGGGGTCTGCAGCGAGCCACTGCCTTTCACCTACCTGCCCCGGGACCATGGTAACCTTGGCCAGGCCTTTGGCTGTGCTTGGGGCAGTGGCAACTGGGGTGGGGGTGGGGGTGGAGCCCAGCCTCAGAGCTCCCTAGAGTGGGGCTTCCCTGCCTGGGCCTCCTGTGTGAAACAGATGTAGGGCCTGCTCCTGGAGTAGGGTGGTGCTGGGAATCCATTGGTGACCAAGACAGCTCCCAGCCCTGTCTCCAGGAAGTTCACCGAGATGACCAGAGTGGGCAGGACTGGAATAGAGAGGTTCAAGGGACTTGATGGCCAAAGGAGGCAGCCTAGAGGTCAGGAAAGGCTTCCTGGAGGGGGAGCTACTGAACTGAGGACTGGAGGACGGCTGAGCCAGTCCTCTGGGGCATGGTGGAAGTTGAGGATGAGTGTTGTAAGCAGCCAGCAAGTGCAAAGGTCCTGAGATAGGATGGCACCTGAGGTGTTCTGGTGCCAATAACAGAGGTCAGAGTGGCTGGAATCAACATGGACTTTTATTTGCATTTTCTCAAAAGCCAGCTCAGCTATCTCCTAAGTAGTCTCTGACTGGTTACCGGTTAGTTACTGTTATTGATAGATCACTGCTTGTATGCCCCTGGCATTCCTGAACAGACACCTACGGCGTGGACAAGAAGCGGAAACGGGGGATGCCCGACGTCCTTGGGGAGCTGAACAGTTCCGGTGTGTTCCCCCTGCTCCTTTTGTACTGTCCTCAGGTCCCTGGGAGGGTGTAGCCAAGCCCCCACCTCACCCTGTGAAGGTGTCATCATCTCTGCCCTCCCTTTCCTTAGACCCCCATGGAATTGAGAGCAAACGGCGGAAGAAGAAGCCAGTCTTCCTGGACCACTTCCTGCCCAGCCATAGCTCAGGTGGGTCCTGG
>NW_004524773.1:2208924-2210041 GCF_000260255.1 Octodon degus | reverse complement strand
AAATAATAATAATAATTTTATTGAGAAACAAATGCCACTGCTTTTCTAGCAGCTTCCCCCAGGTCAGCACTTCACCACTCAGCCAGCACGGTGGACAGAACAAGGTCTATGGAGACGAAAAGAGCCCTGGGCCTCTGCTGGGCTGTTTATTTGCTGCACCCTTCTGATCCTCCGGGGCTCCTCTGAAAACTTACTACTCCTTCACTACTCCTTCACTGGGTCGTAACAATTTAAGGTAGCCAAGAAGCACGTAGCCCTGAATATTCCCAGCCTTGTTGATCTTAGAAGTTATCAAGCTCAGGCCTGGTCCGTACTGGGTTAGCAGACTCCTTGGGAGTACTGGGTGCTGCAGGCGTAAGAAACATTTTTGAAGCGTATTTTTTCTACAGACACTGTGCACCAGGCACAGAAGTGCTCTGTGAGTGCTTACACTTAGTCTGGACACTCACCCTGCTGGTCTCCTGCCCCACTTACAGGTGAAAAGCTGAGGCCCAGAGAGGCAAGGTCACTTGCCTCAGGTCATAGTGTAGCAGGGACTTGGCAGGCAGAGATGAGCAGTGATGTGTGCGAGGAAGGCAGTGATGGAGAAAGGCACAGGTGGCAGCTGGAGCCCCCTCTGGTTTAGAGCTGGTCCTGGTCCTCTGCAGGCCTGCTGTGGCACTGGCTGCCTTCTGAAGACGCCTCCCACCCACTGACCCCAACTCCAAGAAAGCTGTCCCTAGCCAGGCCTGGTGGCATACTCTGTGAAGCTGAAGCAGGAGGAGCCTATGTTTGAGCCCAGACTGGGTAATTTAGCAACTTAGGGAGACCCTGTCTCAAAATAGAAAATGAGAAAGTGCTGGAATGTAGCTCAGTGTGAAGGCCTGGGGTTCAGTCCCTAGTGTTATACTGGGAAAAAAAAAAAACAAAAAAACTATTCCAACACCTGCTAGGACCCGGGACCTAGCACATGTGGTATCTATCCTCCTCCACCTGGTAACCCTGCCCAGTAGACCTGCCCTAGTACCCACCAATCCTAGCTCACTCTGCCAGCCTCTCCCAATCCCCACAGCTCCTCCTTACCACTGGTCTTCCTGCACAGTTTCTCAGTCTTTTTTTTTTTTTTTTGGAACCGGGG
>NW_004524773.1:2199922-2207824 GCF_000260255.1 Octodon degus | reverse complement strand
TAATTTTATTTATTTATTTGTGTATGTGTGTGGCCAGCTCAGCCCACCAGGGGGCGGGGCTGGCTGGCATGTGGTGCTGGGGGATTGAACTGTGGTCCCTGTGCTTTGCTAAGCTTGTTCTAAGTAGGTGCTTTAGACCACTGAGCCATCTCCCCAGCCCCGGTTTGTCTTGTTAGAAGAAAAAAAAAAGCAGGGTTGGGGGTGTAGTTCAGTGGCTACCATGACCAAGGCAGTGGGATGTGGCTCTCTTGGGTTTTGTTTGTTTTGTGAGACAGGGTCTCAGTTTGTAGGGCAGGCTGGCCTACTCATTATGTAGTCCAGGCTGGATTTGAACTTGAAAAGATCTTCCTGCCACTGCCTGCTGAGTGTGCCACCATGCCTGGCCTGGTCTAGCTCCTACAGTGACAATTATTTTACCTTCTAATTTGGAGATTGGCGACTTTCCCATGATGTGGAAATTAATTGTGTGGGTTCTCCATACTTAGGAGCGGGCCTCCCCTTTTTCTTCCTTCTTGGAAAAAAACATTGCCCAGCCCCACAGGAGTGTCAGTTGAGTCATGGTTCCACAGTTGGACAGCTGTGTGATTTCATTATTTCTGCCTGTTGGCTTTTCTTTCCCTTTGTAGGGCCAGGGGTTGATCCAGGGCTTTGTGCATGCCAGGCAAGCGCTCTCCTACTGACCAACATTCCCAGCATTAGTTTATTTAATTTTGTCTTTTTGAGACAGGGTCTCACTAGGCAGTTCAGTCTGGTCTTGAACTCACTTTGTAGCCCAGGCTGGCCTCAAACTAATAGTGAGCCTGCTGCCTCATCCTAGGGATTACAGGTGTGTACCACTACGCCCGGCTGTTTGTTTGTTTATTTATTTATTTATTTATTTTGCGGTACTGGGATTGAACTTGGGGCCTTTGTTTGCACTGACAGCTATACAACCCCAGAGATTTCAGTAAGTCCTAAATTACCCAACCTGGGCTGAAACTTGCTGTCTTCGTGTCTCAGCCTACCCAGTAATAGTAGCTGGGATTTCAGGTGCGCATCACTGAGCTCAGTTTGCTGATGAAATCAAATGGGTGATCCGCCACCCCACACCCCGGGGTGGGGCGTCTCCTGTGGCTCCCAAACGAGCTTCACCTTTCTCTTCCCAGGCGCGTTCCTGCCGCAGTCAGCCCTGCTGGCCGACACAGACTTCTTCCAAGGCACTGTGTCCCTGCCTGGCTTAGAGCCCCCGGGCGCGCCCGAACTCCTGGACGATGGCTTTGCCTACGACCCCACGGCGCCCTCGCTCTTCACCATGCTGGACCTGCTACCCCCGGCGCCGCCGCTCGCCAGTGCTGTCCCCGGCGGGGGGTGTGCGGGCCCGGCGCTCGGGGAGCCCCCTGGCCCTGAGCCGCTGACGCTGGACTCTTACGCAGCCCCGGGCCCTGCGGATGGCGGCACCGCCAGCCTCGTGGGCAGCAACATGTTCCCCAACCAGTACCGCGAAGCGGCCTTCGGGGGCGGCCTGCTGTCTCCGGGGCCCGAGGCCACGTAGCCCCAGAACACCGGCGGGGCAGGGAGGCCGGCGGGCCGAGACACCCCTTCTTCGGGGCCGCCATAGTCAATTCCGACCCCGTACCTGATCGGACAACTGAAGGCCTGGGGAGAAGCCGGGCTACGGCCTCCCCTGGAGCCCCGTTAAAGGAGTTGGGGGAGGAAAAGAAAGCCTTCTCGGGCAGACGGTGAGATTATACATATTGTACAACCTCCGGGTTGTTTGCAGTCTTCCCAATAAAGTTGAATTTTTAAGCCTTGGAGCGTCTTGTCTATCCACTTGGAAAGCACCCCAGCCTCTGCCCACCGCCCAGCCCCCAGTCCGCTCCGCCTTCACCTGTCCCCGCCCCTCACGCCCGGGCTCCGCCCACGACGGAAGCGCGCTCTAGGCTACTTTGTCCCGCCCCTTCGAGTGGACCCCATTTCCGCTTCCGGTGCGAGCGGCGCGCGAGCGCAGCATTGGGAGGCGGCGACCAGCCGGTGAGTGCAGGCGTCTTGTCCAGACCTCCTGATTTTCCGATGGCATTAGCTCGGGTTCACCCATGTCGGGGTCCTCTGGGAGCTGCTGCGGCCCGGTGCCGCGCGTTGGTCTCCGAAGCCCGCCCGCTCCCCCTTCTTCCTGACGGGCCCCAGGCCGCGCCTCTGTTCCGCTGTGGGCCCAGTCTGCCTTGTGGGGGCTCGGCGCTGACCTGGTCCGCGAGCGCTTTCCGAACTCCTGGGCCCGGTCCCTGTCACCAGGCGGAGCCCCTCAGACTCATCCCCCGCCCCTCGCCGGGAGCCAGGCCCGCTCCGCCTTTCTCTTTCCTGGACCCACCCCCCGCCGCGCCGCCGCTGTAGAAACCCGTCCTCACACCAGCCGCGCTCGCCTTCTCCCCTCAGCCGCCTCCACAGAGCTCTCTCAAGGGGCGTCATTTTCCATCCACGCCCTTCACCTGCCCTCAGTTACCACCTCCACACCTCTACACGGTTTCTATTAAGTTCGTCCTTCATCCCTGTCCCACACCCACAGACGTCCTTCACATCTCTCTCCTTTCCTCGAGCCTCTGCTGTCCCTGCTGTGGACTTTCATCCTGGCTCCAGCATCTAGGGGACACTCCCCTCACAGATGCTCGCCCTAGGGTCACTTAGGAGTACTTCAGAATGCGCGAAAACTACTGGGTCAGAGTTGTCAGGGATACACCTGAGCATCTGGCCCACAGTTCTGCAGCCACACTTCCCCTCCCCCGAAGCTGAGAAGCAGGTCATGTTTGCCCCCACCTTGTTAGGTGACTGTGCCCATATTGTTTTTCACAGCCTGACACCCCTCGCCCCCTCCTCCCCCAGGTTGAGGCCCCAGGCTTGGCCTCACAATGTGGCACGAAGCTCGGAAACATGAGCGGAAGCTTCGAGGCATGATGGTTGACTATAAGAAGAGGGCAGAGCGGCGGCGGGAGTACTATGAAAAGATCGTGAGTGACCGGCCATTGCCCTGGGAGGGAGAGCCTCCAGAGGGAGGGGCCCTGGTCAGTCCGCCAGGTAGAATTGGGGCTCAGAAGTATGCCAGGATTAGAGCCCCGTTTTCTCAACAGAATCATCCTTGTTTCTTGAGCATAGTCATTGGTACAGATCTGTGGGGCCCTGTTGCACTGTGCTGTTTGGTGAGGCACTGGAGCACAGATCTAGTATTACCAGGAAAGAAGGGAGACTTTGTAACTCTGAGCAGTCAGGACCTGGACTAGCCTCCTCCAGAGCACTGGGGCCCAGAAGAGCTCAGCTACTCTTAGGGTTTCCTTGGCCCCTACTAGCTGTGCCATTACTAGTCATTCATGATTGCAAGCTGTGGCCTAAAAGGCCCTGTGGCCTGGCTTCTGCCAGTCTCTCAGCTTTCTTGGATAGCTCCTCTGGCCTTTTTCTGTCTCTGTCACAAGGGTGCTTTGGCCTTTTTTTTAATTTAATTTAATTTAATTTAATTAATTAATTTATTTTTTTTTTTTTTTTTTCGGAACCGGGGATTGAACTCAGGCCCTTGCGCCTGCCAGGGAAGTGCATATTCCATTGAGCCATCTCCCCGGCAGAAGTGTTTTTTTTTTTGTTTGTTTGTTTGGTTTTTTTGCTCCAAATGCCTTCAAGGCATGACTGGCTGGCTTGAATTGTGGGGATCGAACCACAGCAACCTGAGCCTGACGGCTTTGTTGAAGCAGCCACTTAAAGAACTGAGCTAAGGGGCAGGCCCCCTGCTTTGGCCTTTGATGCATCATCCTCTTACCTGTTTCACTTGCACTTGTCCTTGGCACCTTAGGTTGAAATGGCACCTATGTGTTTACCAGGCTTAGTTCTGGTAGGTGATATTTGTATAGCTGTTGCCGTTTCCTACGAGTCATTGCTCACCCTTCTCTCCTCTGCTCTCCTGGCTGTCTTGTCCCTTCCAGCCCATCCTTTCCAGGGGGCTGGAGAGGGCTTTCTAAAGCACAAAGCAGGCATATTCTACTTTCTTGCCCAGAACTCTTCTATGCCTCTTAATAGTGCCTTTGGGAGAAAGCCCAGGCTCCCCATAAGGGCTGTTTTGTTTGTTTGTTTGTTTGTTTGTTTGTTTGTTTTTTCTGGCTCAGCCCACCCTGAGGCTGGGGCTGGCGCCTCATGTGGTGCTGGGAATCGAACTTCTGTCCTCTGAGTCTACCTAAGCTTGCCTAAGCAGGCGCTTTAGACCACTGAGCTATCTCGCCAGCCCAAGGACTGTTTTTTTCCCTCCAGTGCTGGGGATGGATCTCAGGGCCTTGCTGTGCTAGGCACATACTCAGCCACACAACTACCAGCCCAGCCCTCATAATCTGGCTGTTGCTGCTCCTCCAGACTCTGCCGCTCCACTCTGTGTAGGTCTTTTGCTGAAGACATCTTAGCCTCTTGGCTACTCCCCCGTTGACTCTGGCCTTCTTCAGCTGTAAAACCTTTGCAGAACCTTTTCCTGTACCTTCTCAGCCTCTGCTCATTGTCAGATCTCAGGCTTCAGGAAAGTTTTGGCCCTGAAGACTTCCTATAATTGTTTTCCTATTATTCTTCTTTGTAAAGTGTAACACATTTGAGATATAGATGTACAAAACAGGTTTATGGATACACATGGATGCCCAGTCCCCTGAGATTGGATGCTAGATGTATTTAGGTCACATTTGTGTTCAGGGTTTAAGTCTAACAAATACTGTTTTAAAAAATGGATGAGGAAAGCAAAATATCAACGGCAGCCACCCTCTTCTCTGGCGACAGGCTATGTGAGAAGGCTTAGATGCATGAATGGTTTTGAATTCAATAATCACCCATAAGACAGGCTACTCTTGCCCCATGCTGTGGAGCAGCGAAGCTTCTTGAGCTCTTCTCTTGCCTCTGTCACCCAGAAAAGATCCACTAAGTAGAGGAAGAATGAGCCCATCTTTGGGTTACATTATAGCTGGATCATAGTTGAGGCCCCAGCAAAGGGCTGGGAATGCACTATGTGCTCAGGCATGAATAGCTACCATTTATGCAGGCACGTGGTGTTCCAGGCTCAGTGCCTGCTGCCTGGGCACCTCCTTCCTCATCCTTGGAGCAGGCCTGAGGCGGCTGTTGCTGTTCCTGGGCAGGAGGTGCATCTGAGGAAAATGGCTCACATAGTCACGGATGTGCTCAGCCCTTGGTGTATGCCCCTGCTTCCTCAGATTCTCACCCCAGACCAGGAGGCTGCTCTTCATGTCTCAGGAGCCATGGCCTGGCACAGCTCTGCACTCTGCAGGCGTGCAGAAGCCTGCTTTCCCAGTTGTCTACCTGGGCCTGCCTTGCAGAGGATAGGCACAGAGAGGCTTGTCCAAGGAGTAAGATGCCTTTGGGGCTAGTTTTATATAGTTTGGAGTCTCAAGATTCTGGATTCAAATTCTGCTATTCCATAATCTGTGCCTTGGACCAGAGACTATCTCCCTGAGCCTTGTTGCTCTTCTGCATGTGAGGTGACATGTTGTGTTCAATCATATTTGTTGTAGGTAACAGATACCTAAAACATGAGAAGCATTCACGAGATCAGCTTTATTTCTGACTCACAAAAAAGCGCCTGATGAGGGCCGGGGAGATGGCTCAGTAGAATAAGTGCATGCCTGGCAAGGGTAAGGGCCTGAATTCAATTTCTGGTTCTGAAAAAAAAAAAAAAAAAAAAACCCACCTGATGACCGATTTCTGTTTTTTTTTTTGTTGTTGTTGTTGGATACATCTTCTCTAACCAGACATGTCTCAAGGTCTAAGAGGACTACTCAGGCTCTAGCCATCATATCTTCGCTGTACCCATCAGAGCAGAAGAAGGGAGGGGCAAGCATGCTCATGCTAGTTGTTAAGGTTTTAGATGTTGTCCCAAGACCCCTTGCTCACTCATTTTCCACTGTCCATAAAATCTCATGTTCATAACCAGCTTGGAGGTGTAAATATCATCTAGTTGGATGTATGTATGAAGCATTCTGTTACTGTTGCAGCAATTAGCTGAGGATGAGAGCAGATCCCTCACAAACTTGTTAGAAGGCTGGGCACGCAGACCAGAGTGTAAGCCCACCTGGGGCATCACTTTCTTCAGAAATACCAGCTCTTGGGGCTGGGTAGATGGCTCAGTGGAATAAGCGCTTCCCTGGCAAGCATAAGGGCCTGAGTTCAATCTCTGGTTCCAAAAAAAGAAGAAAGAAAGAAAGAAAGACAGACAGACAGACAGACAAGCTCTTGTCATTGATGATGGAAGGAGCTGGAACTTGGGTTCTAGTCCTGGATGGCCTGAAAGAAGGAAGGCTGAAGTTGGTTGCCCAGAAGGCCTTGTTAGCAGGGAGCTTCCCAGCGTATTTTTCCCTTGGGACAGCGTGATGATCAGCTCCTCTCGCTGGAAGACACGGAGACCTTTGAAAGGACAAGTCTGTGGGTGCTTTGTGGTGCGGGTTGTACAGGCAGCCAGTGTCCTTATAGGAACGTGATCAGCATGCAGATGGGTGCCACCAAGCTGCGGGAGATGGAGATGGCCTGGTACTGGCAAGGCTGCTCACCCAGGCCCCTCATCTTATTTTCAGCCTCACAGAGGGGTCTCGGGGCCACTCAGCAGTCTGACTGAGTGTTTCCTGCTGTGGCTGGCTTCTGAGTTCCCGATTTGTCCTTTGTGTCTCTCCTCTCCTCTCTAGCTGACTTTAGTTCTGTCATTGTTCCTGTCCTTGTCAACTCTCTTACTTAATTGGTGGCTTGGGGAATGAACAGGTCTCTGCTCATGTGTCTCCTCTTCCAGAAAGGCACAGCTGACTCCTTGGTTAGGTCAGGGGTCCAGGCGTTACCTAGCTCCCAGATCCTAGCACTCTCACATGATGTCGTCCCTCTGTGGGCCCTTGAGGCCAGGCCCCTGGCTGGCTGTCACCTGCCTCAGCACAGGGCTTAACTTATAGTAGGTGCCTGCTGAGCAGGTGAGTATTAGCCTGCATGGGCCTCTGACCCCATCTGATCCTAGAGAATGGTTAAGAATGAATGTTGGGGGCTGGGGAGATAGCACAGTAGAATAAGTGCCTGCCAGGGTCCTGAGTTCAATCCCCAGTACCACAAAAAAAAAAAAAAAAAAAAAAAGAAAGAAAAAAGAAAAAGAAAGAATGGTTGTTGGGCCAGCCAAAAAGCTCAGTGGATTAAAGCGCCTGTAAACGGGCCAGGAGTTCCATCCCCAGGCCTGCTGTGCCAGCCCCACCCCCGAGGCACACAGATGGCAGTTGAGACCGTGCACGGCGTGCGCCTGTAATCCCAGCTCTTGGGAGGCTGTAAACAGGTGGATGACTACAAGTCCGATGTAGTAGTGAGACCCTGAAGACCCTGTAGACTCTTCCCTAAAATAGAAGAAAGTAAGTAAGTTAGTTAGTTGGTTGGTTAAAGCCAGGAGCAGTGGTGTGTGTAACTCCAGTGACTTAAGAAGCTGAGGCAGGAATATCCAAACTGGACCAGCCTAGGTGTCAAATTTTTATTTTGACCTCGTGTCAAAATAAAATTTAAGGGGCTGGCGAGATGGCTCAGTGGTCTAAAGCACCTACTCTGAATAAGCTTGGCAAAGCACAGGGACCGTGGTTTGATCCCCCAGCACCACATGCCAGCCCGCCCCACCCCCTGGTGAGCTGAGCTGCCCCCCCCCACAATAAATAAATAAATAAATAAATAAATAAGTGTTTAAAAAATAATTAAAAAATAAAATTTAAGGTGGATGTAGCTCAATGATAAGAGTGCTTGCCTACCATGTACAAAGCCTGAGTTCTGTCCTCAGTACTTTGGGAGAAAAAAGGAAGAGTGGATTTGGGGATCTTTTTTCCTTGTAGATGCTGGGAATTTCTTTTCTCTTTCGGTCTCTTTCTCTCTCTCTCTCTCTCTCTCTCTCTCTCT
>NW_004524773.1:2161087-2199270 GCF_000260255.1 Octodon degus | reverse complement strand
GCTTCCACAATGCTGGCAGCCTCAGTTTGCTGTAGTTCGATCCCCACAGCACTCCAGCCATGCAAAAGTGCCCTGAAGGCATTCAAGGAGCAAAACACACACACAAAAAAAATTCCAAATTCCCTGCCTTAGCCTCCTGAGTTCCGAGATTATAGAGTGTGTGCTATAATACTTAGCCAAATATTTTCTTTTTTTTTATTTTTGTAGTTCAGGCTGGCCTTAAATTTGCCGCAATCCTCCTGCCTCAGCCTCTAGAGTGCTAGGAATATATATATGGGGCTAGAGATATAGTTTAGTGGCATAACACCTTTCTGGCAAACACAAGGTTCTGTGTTCCATTCCCAGTACCAGAAAAAGGAAAAGATTATATGTGTGTACTACCACACCTAGTCATGTTTTGTTTTGTTTCAAACAGGATGTTTGTGAATTCTAGGCTTAGCCTCAAATTTATGATCCTCGTGTCTCAGCCTCCAGAATGCTGGGATTACAGAGGATTGCCATTGTATCCAGCCCTAAAAGGAGTCAGATGCATCAGGGTTTCATCCCAGCCCTAGTTCTGTGTATTGCTCCTGTGAGACATGAGAGGAGAACAAGTTTCTCCAGGTTTGGAGAGCATGAGTGTGGAACCTGTATAACTCAGTGTCTGGCTTTGGGTATGATACCCTGGCTTTTGATGTTTCCCAGTTGAGCTGGGCCTGAACTCTGGCTTTTACTCCCAGCCCAGTGCTTCTGTGAGGCCAATCCCGCATGGAGCTCCTGCACTCCAGCTGGATTCTGTACTGCCAGTGTTGTCCCTTGAGTCCTGTTTGTGGAACTTGTACAGCTGGGGAGTACAGTGGCCTAGTGGACTTGCCACTGTGGGTATGGTCTGAGATAGGAACTGAGAGAGGCAGCTGAGGTGTAGGTGGGAATTTGGATTCCTTGTGGTCCTAGAAGTATGTGTCCTTCATACCCCAGTTTCTTTAGGTGTGACAGATGTGAGTATGGATGGCACAGGCTGGTGCTGGGCATGGAAGGCCGGGTGGGGTGGGGTGGTGGGAAGAGGAGCTTTACAGAACCTTGGAGGGGATGCCATGCCAGGTCCCATTGGGTTCCAGCTCCTCTGTAGTCAGTGCTCCCAGTGTTCCCAGCCCTGGGGCCAGGCAACAAAATGGTTTCTGGCCTCTGGAATGCAGGTGAGGTGGAGGCAGGGAAGTGTAGGAGTGAAGAGTGTAAGGTGGGTGCTGTTGATATTGGGAAGAGCTAAATTTAGAGGCAGCCTTCTTTTTTTTATTTTTTTTTGGCCGAACCGGGGATTGAACTCAGGCCCTTGAGCTTGCCAGGGAAGCGCTTATTCCACTGAGCCATCTCCCTGGCCCCCGAGGCAGCCTTCCAACCCAGGGCAGGTCAGGGCAGAGCAGGGGTGGGCAGGCTGCAGGCCTGAGTGCTGTGCTCCTTAGGGGCTTAGCATGGCCCAGGGATGAGGTATGCTGCCTGTGGTGGGCCAAGCCAGGGCTGGACTCTGTGTGGGTTACTAAATGGGTCGCATGGCAGCCCCTCCAGCCACTCTCCTGGGTTCCTCTGTGTTAGCAGCAGGTAGTGCTTGGTCAGGGCCCAGCCCTGAGGAACCACAGATTTTATCTTTTTTTTTTTTTCTTTTGTGGAACCGGGGATTGAACTCAGGGCCTTGCACTTGCCAGGCAAGCACTTACTCTACTGAGCCATCTCCCCAGCCCCCAGATTTTTATCTTGAATGCTTCTGTGATGCGTTAGACTCATACCAGAGCTCAGATATGATGGCATCCTCAGCACTTTTTTTTTTTTTTTGGTATGAGGAATCAAACTCAGGATCTTGTGCTTGCCAGGCAGGCACTGTGTATACCATTTTTTAATAACTGGGTCTTGCTAAATTGTCTGGTTTGGGTTTGAACTTGTGATCCTTGTGCCTCAGCCACCCAAAGCTGACATTGTAGGTGTAATCCGTAATGTCAGCTTTTTGTCAATACCTTTATTGCAGTATCAGTCTCATACTATTCTGTTCCCTTATTCAACATGTACAATTCAGTACATCTCAATATGGTTCATGTAAACATCATCATAACCAAATTCCAGAAAATTTTCATTACCCCTCCCACGCCGTAAACAGCCTGTGCCCACGAGCAGTCACTTTCTGCTCTCCCCAACTCCTCAGCTTTCAGCAGGTATAAATCCCCTCTGTCTCTGTGCCATTGTCTCCTCTGGTTACTGGTTATAAGTGGAATTGACAGTGCAGGCCTTTCATTATTGAAAATGATTACTTTGAGACCTATCCAGCTTGCAGCCAGGACCATGTCTTCACTTCTTTTTGTGGCTGAGTAACATTCCAGTGCTTAGATGTATCCATTTTGACTGCTTATTTATTGGTAAGCATGGGTTGTTCCCATTTTTCATTATTATAAACAATGTTGTGGGGCTGGTGAGATGGCTCAGTGGTCTAAAGCACCTACTTAGAACAAGCTTGGCAAAACACAGGCACAGGGACCGTGGTTCAATCCCCAGCACCACATGCCAGCCAGCCCCGCCCCCTGGTGGGCTGAGCTGGCCACGCACACACATAAATAAATAAAATTAAACAATGTTGTATTAGTATAGAAATACTAGTTTGAGCACCTGTTTTTCTTTTTCTGTAGGTATGTATTTAGGAGTAGAGTTGCTGGGTCATACTGTAATTCTTTTCTCTCCTTCCATCCCTCCCTCACTGGGTCCAGAACTTCTCTACCCCAGAATTACAATCTAAACCTTAGGGGTTTTTTTTGTTGTTGTTGTTGTTTTTTTTTTTTGGGGGGGTCTTATTTTTGATTTGGGGACAAAGTCTTGCAAAGTTGCCCAAGGTGATCTTGAACTTTTGATCCTCCTGTCTCAGCCTCTGGAGAGGTAGAGATTACAGATGTGTGCTACTATGCCTGGTTCTGTTTAACTTTCTGAGGGGCTAAATTTCTCCATGCTCTTTTCAATACTTACTACTGTTCTTTTCATCTCGGTCTCCGTAGAGCATGTTAGGTGGTACCTTGTGGCTCTGGTTGCTGTTTCCCTAGTGACTAAGGACACTGGGCACCTTTCCCTGTTGCTTCTGCAGTCTTGGAGTCCCACTAGCTGGTCCAGGCCGAAGCATTCACACCTGCCTCTAGGTTGATGGCTCTGGGATGAAGTGGTAAGGCTGGGGTCACATTTAGACCAAGAGGTCTTGGTACCTGGCTGTGCAGAAGAATGAGCCAGTGCTCAGGATCCCTGGCCAGCACATGGGGAAGAAACAAGGCTCAGGAGGGTAGGCCACCTGCTACTTAAACTCCTGTTGCCACACATCTTGGTCTACCTCAGAGGTAGACCATGCCAGCGGAGGTCAGCTCACCACTGAGCTTGCTTTCTAGGGGAGGGACATGAACTCTGTTGGGTATTGACCTGTATCCCATTCACCATGCAGAAGAAGGACCCAGCCCAGTTCCTGCAGGTACATGGCCGAGCTTGCAAGGTGCACTTGGATTCTGCTGTTGCTCTGGCTGCTGAGAGCCCTGTTAACATGTGAGACTGCTTTGGGGCCCCTGAAGGGGCCAGGGTGGTGTGAATCTGCAGCAGACTGGGATATAAACCTGGCTCTGGGGACATGGACTGTGAGGGCTGGGCCTGCTTAGGAGGTGGGCAGTTCCAGCAGCTGTGTAGACTGGGCAGGGTTGGGACAGAGCTCTAGTTTGGACTGAAGAGAAGGTGGGGCTGGCCTGGGGCCCTGGAGAAGCAGAGAGGAAGTTGCAGGGTGGGGATGGGGTTTCAGGTGATTTGCAATGGCCCCTAGATATGGGGCCAGCTCTGACTGGTAGTTACACAAGGTGAGCTGTCCCAGGTCCTGGAGCCTGACTGCTGATTCAGGGTTTGCAGCTTGAGCTGGAGTCCCTTGAGCTGGGTGAGGGTGAAGGGCATACCATAGGTATCAGAGGAACTGAGGGCCAAGCTCACTAGCTTAACTGCTCGGGAACAGCTACCTGTTTTGGGCAAAGCCCAAGTGCCTTGCTTTTCTGCTCCCATCCTCCACATTCCAGGATGCCTTGGCAGGGGGACACCAGCAACATGATCGACCGCTTCGACGTGCGTGCCCACCTGGACCACATCCCCGACTACACGCCCCCGTTGCTCACAGCCATGTAAGCTGCACCCCTGGGGGGCTACCCAAGGACCCAGAGCACCTGTCCTTGCTCTGGCCTGTCTGTCAGTGTTGTGGGGAGAAGGTGTGCAGGCAGGGAGACCCCCTCCACTTGGGAAGCAAGGGCTCTGACAGTCATTGCCTCCCTGCCTGACCCTCAGCCAGGCATCTCATACTTCTTGCTGGCTTGGGGTAGAATCTGCCCTCTCTCTGATCTCAAGATCTTGACTTTCCCAAAGCTCCCCGGAGCAGGAGTCAGATGAGCGGAAATGCAACTACGAGCGCTACCGAGGCTTGGTGCAGAACGACTTTGCCGGCAGTGAGTGATGAGGCGGGGAGTGGGGAGTAGGGGGGCCCCTGGAGACCAGAAGACCTAGACGGTTGGCAAGACAAGTTTTATCCAGGTACTTCATATAATGACCGTGGGCTTTTGGCCCAGCCGTGTCATGGACTTGTCTGTCTGTTTTTTCTCTCTGGGCCCTTCACGTCTGGAACTGGCACAGGAAGTATCTGCTGAGTTAGAGTTGCCTCTCAAGATGCCCTCCACCCCATTGTTGTGATTCTATTGTCCTTTTTTCCTTTAAAAAGGGGGGTGGATAGCAAGCACACTTCTATTTGCCCTAACTGCATGGATGAAGGGTCAGTTGGGAGAAGGGAATTTCTCATTTGAAATGAATGTTTAATCTGGATGAGATGGTGGATGCCTAGAATACCAGCACTCAGGAGGCTGAGACAGGAGGATTGCTGTGAGTTCATGGCCATTCTGGGGTACATAGAGTTTGAGGCCAGCCTGAACTACATAGTGAGACTTTGTCTCACAAAAGGAAAAAAGAGGGCTGGGGAGATGGCTCAGTAGAATAAGCTCTTGCCTGGCAAGCGCAAGGGCCTGAGTTTAACCCCCGGTTCTGCCAAAAAAAAAGGAAAAAGAACTGAATGATTAAACAGTACCTGACTGTGCTAAGGGTTTATACACTTCCAGGATTCTTTGCCAAGCCCAGCCTTAACAGTGTTGCCCTTTCATGAATGAGATAGCAGAGACCCTGGGGAAAGAAGGCTTTTGCTCTGGGCTTGCCTGATGAGGGGAGGCCTGGCTTGCACCTCTTTAATCCCTGCACAGCTACCCAGAAAGGCCAGGGCGGTGTCCTATTTTACTGACAGGACCTTAGCACCGAGATTCTCCCTCACAGCGCCACCACTCCTGCCTGGGATTGGGTGCTCCCCTACCAATTGAGGGGAAAATGGCACCCTCTGCTGGACTTGTCCATGTTGTCTTTCTTGTCTGGTGGATCTTGGTGTCCTCCTGAAGAAACTGATGGTGGTGCTGGTTGTGTCCCATGAGGCGTCCTGAAGGTTCAGCGAGGCGGTATATAAAGATTCATTAGTCAGTGAGTGAGTATGTGTGGGAGAGAGAAAGACTAGGGATTGAACCCAGGGACTTTGCACTGAGCTATGACCCTAAACCTTTTTTTTTTTTTTTTTAAACCTTTTTTTTTTTTTTTTTTAATTGTTTTAAGATAGTCACTAAGTTATTCAGTTGCTCAGGTGGGGCTTGAATTTGTGATTCTCTTGCCTCAGCCTCCTAGAGTGCCTGGATTACAGGTGTGTATCACCATGCCTGACTGGTACTACTGTTTGTGCCATCCCTCAGGGTGTCCTGGGTTCTTAGAGATAGAGCCAAGGTTTACCTTAAGTCTCTCTCTGCCTATGGTGCAGCTGGAGTCAGGGGCCCGGTGGGGGACAGGGAGCAGCCACTTAGCACATGAGTAGTATAATGAGAGCCGAGGTGGGGTCATCACAGATAGTGTGTGCTCTTCTGAGGGCAGCAGCCAGGGTCTGGCTCAGCTGGGTCAGTAAGGGCAGAGAGGCAAGAATGGGCACAGGACTCTGGGCTGAGTGCATCATGTGCAAAGCCCAGGGATCGAGGGCTACCATAGAGGAGCAGAGAAGGCCCATGTGGCCAAGGCAAGGCCAGCAAGGGGGCTCTCCTGGGCTGTGGCAGGAGTTGGCACATCCACTAGAGCTGGGAGGGTGGGAGGCTATGTTGCCTCACTCCCCAGTTGGCTAGCCCAACTACTGCTGTTATATACAGGAAAGCTAAAGCTCCTCAGGGGTCCCACAGCAGGTTAGGGGCCAGCATTTCGTGGAAGGGATGACTGGGAAAGCTTTGGTCTATTACTGACTCTCCGATGTGGGTGTTGGAGCAAAGGAGAGCCCAGATCACCCCAAACTGTGCCTCATTTACACTAAGCCAAGAGGTGGGCAAGGGAGTGGTCTCAGGGGCAGGTGTACCATGTGGAAGGGTCCAGCCAGAGGCCTGTGTAATAGCAATAGTGATGGCAGTACCTGAGGCTGGGTTAAGTCACTTGACCAAGGTCACACAGCAAGTAAGTGATTTAGAACAGCCAGGGCTGTACTGGAGTAGCTGTGTATGTCCCCCCCCCCCCCGCATGTATGATCACCTGGAACCCGTGACTCCACTCCCAGCTACATTTGAGTAGCCCCTGTGCTCCTGCCCCATCTGCGTTGTCACCCAGCCCACCCTGACCCATGTGCCTCTGGCTTGCCACAGTCTCGGAGGAGCAGTGCCTGTACCAGATCTATATTGATGAGCTGTATGGAGGCCTCCAGAGACCCAGTGAGGATGAAAAGAAGAAGTGAGTCGTGTGTGGTGGGGGCAAGGAGGGCTGTGAGCAGCACTAGGTATGGCCTCCTCCATTCTGCCTGGAGCAGAGGACTGTGCCCAGAAGGCATATGCGGTGCTGGGTGCACAGTTGGTGCTCATCAGTAACCGTCCAGAGAGACAGCTGCCAGAAGGGCCGGGCTTGCCAAGGGCCGGCCTTGCTTTTCCATCTATGGAGTTGGGGAAGGGGGATGTCCCCTCTGAGTCTGGGAGCCAGGAGAGATGTAGGATACTGAGCTGTAACATGCCTGTCCTACTGTCTTCCCCCTCTGTCCTCACACCCCCGGGGCCCCTGCTCCAGGTGGCATCAGTGGCTGTTGTGTCTCAGGTACTCTTTCCTCCTGCTCCCCAGGTCTCTTTCAGGGACCCTAAGCACAGGCTGCCCTTTCCTTCTGAAGGGTTTCTCAGTGCTGCACTAGGCGCTTCCAGCCTGGCATGGCTGAGGGTGGCACCAGCAGGCACAAGGAATGTTGTCAAATGGACCCAAAAGCACCCCACCCATGAGCTTAGTCAGACCTGCCCCCCCCCAATCCACACAGGCAGCGCTGGGCTAAGGTGGCTTCCTGGAATGAGAAGGAGCTGGTGGTGGGCAGGAGCAGAGGAGCCTGGGGTGCGACTGAGTATGGTAACTTGAGAGGCCAGTGTACGAGCCTGTCTGTGGCCTTTTCTGCTGGGCACCGCTGGCTCACTGTCTTCCCACCCCAGGCTGGCTGAGAAGAAGGCTTCCATCGGTTACACCTATGAGGACAGCACAGTGGCTGAGGTAGAGAAGGTGACAGAGAAGCCAGAGGAGGAGGAGTCGCCGGCAGAGGAGGAGAGCAACTCGGATGAAGATGAGGTCATCCCCGACATCGGTGGGGTCCCCTCTCTGTCCTCCCCTCTCGCAGTCCCTGGGCATCGTCTTTGTGTCTAGTCCTTCTCCCTCTGTGGGGTGCCCCATGCTGTGACCCTTCCTTCCCCTCTCTGCTCCAGGGCACCCTGTCTCCTGCTGCCTCCTGTCTTGCTCGCCCTTCTACACTCTGGCCCAACACTTGCTTCCCATTGTAGGCACTATGTGTGTAACACCTTCTCCACCTCGCTGGTGGCTCTGTCCTCTTCGACTTGGATCACCTTCACCGTGCCTGTCCCTCTGCATCTGCCACTGGTCCCCCAGCCCTGCTACCTGCCTGCCTGCTGCCTTCCACCTAGAGACCTGCTGAGCAGGCCGCCTGCCTGGCTCCATCTTCTCAGGCTGGCTCACACCCTGCCAGCACATTTGTTCATTCTTGGCAGGGCTATCCCTCTCACTCATCCTTCTTTGCCAGCGCCTAAACACCTGCCACCCACCTCCATCTCTATCCGTCTGTCCATCCATCCGCCATTCACTCCCCCCCCCCTTTATATTCACCCCACCAACCCTTCCACCCCACCTCCAGGCTTGGTTCCAGCGCCCACTGCCTGAGTGTTATGCTCAGCCTGGTGGAGCACACCCTTAGGGAGATGGGGGAAGCTGAGCCATGCTGACAAGCCCCTCCCCCAGCATTGCTCTTGCTGGGGCACCCTGTCTATCACCACCTGGGCATGGCCCCTGCTCCCCCATCCTCTCAGTTGTCTTTGGTTCCTGACAGCTTTCTCTTGATGCAGATGTGGAGGTGGATGTGGATGAGCTGAACCAGGAGCAGGTGGCAGATCTGAACAAACAGGCCACGACCTATGGAATGGCTGATGGTGACTTTGTCAGGTGAGGCTATCCTGACTTCTCTCTGTCCACATTCCTAGTCCTTACAGCCATTCTGCTCTTGGGCCTGGTGGGTAGGCACCTGGGTCTCTATATTGTGCAGAAACAGGCTGAGCCAGGTGAAGTGGCATGTGCCTGTAATCCCAGCACTTGGGAGCCTGAGGCCGGAGGATTACTATGAGTTCAAGGCCCAGACTACATAGTGACATAGTTCAAGGCAGGCCTGAACTACATAAGGAGACCCTGTCTTTAAAAAAAAAAAAAAAAATCCAGGCGCAGTGGCACATGCCTGTAATCCCAGCACTTGGGAGGCAGAAATCAGGAGGATCACTACTAATGTGGGCTATGTAGTGAGACCCTGAACCAAAAAAAAAAAGAAAGCAACAGGCTGTACTTAGAATTACCCCAAGTTGAGCCAGCCAGATAGCAAATTAAAGCGCCTGCTTAGGCAGACGCAGGGGCCCAGGGTTTGATCTCCAGGCCTGGCCCCTGGGACACACTGAGATGGCTATTGAGACAGGTGACACACGCCTGTAATCCTAGCACTTGGGAGGCTGAACACAGGCAGATCACTACTAGTCTGATCTATATGGTGAGATTCTGTAGACCCTGTAATTAAAAAAAAAAAATTACCCCAAGTCCCCAGCACCTGGGCTGGGTAGACAGTGCCCCCTAGTGGAGCAGTGTCATTCACTTGCCCTTCCTTGGACACAGCTCCTTGGCCTCTGCCCAGTCACACCCGTGGGGGCCAGGGAGATAGCTCAGTGGCATAAGCGCCTGCCTGGCAAGCCCAGGGTTCTGAGTTTGATCCCTGGTACGAAAAACAAATACAACAACTAGTCGAGCCCTTAGGAGCGGCCAGCATCCTCAGCACAGCCCCAGGGCCTGACCCATCTGTCCTCCCCTTCCTGACCTCAGGTCCTCTGGCTGTACCAATCCTCTCCCAGCCTTGGTGGTCTCCTCCTTACTCCTCAGCTGGCCCAGGCGCTCACACTGCTGCTCATTGCTGCTGTGCACAGCCCGCTCCCTGGGCTTTTCTTTGCTGACACTCTCTGCACAGCCCCCTAACTTCCCTACTAAAGTGTATAGCTACCAACTCTGCCAGATCCTAGCACTTGCTGTCCTCCTTCCATGATTGAGGTTTCTCCCAGACCACTCTATTATTTGGCTACTGACTAGCTGGCTCCTAGTACATTAGCCCACACATCTGGAGAGTCCAGTGCTGAGTTCTTAGTACTTAAGCCAGCACCTGATCTGCAGAGGGTGCTTCATGTTGCACTGTAAGAAAGACACCGTGGGTGGCATGAGATCCTCTACTTTCCTTGATCCCTTTGCCAGAGCCTTGCTTACCCTGTGACTTGTGCCCTCTTTCATGATGAACCTCATCCCCCTCTGCAGGATGCTTCGGAAAGACAAGGAGGAGGCAGAGGCCATAAAACACGCCAAAGCCCTGGAGGAGGAGAAAGCCATGTACTCGGTGAGGTCTGCGTGGGCTGAGGGGGCAGGGGTGTTCCCACAGGGAGCACACCTCTCATCAGCCTGCCACCCCCCACCCAGGGCCGTCGCTCCCGGCGCCAGCGGAGAGAGTTCCGGGAGAAGCGGCTGAGAGGCCGCAAGATCAGCCCACCCAGGTAGTGTGTACCTCCCATGGATGTCGGGAGGAGGGTCTGGCACTCTTGCCTGGAAGGTTCTTCTGAGATAGTGTTTGGCTTGGAGAAATGGTCCCAGAAGGGCATTAATGGTTGTCAGCAAGGTTCAGCAGGAATAGCTTAGAAGGGGCTGGGGAGATGGCTCAGTAGAATAAGCGCAAGGGCCTGAGTTCAATCCCTGGTTCCACCAAAAGAAGAAAATGCTTAGAAGGGTTTGTGGACACGTCCCCCAGCTGCTGCTTTACCTGGCTGCACCTGAGCTCTGCCACACTCCCAGGAGCGTGGGGGTCGGTGTAGAACTTCCACCAGAGGATACAGAAGAAAAGGCTGGCCTGGGCTGCTGCCTCAGGCCTGCTGCTCCAGCACCACCCTTTCTCTGAACTTGCTTCCTCCTTTGAACATGGACACCATCACCTGCCAGGACAAGACATGCTAGTCCCCTCTGGAGGTCTTGGGATAGGTGTGAATGAAGCACTTGCAGACAGGAGAGCCTTGCAGGCCTGGTGGCTGGACACAGGCTGCCTTTTTTGCCAGCACTCCATTAAAGGGAGTGGTGGAGGGCTGCAGAGGGACGTAAAGGGAGTGGTGGAGGGCTGCAGAGGGACGGGAACAGGCACAGCAGCTCAGGGTTTGGCAGAAGTGATTGAAGAGTGGCACCCATGCTCACTGCTGCCCTCTTTGACACCGGCGCCTGTCACTGCAGAGCACACCAGCAAGGCTGGGCCATGCGGCCTGGGTTTCCATCCTGAAGGTTTCCATCCTTCAGAGCTCTGTGGTCCTGGGCGAGTGACTTCACCTTTCAGCCTCACTTTCCTAGCAGTGACTAGTATAATGTGTTTAGTACCTGGTGTGTAGATGTGCAGCTGAGACAGTTGGGCATGGTGGTGCACACATCTGCAACCCCAGCTGCCAGGAAGCCCAGATGGGAGGACTGTGAGGAGGTTTGGTCAGGAGGCCAAGCAGGACAGGAGCTGCTGAGCTCTTGTTGCTTTGTTTCCGAGTGGCTGAGACATTGGTGGGCTACTTGTGCTTTAGACAGCTGATGTGGGCATAGATGAAGAACTCACAGCCAGGCTCGTAACCTGGGTGGCAGCCCCCTCACCGTGCCAGCTTCTGGGTTTAGGCCAGCCCAGATCACCGGCCTTCACCTGTCCTACCCCATCTTTCCCACAGCTATGCCCGCCGGGACAGTCCCACCTATGACCCTTATAAGAGGTGAGTTCCGGGGCCCAGGGAGATACAGCCCTGAGCTCCCTGATGAGAGACAGGGCGGGAGTAAGGGTCAGACAGCCCACCTTCCTGCCATCCCCGCTACTATGTGATACCATCTGTGGCAGTTATGGGTGGGGATCAGTTTTGTATTTTCCCCAAATTTTCTTCAGTTTGAGCTTGCTTTTTTTTCTTTTTTTTTTTTTTTGTGGTACTGGGGAGTGAACTGAGGACATTGCACTTGCCAGGCAAGTGCTTGTTCTACTGAGCTATCTCCCCGGCCCTTGAGCTTCCTTTGTTTTTCTAATTTAAGTATAATCCAGTTTTCTGGTGAATGATCAAATATGGCAGAAAGAGTGTGACTTGCAAGTTAAAAGTCTAATCAGGCGTAGTAGAGCAGGCAAGTCTGTAATTACAGTGCTCAGGATTGGGGAGACAGCTCAGTAGAATAAGCAGGCAAGCACAAGTTCAATCCGTAATTCTGCCCAAAAAACCCCAAACAAACAAAAAAAACCCCAGTGCTCAGGAAGGCAGAGGCAGGAGGACTGCACCCTCAAGCCTAGCCTGGGCAATGTAGTGAGTTAGTAAGACCCTGTCTAAAAATTTAGAAAGGACTAGAGATGTAACTGATTGTAAAGGCCATCTGAGATACCCCAAAACAAAGCTTAACTCTCAGAAATAATCAGCATCGCTTCTCGACCTTTTTGGCTAAGATCAAGTGTAGAAATAATCAGCAACTGCAGTGCACTGAGAGACTTGAGGCAGGGGCCAGGGAGATAGCTCAGTAGAATAAGCACTTGCCTGGCAAGCACAAGGTCCTGAGTTCAATCCCTGATACCACAAAGAAAAAAGACTGAGGCAGGGGGAGCACTGCAACTTTGAGGTTCCCCCCTGAGCTATAGTGAATTTAAGAGCAGCCTGGACTACATAGTGAGATTCCCTCTCAAAACAACAGAAATCAAAAATCCCAGAGTGGCCCTGCTAGTGCATGTGGACGGCTCATCACCCTTTTTTTTTTTTTTTTTTTTCTTTATGTGGAACCGGGGATTGAACTCAGGCCCTTGTGCTTGCCAGGCAAGCGCTTGTTCTACTGAGCCATCTCCCCAGCCCCTCATCACCCATTTTTAACAGCCATAAATTTGATCCTTCCCTGGTTGTTCCTTCCCTGTCCTGCTTGCTTTGCAAGACTGCAGCATGAGCAAGGTTCTGTGGAGGGCTTGGTCTCCGCAGTGGGCTCTGCTGTGTCCTCTCTGTGGGTTATGCTGCTGCAGGACTGTGGCCCTGAGCTGCCTTTTTGGTCGCCCACAGGTCTCCTTCGGAATCCACCTCTGAGTCCCGCTCTCGCTCACGCTCACCAAGCCCGGGTCGTGAGGAGAAGATCACCTTCATCACCAGTTTTGGGGGCAGCGATGAGGAGGCTGCTGCGGCCGCTGCGGCTGCGGCATCAGGGGCCGCCACAGGGAAGCCCCCCGCACCCCCCCAGCCTGGCGGCCCCGCACTGGGACGCAATGCCAGCGCCCGGTCTGTAACGCTCACGCTGCCCGCCCTACGTCCTGGCCGCCGTGGGGGGAACCTGGGGCAGGAGGGGGTCCTCAGTCAAGGCCTGTGCTGACCGGCCCCCCGTGCCCCGCCTGCAGCCGCCGCACCTCCTCTTCCTCTTCCTCCTCCTCCTCCGCCTCGAGGACCTCCAGCTCCCGCTCCAGCTCTCGCTCCCGCCGTGGCGGGGGCTACTACCGCTCCAGCCGCCATGCCCGTTCCCGTTCCTGGTCACGTTCCCGCTCCCGATCCCGCTCGCGGCGCTACTCACGCTCCCGAAGCCGTGGCCGTCGACATTCTGGCGGGGGGTCCCGGGATGGACATCGCTACTCCCGTTCTCCAGCCCGCCGGGGAGGTTATGGGCCCCGCCGCAGAAGCAGGTGCATGCTTTGAGTGTGTGCGTGCATGTTGAGGGAGGAGACCTGGGCACTGGCCTTACTCAGGAAGCCCTGGGTATCAAGGAGAGCCATAGGTCAGTGCCCACTGTGTTCAGGGAGTGCCCAGCATGGCTCAGTAGACCAAAGCCCAAACCACCAAAGTTCTCAGACTCAGTGGCCATGGAGGCGGCACCTCTGAGAGCTGCTAGAGTGACCTAGAGCTTGTGGTTGGGGACCTGGGAGGCCCTAGAGAGACATTTCTGCCCGTGGATGGACCCAGAGAGAGAGAAATAAAAAAACTTAGATGCCCTTGTCAAGGAGCAAGGTTTTTAGGAAACACTGTGGGCTATTGGAGAAATATGGGCACTGGGTACCTTCTGGTCCCCTTACCTCATGACATTTTTTTTTTTTTTTGAGAAATATGAATGAGACATTTTCAAAGCTTATTAATAGGACAAATCAATACATTGCACATTGTTATCTTAAATTTTTTTTTAATATTTATTTATTTATTTATTTATTTATTTATTTATTGTGTGTGTGACCAGCTCAGCCCACCAGGGGGCGGGCTGGCTGGCATGTGGTGCTGGGGGATTGAACCGTGGTCCCTTGTGCTTTGCTAAGCTTGTTCTAAGTAGGTGCTTTAGACCACTGAGCCATCTCACCAGCCCACACGTTGTTATCTTAATGGTTATCCATAGTACAAGAAACAGACAGGATATCCTGTCCAAACACTGTTAGTACACCTCTTCTCATTGAATTAAGCAAAAGTAGCTGTATATCTATCCTAATTATTTTGTGTATATAAGTACAAAATGATCTTTCCTTTTTATCCCCCCTTTTTTTGTTTAGTCCTGTCAGAGATGAGTATTCTTTTGGCATCTAAATACTATAGGTGTTTAAATTCAGCAAAACAATCCAACACTGTAGCAGTCTATAATATTAGTGGGTTATCCTCAGAAGTTATTGACTTGAGCCTTTTACAGCTCATCGTATTAATATGGCTTTACTTTATATACCTTGTTTTTATACTTTTCTGCTGGATGGTTAAGACCAAGATAAAGCAAGACCTATATAACAAGAAATGTAACTTTTGTATCTGGTAAGGTCAGTCAAGTACCCTCAGGATTTATCCTGTAGCCGTGTGTCGCACTTTGTAGATCCTTTGTCAGTGTCAGCCATGAGGATGAGTCACAGCCATTGCCTGACGAATTTGCTCTCTGTGAAGGCCTGGGAGAATGTTTTTTCTCTCCATGTGACTCTCCCCAGGCACACTATACATCATCGATCACATTCCTTTGTGGCTCCATAATCTCCTTGATCAGAAAATTTGGAGCACATCTGAGTTACATGATGTTACAGTACAGGTTCTCCTATGTCCTGAGTCTTCACTGACCTTGAAGGGCTAGGGCCAAAACGTTGGCTGATCTTGTAGCCCTTCCTTTTCTCCAATTTTGATCTGCTAACTTAGGTTGTTAATCCTCCAGAAGAAAAGCTTATTATTAACCTGCAATATATGCAGTTCGGTTTACCCTATCTGTCTAAATATTAAACATCTTTGGCATATCATGGAACATGTATTTTCCATCAAATATTGATATGTTGAACTTTAAATCCTTACAGAATATGAAGGAAAAATAATTTTAAAAAACTAGAAAATAAGCACTTACATATTTTTACAAAGAAATTTAGAAATCTAACCATATACAGAATTGTAGTAGGACAGACCTATGACTTTTTTTTTTATTCTTGTGTCTTTTTTTTTCCTTTCATTTATTACCCTTTAAAAAAACTCTTTACTTAAGAGACAGTATGGTAATAATTGGTATGTCATGACAAGAAGTACATATTTAGAAGACCAGGATGGCAGGCACTCCAAGCATGACCTCTCTATTATACATCGCCATCCTCAGTGCAGCTGCCTGGCTCACGGGCACCAGCATATACAGTTAGTCAGAATGAGAATCCCACCAGCCAACTGCTAGTCTCAAAAACCTGCTTATGGCCCCCAGAATCACTGCCCCACCCATCTTGTGCATACAAATGCAAGGTTTTTAGGAAACACTGCGGGCTATTGGAGAAATATGGGCACTGGGTACCTTCGGGTCCCCTTACCTCATGACATTGATTGCTCTTTTTTTTTTTGCTTTTTTTTTTGCTGGAACTGGGGATTGAACTCAGGCCCTTGCGCTTGCCAGGGAAGTGCTTATTCCGCTGAGCCATCTCCCCAGCCCTTTTCCTTTGTATTTTTATTTTTATTTTTTATTTATTTTTTTGGCGGAAGTGGGGGTTGAACTCCGGCCCCTGCACTTGCAAGGCAAGTGCTTATTCCACGGAGCCATCTCCATGGCCCTATCTTTTGTATTTTTAGAGCAGGGTGAGTCTACAGCATCTCACTCCACAGATCAAACTTGTAGTGATTCTTCTGTTTTCAGCTTCCCAAGTGCTGGTGGCACATGCCACCACACTCAGTCTCAACATTGATTGCTTTTAAACAAGGGCTTAGTGGTGAAAATTGGAGTAGAGTAGCTGCCCCTGAGTGCTGGGCCTGCCAAGGAGCTCTCTGGACCCACCTGTGGCAGTAAATAGTCATTTGTAGGATAGATAGCTGGTCATAGCATTCAGCTCTTAAGTCAGTGGAGGTCAGGCAAGACCACTGTAGAAGGTTTGGCCCCAGGCACATGCTCTTACTGTCACCCATGTCCTGTCTTGGGTTGCAGTGTTAGCTACCCATGGGGACTAGCAGGTAGAAGGCCAGGTGCGCCAGTGCAGTGGCAGCACGTATTCCCAGGTGGGCCGAGACTACGCAGCAGCCAGACTGACCTTCCCCAGTTTCCCATTTTCTCAAGTGAAGTTGGAAGGCTGGAGTAAGATGGAATTCTGATGTGTAGCCCCACGTGGCTTTAAACCTGCTATGTGGCTTAGGCTGGCATCCCCCTCAAGATCCCTTGGCCTTAGTGTCCCACTGCTGGGGTTGTGGGTATGTACCACCGTGCTTGCTGAGAGTCTGGGTTTCTCAAGGACAGCTCAGACTCTCAGTATTGATAACAGTAATTTCATGAAAAGCTAGGATGGCTCAGGCAGTCAGTATGCATCCCAGAATTGGCTTCCAGGTCATTCCCTGTACCCTGACCCAGAGTGGTGACAAGGGAAAGCCTTTGGGAGGGAAGTGGAGCCTGGCCACAGCTTCAGAGCCAGCCCTGCTTAAGCAACAATAGTATCCTGAGGGGGGAGCCTGGGAGCTATCTGTGTGTACACCAGACATGGGGCCTGAAAGTACAGAACCTCTGGGCGCTGGCAAGGTGAGGTTGAAGGCACCCTGGAAGACTTGCTGTGTGCCCTGAGCTGGGCATGTCATGGAAAGGGGTGGGTGGCCACCACCCGGGAAGTTGACACACAGTATGTAGTGAGAGAAGCAGGGTGGCCCCGGACCTCATGGTCCCCCTCCTGGCCTGCCACACCCCAGGAGCCGCTCCCGCTCTGGGGACCGCTATCGACGGGGTGGCCGGGGCCCCAGGCACCACAGCAGCAGCCGCAGTCGTAGCAGCTGGTCCCTCAGCCCGTCCAGAAGCCGCAGCCCGAGCCATAGCCACAGCCGCAGCCCCAGCCAGAGCCGGAGCCGCAGCCGCAGCCACAGCCTCAGTCACAGCCGCAGTCACAGCCACAGCCACAGCCATAGCCAGAGTCACTCACCATCGCCCCCAAGGGAGAAGCTGGCCCGGCCAGCAGCGTCCCCTGCTGTGGGCGAGAAGCTGAAAAAGTGAGCAGGCACCTGGGCAGTGGGTGAGGGTTGGGGTCGAGGGTGTCAGCCTCAGGTAGGGAGGGAACTCCTGGGGGCCTGGAGCGACTGCAGAGTCCTGGGGAGGACAGAGACCCAGGCCCTGCCAGGGAAGCCTGTGGGTGGGTGGGTGGGTGGAGTTGGCTGAGGTCTGAGAAAGGACACAGTTACTCCCTGGGACATCTGAGACCCAAGGTCCCAGCTCACTGGACTGAGGGCAGCACAGACGCTGTGGGCTCAAAAGTGGCAACTGCCTTTTACTCCCACCCAGGACTGAACCTGCCGCTGGTAAAGAGACAGGAGCTGCCAAAGTCAGTAAGAATTTGGAACTCGCCCGTCTAATTCCCGCAGCAGCAGTGCCCAAGAGCTGGGCCCGGTGGGCCTGCAGGGGCACCGGGGTGGGCTGGGATCCAGCCCCAGGGATTGAGGCCGGAAGGGAGAGGAAGGGCTGCCCAGAGAGTGTGTCCTCTCCCTGCTTCCCTGCACACTGGGCTGCAGCTGTCCCGAACCTCTCAGAGCCTCACATTTACCCTCCATATCCCCTCAAGGGCCAGGCTCTTCACTGAGGTGTTCTGGGGGCCCTCTTGGACACCCAACTCCTCCTATCTCTTCCCCCTCCCCAGCCCAAGCTGACACCGCAAGAGAGGCTGAAGCTGAGGATGCAGAAGGCACTGAACAGGCAGTGTATGGTCCCCCCCCCACACACTGCTTCCTGGGCCTTGGGGCAAGCTAGGGAGGTGGGGTGCACTCTGCTCCCAATTTGGCCAGCCCCTTTCAGCCCCACCTGCCAGATTAGGAAGCAGCTTTGAGGGCGCCCTCAGTCATGTGCCCTCTCTCCACAGTCAAGGCGGATAAGAAGGCAGCTCAAGAAAAGATGATACAGCAGGAGCATGAGCGGCAGGTGAGAGAGGGACGGGACAGGGTAATCCCAAGCTTGCTGGCCAGGCCACACCTCACGTCTACCTCTGCTGCAGGAGCGGGAAGATGAGCTGCGCGCCATGGCCCGCAAGATTCGCATGAAGTAAGGCTCCTCGCCAGCTCTCCTGTCTGTGGGAACCCCAGCCTCCCCTGGGACTCCCCTGCCTGGAGCCCTATAGCCCCTGTGGGCAGATCAGAGCCAGCAAAGCTGGCCCTGACCAGACCCTCCTAGCAGCCTGGCTCCCCAGGCCCCCAGGTGTGCCATCTGGGCTGTCCTCTGGGCACTCCCCACACAAGACCTTCCCTGATCATTCTGTCTGGTGTAGCCCCTCAACTCTGCCCCTCACCCAGCTCAGTTCTCTTTCTGGTCCTAGCTTCCCTCCACTCGAAATGAGCTCTGTAGTTGTTGACTTCATTAATTGTGTGTCTCCACTAAAACATTAAGTCTGGCAACCATGTCTTCTGCACCCGAAATTTGATAAATGTTTGTTGAATGTATTGAAGCCAGTCCTGGAGACAGGGCCTATTTTCTCCTTTTCTGCCTTCTTTTTTCCATTGCTTGTTGAGTGGTGATCCAGGGCTCCAAGCCTGAATCACACAGACTTGGGGTTCAGTTTCTGCTGATCGTGTGGCCCTTGGGAAGTGGGACAGTCCTCAGTGCCTCCTCACTGGGCTCTGAACACTGCAGGCAGGCAGGGGTCAGGCTGGAAAGCAGGGTGTCTGAGTCAGTTCTCATTCCCCTGTTCTTGCTGTGTTCCTGTGGACAAGCATGTTACCCTTTCGGAGCGGGGGCTCCTTTCTCTATGCGACGGAGGTGATTGTGCTGGCACCGCCTCTGCAGGCCTGCTGTCAGGCTCAGCGGGAGCCTGGTGTGTGGGAAGAAGGCCTGGTGCCCAGGTGGCGCTCTCCTCGCTTTTGTCATTGTTTATCATACACCTAAAGTGTTGTGGGGCTTCTGGGGATGCATGGGCCATCAGAAGGCGGAGGAAGAGTGGCTGGAGACTTGCTTGTGTCAGTCATGCTTTCTGTCTGACTTTGGCTCTGCCATCTGCCACCATGTCCTTTGTCCTGAGCCTCAGTTTGCCTATCTGCTTGTGGCGATGGGAACCTGTCTCCCTCATGCTTGCTGGAAGGATTCTGCACAGTTGAAGCCAGGCACAAGGACAGCAACCAGTGAACAAGCTGCCATTGGGGTTGCCATCCGGGTCCCCAGGCTGTGACAGGAAGTGCAAGAACTGCCCAGCTCCATTGGGTTTATTCTTCAGGCTTTGCTGGCAGGGCACAGTGGACTCACTCTCTCCATCCCTCTGTCCGTCTGCTGTCTGTTTCCCCTATGTCCCCTTCCCGCAGGTGCTCACCCCTCTCCTGGTTGCCTCCCCTTTCCCCCTGCAGGGAGCGGGAACGCAGGGAGAAGGAGCGAGAGGAGTGGGAACGCCAGTACAGCCGCCAGAGCCGCTCACCCTCACCACGTTACAGTGAGTGAACCCACACATGCAGGCCACTGGGGCTTCAGAGATGGGGGCCGGGGTGGGAATGTTGGAGAAGCGGGGCTAGGGCCTTCCTCCCAAGAGCAAGGCAGGCAAGGAGAAAAGGAGAGCTTCCCTAGAGCTGGAGAAGCGCCTGAATGCAGGGCTTCAAAGCAGACCTAGGCAAGAGCAGGTCCTAGCCTTGTCTCACTGAAAGCATAGTACATTTGCAGCCATGGCCTTCCATAAGAGATCTTTGTACACACAGACACAGCTGCTGCCTGCACAAGAATACTGATGGCTTTTGTCAAGCTGTAGGAGTGAGAATTGCTTGTCCCCAGCAGTCTTGGGCTGGTGAGGGGGAGAGGGCTTATCAGTGGACTCTGCAAGTGTTGGTGTCGCCTCGGGAAACCTGCCCAGGTCAGGAGCAGCCCTGGCCCTGGGCAGTGCCTTTTGCTCAGCTGCCTTCCTTCCTTTCCAGGTCGAGAGTACAGCTCCTCCCGAAGGTGAGCAGCCAGTCCGCTTGCTCTTGGGGATTCTCCTTTTACCCCTGCCTGCCTTGCTCTTGGGTGGAAGGCCCTAGCCCCGCTTCTCTACCCCTCCCATCCCTGAAGCCCCAGTGGCCTGCATGTGTGGGTCCACACTCATGGCTATCCCTTCTCTGCAGGCGTTCGAGGTCCCGGTCCAGAAGCCCCCATTACCGACATTAGGAGTGGGGCTAGGACAGGGTCCAAGGTTCAAGCTTCAATACTGGTTTCTCTACTGAAATAAAGCAGATGTTATTTAATGTTCTTTACTTGACTGCTGTCATCTGTGTGGCTCTCAAACATCTGTCTACCAGCTGTGAGGGGACTTAGGCTTGTAGGCCAGGTGTCAGTGTCACAACTACTTTGGCCAGAACTGTTGGTCACACACCCTGTGAGTCTTTGAAGCCTGCTTCACTAGCAGGAGGCTGATCCAGTGGGAAAGGGCCCAGACCTGCCCACACATGTGGACAGGATGGGCCGGGACCGTGCCTAGGGGCCTCCGGCGACAGGTCCAGGCCTCTCCCCGCCCTCGCCTGGCCCTTGCCCTGGCCTCGCCCACACCGAGAACTGGGAACACGGCTTTCTGTGCCAGCCCCACTGTGCCCCGGGCACTGGGACTGGCCTTTCCCTTCACCCGCCACTCTAAACCGGTCTGTCCAGCGTCCACCCAAGGTGAAGCCTCCTGCCCCACCTCAACACCCCAAGAAAGATGAGGCCAGGCACATGGGTAAATAGGGAAGACATTTATTTGAACAAGGACAAGGAGGTCGGCACAACTGCTGACAATGTCAGGGCCAGCCCTTTGCTCAGGCCACTTCACCCTGCTCAGGATGCTTCTGCCTCAGGTGTTTGTCCAGCGTGGCTCGCAGGCCGAAGGGCACACAGCAGTACGGGCACTTGAAGCGGGTGCTGCCAGGCTCCAGGCCATGCATGCGGCGGTGGCGGTTGAGTTTGCTGCTCTGGGCACAAGCGTAGGAACACTGGTCGCAGGTGTAGGGCCGCTCACCAGTGTGCGAGCGCCGGTGCACGGTGAGGTTGCTGCTGTTGGTGAAGTGCTTCCCACAAAACTCACAGCTGCCTCCTGGCCCACGGCTCTTGCCAGCTGCCTTGGGGATCTTCTTTGGTGAGGTTTTCTGGTTCTCCGGAGGGTCAGTTCTCTGTTTTTTGTCGACCACTCCCCAGCCTTCCCCAGCTGGGCCTGCCTGAGCCCCACTGCCAGGAGCCCCAGGCTCCTGGATACCAGCTGTGGCTGCAGCCCCAGCACCCTCACCACCACCACTGCACGGGAGGGTGCTGGCTGGGGCGGCAGCATGGGCAGCTGGCTCTGGAGGTGCTGTGGACACCTGTTCCTCACTGGCGTCAGCCATACAGGGGCTCTGGGGTGGTAGCTGCCGGTGGGTCTTCTTGTGACGGTTCAGCTTGCTGCTCTGGGCACAGGCGTAGGGACACTGGTCACAGGCATAGGGCCGCTCGCCGGTATGTGAGCGCATGTGCACCTTGAGGTTGCTGAAAGAGCTGAGGGTCTTCTTGCATACCAGGCAGATGGGGCTCCGTCGGCTGAAGCCACTGAGCCTGGCACCCTTGGCCTCAGCTGAAGGCCCCACAGCTGCCACAGCAGACACGGCCGCTGCCACCTCGGCCAGGCCCAACAGTGGGGCCTCAGGGGCCTCTGACTCTGGCTCCGTCTGGTAGATGGACAGCCCGTGGTCCCACTGGGCGTGGCGCAGCAGCTTCCAGGCACCTGTGAACTGTTTCCCACAGTGAAGGCAGCTCAGCAGTGGCAACTGTTTGGGTTCTAGAGCCAAGAGAGAGGTGCAGAAGGTTAGTGCTGGGGTCTCCGGGTCTAGGGTCTCTGGGGTCTAGGGGCCCTTTCCGGGGACAGGCTCTGCTTCAGATATGGAAGACTCAGCAATAGAGACAGAACACCACACCTCCAGGAAGCTTCCTGAAGTAAGGAAAACCAGAGTACAAGGATTCTGTGTTTGAAAACAACAACAAAAACTGTTAAAGAGTGAGAGATAAAAGGACTGAGGAGATGGCTCAGTGGAATAAGCACTTCCTTGGCAAGACCAAGGGCCTGAGTTCAAATCCCGGTTCCGCAAAAAAAAAAAAAAAAAAGTGAGAGGTAAGCCAGATGTGGTAGTGTGCCTGTAATCCCAGAGCTCAGAAGGCTGAGACAGGTCTGCTGTAAATCAGAACTCCATAATGAGGTTGAAGCCAGACTGAACTATATGGCAAGACTCTGTCTCAGAAAAGGGACAGAGGGGTCAGGAAGTCTTTGCAGAAGAGATGACCTGGGGCTGAGGTACAGCATTTGCCTAGCATACTACAGCCCTTGGGTTCTAGCCACCCTAAAGTGACTAAATTCGAAGAGCACTTCCTAGGCGCTAAATATTGTGCCAGGCCTCTGCTCCCCTGGGCAAGGAAACAAGACCTCCAAAACAGGCAGATATTTCCCAGGGCCACACAGCTTAGAGGCTGCAACTGGGACTTCAGCCCAAAATCCTGGGGATCATGGGAGTGCAGAGTGGGGAGGCTTTTAAAAATATCAGGTGTGGTGCACACATCTGTAATTCACTCAGGAGGCTGAGGCAGGAGAGGATCCCTGCAAGTTCCAGGCCAGACTGGGCTACACACTTAAGTTCAAGAGCAGCCAACACTATATCGCAAGCCCTTGTCTCAAAAACAAACAAACAAAACCCAACAAAATAAACTTGGCTTAACAGAGCAAAACCACCTCTTGACTACTGGGTGTTTCTCTGTGCCAAGCCTCATGCTCAGGGATTCCACAATCATTTCCATTTTCCCACTTTGCAAGTGACCAAGATCCCAGTGCAGGATGGGCAGGATCATGACCTAAGCCCCCAGCCCAAATGGAGAAGCCCCAGATACCTTTACCTTTACCTTTAGATTTCTCAAATCCTCACCAGTCTCTGGTCTTTGGGCAGAAACACCAGCAGAGACCAAAGTCAAGAGCATAGGCAGAGGCTAAGGAAGGTCAACCAAGCCTGCAACTTAGACCCTCTGCTCCCTGAGTATGACCCTAGGTAAAAGTAACCTCTGAACTTCAGTTACCTCAGCTGCTACAGTGCAGGGATCTTGGGGGTCCCCTTTTTCCAGGATAGTTGTGACAAATAGGAAACAGCTGAGTGCTTCAGTCCACATAGGCCCTCAACAAGCCTGAACTGAGCTGACTGGCCAAGGGGCTCCCAATTCCAACACAAGAGCTGGACTGATCCCTGTAGCGATTCCATCAAGCCCCACCCTCATCCCGGACTACAGGCTCTGGGCTTCCCACTAAACTGGATTCAGTTACAGTCCCTCCCCTTCCCCACTGGTGGACCCTCCCAGGCTCAGCCAGGCTATAATCCCACTTTCCAATTCCCTGAGGGCATGAGCTGGGGGCTGGAAATTCACAGTTGGAGGAGTCTCACAGCCTAGGCTTAGGAAAATCGCCCCGTGCGCGTGGAGAGCCACACTAAGCATTTAAATTCCTTCCCAAGAGAAGGATCCCAGGTGTCCAGCACCCAGGACAGTTTCAAACCAGGGGCTTCCCAGCACCCAGGGCTGGGAGATTCCACCAAGGCAGGGAGCCAGAGCCCTGTCCTCGGCTCAGAACTGGACCAGAACCCCAATCAGTATGAAGAGGTGGGAGGAGGTGGTAGCCCCAACCTCCGGAGTCCCCTCCCCCCACTCTGCCATCCTCCCAGGTCCGCCTACTGCCCCCCTAGTCCAGCCACCTGGCCAGTTATTTCTGTCCGAGGGGAAGGAGAAGTGAAACCAGATTGGGGGGTGCGCGTGGCAAATCCCCAGGCCAGTTTTCTGGGGCTGGCCACACCCTGCGGGCCACCTCCTGCCCTGCCCAGCCTCCGCCCTCGCCCCCTCCCCACCTCTAGTCCCGTTCCTGCGACGGGCAAGCCATGGTCACGCCTCGGCTCCACCCGAAGGGGTGAAAGGGGAAGTAACGCTCCGTGCCCTGCCTGTCCAGCTCAGCCCCCTCTCCCGCAGGAAGCCCAGCCCTTGAACCTGAGAAGGAGGCTGCCGGTGGCTTCACTCACCTGAGCTCTTGCAGGGGCTGGGGCCTCTGGAGGGCTGACAGCCCTGCTTCTTGTGGTCCATAAAGGCAGTGATGGCCTCCAGCGGGAAGGTTTGCAGGCAGCGGCCGCAGGTCAACAGATCTGGGCGTTTTTCGGTCCAGGGCTGGCGGTCTGCAGGGAGGAAGCGGCGGTGAGCGTGGGGTGGGGCCAGGATGGGGGCTGGGGGTTTTGAGAAAGAGAGCGAGAGGAAACCCTAAAGTCAGAAGTGGGGAGGCTGGGGCCAGGACCGGACGAGGGACCTACGGCAGGCTCTGGGGTCCCTACCCAAGGAAGGAGATCCCATCTGAGGGTCCCAGGGAGGGGAAGTTGGCCCGAGGGGCCAGGGCAGGGGCTGGGCAGGGCAGGGACGCGGGAGCTCACCGGCAAGGCTGGAGGTCAGCGGCATGCATAGGGCCCACGGACTCCGCGAGCCCAGGGCGTGGAGGGCGGCCCCGGCGGGCACCGGGCCAAGCGTGTGGCGGGGTTCGCCCCCGAAGCGTCCCAGCGCGGACACCTCCTTCGGGGCCTGCAGGGCCCGCACGTCCGGCTCCAGCTTCACATCGATGATGAGGTCCGACATCTCCATCTCTTCCTTGTCTGGGTTGGCGGCAGGCGCGAGCTGTACTCGGCGGGGCGCGCTGCCGGCCTTGCGGCGGGACATGAGTCCAGGGCCGGGCGGGAAGGGCAGGCGGCTCGGCGGGCGGAGGACGCACGAGCGGAGGACGCGCAAGCTGTGCGCGCTCAGAGCAAGGCGCTCAGGTGAGTGGCTGCGGCGACCCGCGGCGAACTTTTACACGTGCTGACCAGGCGGAGCTCCGCCCCCAGAGGGCGGGACCTGGCGGAGAGGACAAGGCGGCCCTGCAGGGGCCCTGCGGGCCGCCCAGCTCAATCCCTGAGCTCTGTGCACTGCAGAAACCTGATAGCTCTAAATTCACACACCCAGGCTTCGCCCATTTTAGGGCTAGTGAAGCTGAGGCACGGGATGCCCTCATACGCACCCCGAGAAATCGTGGGCCCCCTTCCTTACTAAGCGTTTAATAACCTGGACTACTTCATTAAATATTACAAGCTGGCCATGGTGCACGCTGTACTCTGAGAGGCTGGGGCAGGGGGATTAGAGTCCAGTCTGGGCGGTTTAGCGATTTATGGAGACTTTGTCTCAAAATAAAAAGTAAAAAGGTGCTGGAGACGTGTTCAATCCCCAACATTCACACACACACACACACACACACACACACACACAATTTATCCAGGATGTATGGAGTAAGATTGTGTTCACAGGGTTTATAGGGTGTGGGGGGAGACAGTACTCATGGTAACTGAGATGGAAGTTCTTGTCATGATCATACATATTGTATAACGAAATAAACCTAGGAAGGGGGACAGTGTTATTCCCGTTTCAATTTTCCTACATAGCCCAGGCTGGTCTTTTTTTTTTTGAACCGGGGATTGAACTCAGGCACTTGCACTTGCCAGGGAAATGCTTATTCTACTGAGCCATCTCCGCAGCCCCCCAGGCTGGTCTTGAACTCAGGGCAATTTCCTACCTCAGCCTCCAGAGTACTTGGATTTCAGGCATGCTCCATCACACCCAGATTTGGGGGCTTCAGTTTTTTTGTTTGTTTTGTTTTGTTTTTGATACCTGCTAAGGACAGGGCAAAGCTGAAGCCTGAAGGAGTGGGTGAGGGGGCCCTGGACATTCCAGAAGAAAAGGGAAAGTTCCAGTGGGCCACTGTACAAGGGATTGAGTATAGTGGGGAAAAAAGGAGCCAAGGTGGTGCCTGCCTATAACACCAGGGCTCTGAGAAGCTGAGGTAGTAGGACAGCAAGATCGGACACAGCCACTTGGACCCTGCAAGGGCTAGGGATGTTGCTCAGCGCAAATGCACTGGATTCCTAAATTCCATCATTGTCACCACAGAGAGAGAGAGAGAGAGAGAGAGAGAGAGAGAGAGAGAGAGAGAGACTGACTTTGGTTTTTTGTTTGGAGACAGTCTTGCTATGTAGACTAGGCTGGCCTCTAACTCAAGGTAATCCTGCCTCAGTCTCCAGAGAGTTGGGATTACAGGCGTGCACCACCACACCCAGCTCTTTTGAACACTTTGGACACTTCAGATCTTTTGATTTTCCTGAGACAGTTGCCCTGGAAGGATTTGAGGGAGAGGAGGGGTACTTTCTACTTGGGCCTGAACTGGCCACCAAAAGGAGATAGGCCATCCTCCCTCCCTCCACTTGACAAAGAAATTTTGTTTCTGTTTGAAGTGGCATCAACACCCTGCCCCACCCTTAAACCCTTATGAGGGTTCTCTCTGCTTCCAGGCACTGACCGCATCGCAGTGCCCAAGTGTTGTTAACTGTTCTCCACACACCCACTCAATGCAAGCCCCCTGAGGTTAGGTCCAGTGTCTGTACCAGTCCTCCCCCAGGTGTGCCCAGCCCAAAGCTGAGTGAATTCCACATGCAGATCTCCCAGAGTTCCTCATATTGTTATTCAGGTCCCAGATCAATTGTCCTTCCAGAGCCGAGGCCTCCCTGACCAGCCTATCTAAAGTAGCCCCACCCTGCTGAAGGCCTTGCAAATTACCCTCAATGACCTCCATCTGTCACCAGTTCCCTGTTGGACCTATCTCCTAATGGACCTAGGAGACCACTGGAACTATAGACCACTGGAACTAGTTACCTTATCAGCATGACTTTTTCCATGCTACCTCTTCTGATCACCCAATTTTATTTATTTATTTATTTTTATTTATTTTTTGCTGGCTCAGGGGCTTAGGGTGCCTTAAGGCCGGGTCTGGTAAGGCCTGTGGAGCTAGGGATTGAACCTCTCCTGCTCCTGACTGCGTTTGCATAAGCAGGCGCTTAAAGGACTGAGCTAACCTGCAGACTCCCTGACCACCCAATTTTAAATTTCCCTAAATCTGTGGTTCTCTATCCCATTGCTCTTATTTTATCCAAAATCTTCCACCCTTTCTCATGCTTTAGGCAAGCAGCTCCTTATGCCTCAGCCTCCCTAATGTGCTTTTTTTTTGCAGAACCAGGGATTAAACTCAGGCCCTTGCGATTGCCAGGCAAGCACTTATTCTACGGAGCCATCTCCCCCGCCATGCTCAGCCAAAGCTTGAAAGAGCTTGTATGTAATTTTTCATTAATACCCTCTGCTGTAACTCCTGTTCCCTACAGAGCAGAGGTCATGAAGACAAAATTGGAGTCGATCTTATTCACAAATACAGCCCCTGGCAGGGACAAGATTAAGTAAAAAAATCTTTATTGATCTGCTATGCATGGAAAATTGTTTCCATTGGTATTTGTAGAGTACAGTACCTATGTGTCAGATACTGACGGGGTCTTGGGATCTTTGAGGAAGGGCAGTGGTCCTCAGGGTCTCTGCTCAGGTGGACCCTACTTCCAAAAAGTAAAAGTGATATGGGCTTACAGTAGCAGGATTTCTGCTCCCCATTCGGGCCTGTTTTCCACTTTGTGAAAGGGGGCAGCAGGGAGGGCTAGAAGACAAACTGGTGGCCTCCTGTGCACCCTAGCAGTACTGTTTTAATTTTAAGCCTTTCTTCTGGCACGTGGCTGCCGGAGCTTGAGCTCACGCTTCCACGTGGGGGAGGTGAGGGGTAGGAGCCTAGTGCGGCAGTGAAGGAAGGTAAAGGCGGAACTCCGCCCCTGATGCTGTCTGAGGACACCGTTCCTCGTATGCTGTTTCATCCTTTGTAAAGCCAGTATCCCGGACGTCCCCAGATAACGAGCTAGCTGGTCTGAGCCGCCGGCGGGGAGGTGACCACGGCGGGAGCCAGCGGCCCGGCGACCACGTGGGGCGGCAGCAGCGGCGCGGGCGGAACCCAGGCTCCAGAGCTCGCGGCCCGCCCGGCGCTCTGCGGGGGTGGCACCGGCGGAAGTGCGGGCGCCGGCAGCTGCGGACCTCGGTGAGTACTGGGCGGCCGGCGGGCCGACAGCCGGCTCCCGGCCCCGAGGGCCGTGCCTGCGAGGCGGGCTACGAGACGCTCGCGCCACGCGGGTGCGGAGGGGACCAGGGGCGGGCGGGATATGGTTCCTGGGCAAATACCACCGACCACACTGAGAAGAGGGAAAGGCGGCAGCCTCTGCCGGGGTGGAATGGATCGAGGGCTTGGGCAGCCGGCAGTCGGGAAGAGCGTCCAGCCCGAGGCGGGGTGGAGGTGGACGCCCCGGGGCCGGGAGGACCTGCTTAGTATGAGAAAAGGCGAGCAGCGGGAGGCCAGGGCGGAACTGAGAGAAAACTGTCCGGCTCCAGGGGCGGAGGGGGCAGGGAAGGAGGGACAGGAGGGCGTCCGTCCTTTGGGTCGCAGCCTCTCGGTGGCTCCGCATCGCTATAGTGTATCTAGACGGGGCGACAGCACCACGCGTGTGTGTACACGTGCAGATCTGCCCCTTAGGTCCTGGACCTTGGCATTTAACCTCCTATGGTAACTTAGCTGGTTCCCCACCTGACTGCTTTGACAGGATACTGAGTGTTTTCGCGTGTGTGTATGTGTGTGCTAGGAATGGACCCCAAGACCTCCTTCAACTGTTAGCAGTTTCTTTTCCTGTTTTCCGGGTTGTTTTGTTTGTGTTTGTGAAAGGCTCTCGCTGTGTAATTCAGGCTGGCCTTGAATTCATGATACAGTCCAGGCTGGCCTCGAATTCCCAGTGAGCCTACTGCCTCAGTGCTGGGATTATAGGCGTTGCTACCACACTGGCCGCTGTGTTTATCTTTTGCAAGTGAGCACTGAGGCCTTAAGTAGGGAGACCACGAGGTCTCTGCCTTCCACCTGAGTGTCGGACTTTTGTCTAATGAATGCATGTGGGCATTTTTCCTGAAACCCTCAGGCAGGAAGTCTCTGATTTTGAGCCTGAAAGGATTGAGGCCTCTGGAGGTCAGGAAGAGCGGATAATTTAACCTATGCTTGCTGTCTCTGCCACACCCTGTTGACCATTCTCAAACCTCTTTCTTATCAGGTCACCTTTTGGCTTCAGAAGCTTGAAAAGTCCCTCCTTTCAGTTGGGAAAAATCTGCGTTGTTTAGGAGTGAGGGCCCCTGCTCCTTTGTCAGACCAGCCAGAGTCGGGGCCCTTTGCCTGCCACTACCAGCCTGTACCCAGTAAATAATCTGGTATTTCCCAGCTTCAAGTCCACAGTGGGGGAAATGGAGATTACTTTTTAGGTGACCATGTTCTCTGTTTTGTTTTGTTCTTGGTAGAGGAAAAAAGGCGCTATGCTGGCCTTTTTTTTCCGCTTGGTGGTATGGGGGATTGAACCCAAGGTTTTCATACTGAGCTACACCAGTTCCACCCTTTTTGGTACCAGAAATCAAACTCAAAAGTCAGGTGGGGATGTAGCTCAGAGGTAGAGCATTTGACTGCAGAAATCAAACTCAGGGCCTCATGCTTGCCAGGCAGGCGGCTGTGCTGCTGAGTTACACCCCCAGCCCTTTTATTTATTTATTTATTTATTTATTTATTTTTTGCGGAACCTGGGATTGAACTCAAGTCCTTGTGCTTGCCAGGGAAGCGCTTATTCTAGTGAGCCATCTCCCCAGCCCCCCAGCCCTTTTAATAAAACAGTTTTTGTTTTTTTGAGACAAAGTCTTGCTGTGTAGGTCAGGCTAGTCCTGAACTCACTATGTAGCCCTGGCTGGCCTCAAATTTGGGCAGTCTTCCTGCCTGAGCCTCTGAGTGCTAGGATTAGAGGATGGACTCTATATCTGGTTTAAAAACATTTGTATGTTAAGACAGGGTCTCACTAAAATACTAAATTGCCAGCCTGTGCTTGAACTTGCAGTCTCCTAGAGGGCCCACATTACATGTATGCACTACGATGCCCAGTTTAATTTTTTTTTTTTTTTTCCAGAACTGAGGATTGAACTCAGGCCGTTGCGCTTGCCAGGGAAGTGTTTATTCCACTGAGCCATTTCCCCAGCCCCGCCCAGTTTAATTTTGTTTAAACTAGGGGTTTAGCATAATTTTTGGTCAGATACTTAATTCCCATCAATCCTTCATTGGTTACTAACCCTGGACCCTATAGAGTGTTTCCTGAAACTACTCAAGTATTAACTGGAGTTGGATGAAGGTCCTGGAGGACCTTCACTAAATTGGATTAACAGTGGACAGATAATTTAGGCAGCCCTAAATCCCATTTATCTTGGCTTCTTCCATGTGGCAAAAACCCTTGTAGTGTCTCTTGACTCCCTCAGCCTATCGATGCATTCATTAATGAGGGCTTTATTTATTTTAATGTATTTGGTACAGGGTCTCCGTATGAAGCTCAGACTCCTAGTGATCCTCCTGTTTTCAGCCTCCCCAGCCCTGGGATTACAGGAATGCACCACCACACCTAGTCTCAGCGGCCTGCTCAGTGCGGCGTGTGGTGCAGGGGATCGAACCGTGGTCTTTGCGCTTGCCTGAGCAGGTGCTTAGTCCACTGAGCTATCTCACTGGCCCAGTGCAGGCTTTTAACCTTCAAAACACCAGAAGCAGGGGCCAGGGAGATGGCTCAGTAGGATAAGCGCTTGACTGGCAAACGCAAGGATCTGAGTTCAATCCCCGGTTCTGCCAAAAAAAAAAAAAAAAAAAAAAGAAAGGCAATCTATTTGGGGGCCTGGCCGTAGCTCAGTTCTTTAAGTGGCTGCTTCCACAAAGCTGTCAGCCTCAGGTTCCTGTAGTTGGATTCCCCACAACACTCCAGCCAGCCAAACAACCCCTGAGGGCATTGGGAGCAAACAAACAAAAAAAAAACCCTTATTCCATGGAGCTGGGGAGATGGCTCAGTGGAATAAGTGCTTCCCTGGCAAGTGCAAGGGCCTGAGTTCAATCCCTGGTTCCGCAAAAAAAAAAAAAAAAAAAAACACCACCAGAATCAGACCCCATTTTCCACCTCACCCTCACCCTCAGCCCCTCCTAAGTGCCATCATCTTCTACCTGGGGGTCGATGCCTTTGCTCTGAACCTTCCAGTGGTTGTTATCTTCATTCTGCAGAGAACCAGGTTCTCAGGATAATCTGTCCCTGCCCCACCTTCTCTGAGCAAGCCTCCTAGCATGCCTCTGCTTTGGTAGGGTCTGTGCTCTTGGCTCTTTGCTTGAGTGGCCCATTCTCCCCGCAGCTCTCCACAGCTGAGCCGCCTTTGTGGAAACCACCACCTGGGCAGAGCGCATCCTTGCTGCTCAGGGCTCCTTTCTCCCTACCCTGCCAACTCCACTCTATGGGTCTTAGAAGGAAGGAATCTGTGAGGGCAGGACCAGGCCGTCTCAACCCTAGATGTGTTCTCAAGACTGCCCCGGCAAGTCCGTACCCTGCATAGCGGTGTGTAGATATGTTGATCATAATGGATGAAGTAGGTTTTTGTTTTTATCTTTTTTATTTTTAGTTTTGTCTTTCTGAGACAGGGTTTCACTATGTAGTCCAGGCTGGCCTTGACTTCAGTTTGTAGGCCAGGCTGACCTCAAACTCATGGTGATCCTCCTGCCTTATCCTCCCAAAATGCTGGGATTACAGGCCTGCGCCACTAGGCCCTGCTTTTGTTTTTATCCCCCCCCCCCAACCAGGGATTGAACTGCCCTTACACTTACCAGGGAAGTGCTTATTCCACTGAGCCATCTCCCCAGCAGCACCCCCCTTTTTTTTTTAATCTTGATGGGCTTTGAGATTCTGAAATCAGGTACCACTTCCATGAAGTTGAGTAACTGTTCCTAGATGGGTGCATTTTTAACTTCTTGTAATACTGAAGATCAAAAAAAGGTAAGAAACATTGAGGATCAAATCCAGTGATGTTCTAGCAGTGAATGTTATCCCCACCCTTTTAAAATTTTAAGACAGAGTCTCGCTAAATTGCCAAGACTGGGTCCGGGGAGATAGCTCAGTACATTAAGCACTTGCCTGGCAAGCGCAGGGGCCTGAGTTCAATCCCCAGTTCCACGAAAATAAATAAATAAATCAAAAATAAATAAATTGCCAAGACTGGCCCCAAACCTGCTACCCTCCTGTCTCAGCCCCCTGAGTAGCAGAATTTATGCCACCGTGCCAGGTGGAAGTGCTGAATCTTTACAGGTCTTCAGTAGATATTTACCAGTCCCCCATTCCCATTAACTGGGGTTGGATGGGGTTGCAAAGTAACTGTGCCTGTCCATCTTTCAGAAGGTGAAGAGGCAGCATATGCCACCTGCCACATAATGGTTTTAACATCAGTGAAGGAATGGTGGTCCCATAAGATTATTATTTTTTTTTAATTTTTTTTATTTATTTGTGTGTGTGTGTGTGTGTGTGTGTGTGTGGCCAGCTCAGCCCACCAGGGGGCGGGGCTGGCTGGCATGTGGTGCTGGAGGACGGAACCCTGGTCCCTGTGCTTTGCCAAGCTTGTTTGTTCTAAGTAGGTGCTTTAGACCACTGAGCCATCTCACCAGCCCCCGGTCCCGTAAGATTATAATGGAGCTGAAAAATGACTGACATTTTGGCCTCTGCGATATGGCAGCATGGTGTAGCGACTCTTTTTGTGATGCTGGCACTAACACATCTGCTATGCTACCAGGGGTGTAAAAGAATAACACAGCCACGTGGCATATGACTCTAATCTCACTAGGGAGGCTGAGGCAGGAGGATCCCAAGCTCAAGGCCAGCCTAGGGATTTTTAAATTTATTTATTTATTTATTTATTTATGGCTGGCTTAGCCCACCTGGGGGCAGGGCTGGCGTGGCATGTAATGCCAGGGATCGAACCATGGTCCCTACACTTGCCTAAGCAGGTGCTTTAGACAATTGAGCTTTCTTGCTGGCCCCAGCCCAGGGATTTTATTTATTTATTTATTTTTTTGGGGATTGAACTCAGGCCCTGCGCTTGCCAGGGAAGCGCTTACTCCACTGAGTCATCTCCCCAGCCCCAGCCTAGGGATTTTAGTAAGACCCTGTCTTCAAAATAATAAAAAGAGCTGGATATGGTGGTGCAGGCCTATAGTCCCAGCACTCTAGAAGGCTGAGGCCAGAGGATTATGTTTGAGCCCAGCCTGGCCAATTTACCTGCTTAGCCAAACCCTGTCTCAAAACAAAATACAAAAGTGGTCTAGAGATACAGTTTAGTGGGAAGGCCCCGGATTCAATTCCCAGTACTGCAAAATAAATAAATAAATATTTTTTAAAAACCTGGCAAGCACAAGGTCCTAAGTTTGATCCCTGGTACAAAAAAAACAAACAAACAAAAAACCTGGCAATATAGCTCAATGATAGAGGGCTTGCCTGCCATATATGGTGCCCTGGGCTCCATTCTCAGTACTGAACAAGAAAAAGAAAAGAAAAGGGCTGGGGAGATGGCTCAGTAGAATAAGTACTTGCCTGGTAAGCGCAAGGGCCTGAGTTCAATGCCCAGTTCTGCAAAAAAGAAAAAAACACAGGAACAAAAACCTATAGAAGCAGATATACAGTTGATATTGCTCAATGAAAGCTCTGTTGCTAGTTGATTTACTGTATTATTTACCATGATTTTATTTCTTTTTCTTTTTTTTTTTTTTTGTGGAACCAGGAATTGAACTCAGACACTTGCGCTTGCCAGCGAAGCCCTTATTCTACTGAGCCATCTCTCTGGCCCCCTTACCATGATTTTAGAGTATACTGTTTTTAAAGATAAGATTAAGGGGCCAGTGAAATAGCTCAGTGGACTAAGCACCTGCTTAGCCAAGCGCAGGGACTGGGGTTCTATCCCTGCCTGCCCTGCCCCTGGGTGTGCTGAACGAGCCACCGAGACCTGGCATAGTGGCATATGCCTGTAATCGCAGCACTGAGGAGGCTAAAAACAGGAGGATCACTGTGGGTCTGAGCTGCATAGTGAGACCCTGTACAAAATCAAGATCTTTTTAAAATTTTTATGTATTTATTTTGGAACTAGAGAACAAACTCAGGAACTTGCTATTATCAGGCAGGCACTTATGCCACTGAGCTATATCCCCAGCCCCTCAAAATCTTTTAAATATTTTTATGTTTATTAGCATGCTTGCAGCACATAATGATTATCATGGGGAGCTGTACATGCATGTGACACATTTCAGTTCTTCTACATCCGTTTCCTTTCCCCTGAAGACAGTCTTGCTGTATAGTCAGGCTAGCCTTGTACTAGCTCTACCACTGAGCGCCATTCCCAGCCCTTTTTATTTTTAAGACAGAGGCTCTGTAAGTTGCCCAGGCTGGGTTCAAACTTGCCATCCTTCTGCCTCAGCCACCTAAGTGCTGGGATTAGAGGCATCTAACACTGAGCCTAGCTAGTCTCTTTTATAATGTTTCATTTCACAGACAAGGGCCCAGAGGTGGCCCCTGAAGAGTGGTGACTCCTGAATCCCTTGAGTGAGCCTAGGAGGGCGGCACCTCCTCCCCTGGGCTCCCTGAGCCTCTGGCCTCTTTTCCCGTCACTATAGCAGGGGTCATGTGAAGGTATGGGTTGCAGCCTAGTGTCTTGTGTGTGTGTCTTCGTGTCTTCTTGCCTCAGCCTCCCAAGTGCTGGGATGATAGACATGCACCACCACATCTGTCTTTTTATTTTTTAAATTTTTTTTTTTTTTTTTTTTGCGGTACTGGGGATCAAACTCTGCGCTTGCCGGGCAGGTGCTTAAGCCACTGAGCTTTCAGGGAGATAGTTTTTATTTTTGAGAGAGGATCTCACTGTGCAGTACAGGGACTCACTCTACCATTTCAGGCTGGCCTTGAGCTCACTTTGTAGCCCAGTCTGGTCTTGAACACACAATGATCCTCCTGCCTCAGCCTCCTGAGTGCTGGGATTACAGGCATGCATCACATTTCCTGGCTTCTTTTTCTTTTTGTATTTTTAGCCTTGTTGTTTTATTTTTGTTTTGTTCTGGTTTGTTTTGGTGGCACTAGGGATGGAATCCAGAGCTTGACACATTCTGAACAAGTATTCAACCACCGAGATCCATCCTCATCCAATCTTTCATCTTTCAAGTATTTCAAAACTTTTTCTTGGCCAAGCAATGGCCGTGACTCATCCACATGGCTGACACTGACAAAGGTTCTACAATCTGAGGTACAGGATCTCAGGATAAATCCTGAGGGGATTTCACTGACCTTATCAGACCCAAAAGCTACAACTCTTGTTGCATAAGTCCTGCTTTACCTTGGTCTTAACCATCCAGCAGAAAAGTATAAAAACAAAATATAAGAAGTAAAGCCATGCCGTTATGTTGAGCTGTGGGGGACTCAGGTCAACAATTTCTGACATTGCCAGTCAAGTGGAAGACCCAATACTATTATGGGCTACTGGACTCTTTTAGAATATTTTGCTGAGTTTACACACCTATAATATTCAAATAACGGAACTTAACAAAAAGGGTATACAGATGAATGTTCATTTTATATCTGTGTATTCAAAGTGGTTAGGATAGATATATAGTTACATTCTCTTAATGAATAGAGGGATTTGTTCTCTTAGTGTTTGTAAGTAGGATGTCATGTCCGCATCTTGTACAGCAATTAACCACTAGGAAGAATGTATGCAATGTGTTAATTATTGAAACTGTTCTACCAAAAAAAAAACCTTTCTTTCTTGTGTACTGGGGATTGAACCAAGAGTCTTCACACTGAGCTGCATCCTGGCTCCTCTTTACTTTGAGACAGGGTCTGGCTAAGGTTCAGAGGTTAGGTTTCTTTTTTCTTTTTAAAATATTTATTTATTTATTTATTTGGTACAGGGTCTTGTTACACAGCTCAGACTTGTAGTGAAACTCCTGTCTCAGCTTCCCCTGTGCTGGGATTACAAGTATGCGCCACCATGCCCGGTTTCAGTGGCCAAGACATGCTGTACTGGGAATTGAACCTGGGTCCTTGTGCTTGCCAGGCAGGGACTTAGACTGCCTTACTATCTCCTGGCTCCCACAGGTTAGGTTTGAGCTTTTGATCCTCCTACCTCAAGTAGGCGAGTATTCTACCCCTGAGCTATAGGCCTATTGCTTTTTTTTTTCTGTGTGTGTGTGTGTGTGTGTGTGTGTGTGTGTGTGTGTCTGTCTGCCCCCCCCAGCCCACCAGGGGGTGGGGCTGACTGACATGTGGTGCTGGGGGATTGAACTGCGGTCCCTGTGCTTTCCCAAACTTGTTCCAAGTAGGTGCTTTAGACCACTGAGCCATCTCTCCAGCTGAGCCATCTCTCCAGCCCGGCTATTGCTTTTTATTTTTCTTTTGAGACAGGCCTCATTAAGTTGCCCTGGCTAGCCCTGAACTCGTGGTCTTCCTGCCTCAGCCTTTGAGTATCTGGAATTACAAGTGTGTGCCACCATGCCCAGGCTCGCTAGCTTTTTTTTTTTATATTTATTTATTGCGTGTGTGGGTGTGTGTGGGTGTGGCCAGCTCAGCCCACCAGGGGGCGGGGCTGGCTGGCATGTGGTGCTGCGGGATTGAACCGCGGTTCCTGTGTTTTTGCTTAGTTTAGCTTGTACTAAGTAGGTGCTTTAGACCACTGAGCCATCTCACCAGCCCCCTCGCTAGCTTTTAGAGGGGAGAGATGAAGCCACAAGGACCAGTGCAGCTGCCTTAAACTGAGATCCATCTCAGTCTGCCTGCCCACAGGGCCAGCGTTTTTCCAAATGCATTCAGCATCATTGTATCGGCAATAAACGTGTTCCAGGCATGTGCTGATCATCCAACAGTGGTTAGGTGCTTTGTTCCCCATGTCAGCCAGGTGTGGGAGGGCCCTATGTTACAGATTGGAAAACTAACGCACAGAACAGTTAATCAGTTTAGCTGGGCATGGTGACATAGGCCTGCAATCTGGGCACGCAGGAGGCTGACACAAGAGGATCTCTGTGAGTTCAAAGCCAGCTGGAAATACATAGCCAGAGCCTGTCTCAAAAAGGTTTTTATTCATTCATTTTTTTAATGCAGCAAGCAATACTGATGAGTCTTTTTTTTTTTTTTTTTTTTTTGTGTGTGTGTGTGTGTAACTGGGTATTGAACTCAGGCTCTTGTGCTTGCCAGGGAAGTGCTTATTCTACTGAGCCATCTCCCTGCCCCCCTGATGAGAGTCTTGAGTAGGGTCACACAGCTAAGTGGGGGTCACATTGGAGCAGGAGTGGCACTCGCTGCGGAAAGCAAGTTGGCTGCCTGGAAGTGAGTCGGACTTCAGCGAGTAGAGAGCTTGGCACGAGGCTCTGGGAACCATGTGAGGAGCCAGTGAGGCCATGCGGTTCGGATGAGAGTGGAGCCCATACCGTGACTGAGAGAGACGGATGTGAGCTGACCTGGAAGACACCAGGGTGCCTCGGGCATGGGCTGGGGCGGTGAAGGCGAAACCCAGGGACCAAGTGCCAAGCCTCCTTGAGCGCATGCAGGAGGTGACAGGTTGCCCAGGGTGGTGGCCGTGGAGGGGCGAGAAGTGTTAGGGTGTGGATGGCTGTAATTTATTTTTTTTCTAAGCCCTTTTGTGGTATTTTGATATCTTTTAGGAGTCCAGCCTAGTTTTTATCATTGGTTGAATGTCCCTCAGTTTGAGTTTGGTAATCTGTTGTGTTTTGTTTTGTTTTTTTGAAACAATGTCTGGGGGCCACCTGCTGCGGTGGGGAGGCTGTCCCTCTCTTGGACAGGTGCTTTCTTTCCCTCAATAAATATATTCTCATGAAGAAGAAGAAAAAAAGAAACAGAGTCTTACTACTTAGCCCAGGCTGGTCTAGAACTTGTGGCAATCTCTTGCCTCAGTGCTGGGATTGCAAGGGTACACCACCACAGCTGGCTGTTTTATTTTAGGACCAGGTCTCTCCATGTAGTCTAGGCTCTTCTTGAACTCACGTGTAGTGCACGCTGGCCTTGAACTCACAGCGATCCTCCTCCCATTCAGGTATGTGCCAGCATGCCAGAGTTTGATTATTTTTTTTATTTTGTGGTGCTGGGGATCAAACCCAGGGCCTCATAAGGCTAAGCGAACAATTTACCACTGAGCTGCATCCCCAATCCTATTATAAATTTTGTAATATTGAGACTGGGTCTTGCTATGCAGTTCAGGCTGTCCTCAAACTCAGTCTTCCTGCCTTATGTCCCAGATTCTGGGATTACAGCTTTGTGCCACTAAGTCCAGTTTGTAGTTTTTCTTATTTTATTTTT
>NW_004524773.1:2097851-2160958 GCF_000260255.1 Octodon degus | reverse complement strand
TGGTGCTGGGGGATTGAACCGCGGTCCCTGATGCTTTTGCTAAGCTTGTTCTAAGTAGGTGCTTTAGACCACTGAGCCATCTCTCCAGCCCTAGTTTTTCTTATTTTAAACGTTCAAACAATTGTAGATTTGGTCAGCAGTCACCTTTTCCAGTTGGTTCCATGTGAGTGGGAATCTTTTTGGAACGTAAGATCTGATGGGTTAGACAGTCTGTGTGAGTGGGGGGTGAGTTTACTTATTTGTATTTTTGGTGGTATCAGGGATTAAAACTCAGGACCTTCAGTTGCTAGGCAAGCACTTATTCCACTGAGCTATCTCCCTGGCCCCAAGCTTATTTTTTAGTAAATACTTATTGCCTAGAACTGGGATAAAGCCATATTAAAAATAGGCAAAAGTCCCTGCCTCTGTAGAGCTTCTGTGTGACACTTTGATTCTGGTCCAGGTCCCAGCAGATCAGTTGTGTAGGTTCCAGGGGAGGAGGAGTTTGGGGAGTGGTGAAGAAGGTTTTAGGAGGGGAATCAGCATTTTGGACAGGTTAAATGAGGTTCTGGAAAGCTCCCTACTCGAGCTCCACAGCCCCACTTAATGACTCCTTTCCTTCTTCCCTGAATAGGTGGCACAATGCAGACTCCTCTGGCCACTCCAGTGCCTGTGCTACGGCTCCCCCGTGGCCCTGATGGCTTGAGTCGGGGCTTTGCCCCTGATAGACGCTGGGCCCGCCTGCAGCCAGAAGCTCCTGGAAGCCAAGAATGTCTTGTAGGTCAAGAATCTCAGGAATCCCAGGAACAGCATGCCCGTGCCACCCTTCGGGAGCGCTACCTGCGCAGCCTGCTGGCCATGGTGGGTCACCAGGTGAGCTTCACACTGCACGAGGGTGTGCACGTGACTGCCCACTTTGGAGCCACCGACCTTGATGTGGCCAACTTCTATGTGTCACAACTGCAGACTCCCATAGGTGTGCAGGCGGAGGCTTTGCTTCGCTGTAGTGACATTATTGCGTACACCTTCAAGCCATGAAGACATTACTGTGTTCCACCTTTCACCACGGGCTTTGCTGCACTATCCCAGGCTTCCTTCCAAATGAACCTGGCCAGGAACTCTGGACCTGAGGAGCTTTGGGCTCTCTTGGAATTCTAGCCAAGCTCCAAGCATCTGTGGCTGCTGAGGACTTCCAGGATCTACTCAGTAAAACTGCACCCCCAGGAATTCTGATGCCACTGAAAGGATGGTTCTACCTTACGGCTGCGAACTCTCCCAAATATGGGCCAGGTGCCAGTTCTTGAAGACAGGGCAGAGGGCAGGGATGAAGGAGGGCGAACTATACAGTGGGGAGCAATATATTCAAGAGGTTGCAAAATTCTCCATTGCTCCCCTCCCTCCTGCTAAAGAACCAATCATCCCAGGCAACACGACTCTTCATTTTCTTTTCAAATGTCTGGCCTGTCTGGGCCATGGAGTCTTCTTTGGGAGGTAGTAGGGTGGTTCTCGGGATCCGGATCCTGTGGGGCTGGATGGAGGTGGTGAACGTGGGTGCATGTGCAGGGATTGCACCCTGCTGGTCTCTCAGTGGCTGGGGCCCCCTCAATTCCTCAACCAGAGGGGATCTAGATTCAGTGCTAGTTTGGGTGGGTACAGGGTGAAGCTGTTCAAGGCAAGGGAGGAGTGTGGCTCAAACTGGGTCACATGGTCACACACAGGTGTTCTGTTGTCCCGCTGTCCGAAGGTGTGAACCACATTCAGCAGGCAGCTGATTTGTCTTCTCACACGTGCAGAGAATGATACAACACCAACCAGAAAAAACAGGATTGTAGTGAGTGTGAAGTTTCGCCCTATCTCCATTCCCCTCTGGCTTCGTAGTGTGGCAGTCCATATATGCATCATTTAACCTCCTGTCACTACTATCATCCACAGATGATAGAAAAATTTGTTCGTGTCTCCTTTTTGGAGACAGGGTCTCTGTAGTTAAGGTTGGCCTCAACGCGTGATGATCCTCCTACCTCAAGCTCCAGGTATCACCACATTCTGGCCTCTTGTTCCCTTTTTAGTCCCTTGAAGCTTAATATTTAAGGGAAGCCTTCCAGTAACAATAGAGGACGTTCTGTTGGGCTTGAAAATGTGGTTGCAGGTGATGTTAAATGGGATACTTAAATAGTCTCAGATGCCCCACCTGTACATACACTATGCCACTTCTGGCGAGTCTCCGGCCAAACTCTGCAGTTTTCTTGGCAACGATGGGGCTTGCTCGGCCCGGAGCCCTTTTTAAGGTTTCGATAGCAGCATTGGATGCTCTGTGGGTTGGGAAAGCATAGCGAAAGTGCGGAGGCGAATCCTGAGCAATTGAATTGCGCCTTGGGGGCGTGGCTTGCGCTCGCGCAGGTTCGCGCCTGCTTATCTACCCTCATTGCCGGGTGTTTGGATCGGCAGTTTCATCTCTCCCCTTTGGGAATTCTCCCGGTTTTCTTGGATCAGGTATAGTATATTTGTTTATTTTAATGATTTAAATTTTACGCAGCGCTGCTAACATACACAGAACTACTGATGAAACTGTAGTCCTTATGTTGAAGGCTAGAATTAGCAAGAGGGCAGCGGATTCAGAGTTCAGACAGTATCCCTCGGTCAGCACACCTCACCTGTGCGTAATCACATATTCAATGGAGCCCCTATGATCTTGCCCTTCAACGTCTTGATTTAACCTCTCGTTACCAGGTGGCACAACCCAAGATATATTTTCATTCTATTCAGCCCCATTCCCTTCCTCACGACTTGGATTTGTGACGAATGTGCGGCGGTCTGAACACAGTGACCTCGAAGGAGGCGGGGCGGGAAGAAGGCTGGAGGGGGCGGGGCTGAGGGGGGGACGGATCAGGCTCGCGCGTGCGCGCTGCTCTGGGAGACGGCGTCTACCTCGCCCCACCCCTTATATATTCTGCAGTTCCGGCTCTGCAGATTCGCGGCTCACGTTCCTTTTTCCCGTACCTCCTTCTGTTCTTTGTTTCCTTTTTCACGTTTCACACTGGGTAACCCTACCTGAAAATAGCTTACGTACACTTTACGCCTGCCTTAATACGCCGCAGACTCCTTAGCCTTTAGCGAAAGTGCGTCTAGGAAAGAGCTGGCACGCGCGGGGCTCGGCGGAGGCGCGCTTGGGCTCCCGGCGACGACGACAAGGAGAGGGGACGGAGGCGGCGCCTGAAGCAGCGGCGGATCCCATGCCCCGGGACGGCGGGCGGGCCCGGAGAGACGAGTCCGGGGCCCGGGGCATGTCCCCGGGGCCCCCGTGAGGAGGCGGCGGTGGCGATGGAGATCCCGCCACAGGAGGCGCCGCCCGAGCCGGGCGCTGAAGCCGAAGCCGAAGCCGAAGCCGAAGCCGGAGCCGGAGCCGAAGCTGAAGCCGAAACAGACGCTGATGCCGAGGTGGCCCCCGCTGAGGCCGAGTCTCCCAGCCCGGCATCGCCCCCGGCTGACGGGCGCCTTAAGGCTGCAGCCAAGCGCGTTACATTCCCGTCGGACGAAGATATCGTGTCCGGAGCGGTGGAACCCAAAGATCCCTGGAGACACGGTAGCTACTGTGGGGGCGCGGGGGCGGCTCGAAAGGGATCAGGGAGTCCGGAGGGGTCAAGGCAGGCCCGACACTGAGGTGGCGTTCAGTGTATTACGCATAATGTTGCTTTAAGAACACAACGGTCCGTTTAGATTTGGAGGCTTTTAAAAGAGGGGTGGCTATAGGTTTGGGAAGGTGGAAAGTATTGGGTGTCTGTGCCCCCACCGGCACGCTGAGGACGATCGTTTTAGAAATTAAGACAATAGACAGCTAAAGTTGTTATGGTTTGCAAGGTTGGGAGGGTTGGCAGCCTTTGAGTTTATATAGTTCTCCTGGGGAAGGAAAGAGTGCAGTTGAAGAGGAAGAGTGGGTCAACACTGGCCCAGAAAGGATCGTTGGACGAATTTAATAGGCCTGTAGAAATGTCACGAGGTTAAGTCGTGGTCTGTAAGCTTTGGAACGAGGGGTGGTCATGCAGATCACTTTCTTGGCTGAAAGGAGGAAGAATAAACCTGGGCAGTGGCTGTAGAGGAATTGTTAAATCCTGGGGTTGGAAGAGGGAGTCAGCTGTTCCCAGAAAAGGTGCAGAGCCTGGTCGTTCAGCTGTTGGGGGAGCTAATCTCGGGTAGTGTTAGGTCTTGGAATGAAAAAGTTCACTGCATGCCCCTCCCCTCAAGGGGAGCAGAGGATTGTCCATGATTCAGGAGCACAGGAACTTTGGGGCCTGGCTATAGAAGAATCCCCTTTTTCTTTCCTGGGAACAAATTAGGGAATGTTTTGAGGTCAGGGATCGGTTTTTGGTTCGTAGAAAAGAAGAGCATTGAAGTGGGGGTCCTGCGTTGGGAGATGGGTCCGTGGTACATGGGTTCTAGTCTCCCTAAGGGGATTGGGCTAGTGTTGGAGGGGAAGGGTCAACCGGAAGAAGGGTGTATGGGGGCCACAGAGTCGGGACGTGGAAAGGTGCTAGGGGATGGACAGCCGCTTTGAGCCTCCCTCTGTGGGAGAGCCTGCCAGTTTGACTGGAGCAGAGCCTGTGAAGAGAGGGCACCAGCCGGCCATGGTCCTACAGAAGGTGATTTGCTGGGCCCAGGCACAGGGAGGTACTGTTGCCAATCAGTGGGCATTGGAGGAATTGCTTGCTTTGATGTGAGGGTGGAAAATGTGGTTTCCGGATACTGAACACGCTGGAGCCCACCACAAACGCCGGTTTGGCTCGTTGTTGTCCAAGAGAGAGTGGTTAATTTAAGACTCCTGGCATTGAGACTTGGACTCCAGACCTCAGGGCTAGGTGGTCAGTTTGGGGTTGGCCGGTGTTAGGTCTGGGAATGGAAGAGCCAGAATGGGCTCCGGCTGTAATCTGGTATCCATTCCGAGGAGTTAAGTGGTAGAAGATTAAAGGCCTGGTGAGGTAGAGGTGGACCTGGGTGGTTAAAAGTAGAGGCTATAGGTCAAGTCCTGACCCTTTTTGTACCTACTTTGTAACATCAGGGTGGTTATCTAAGTGCCTTGAGACTCAGTTTTCTATCTGTAAAGTGAGTGGCAGTACCCATAGTACAGGGCTTATAAGAAGACTAAGTAAAATTGTGTATGTAAAACATCTGGCTAGGCTGAGCCTTCATGAAACCAGGGTCATTTCTAAGCTAGGTTGGTTGTTTTAGGGGCCAGCAGAGATGGGTGGTGGCAGGTGGCAGTGGTGGTGGTGGTGGCCGTGGTGGCCCCCAGTTTGTGGGCTGGAGGATCAGTGGCGAGCATGGTTGGAGGGTCTGTCACAGGTGGTGGGTAAAGTTTCTGGTCTGCAGGTTCACAGAAGAGATCAGACTTTGTCGAAGTTCTTCATTTCTGAGCACTGGTTTGTTTGTTTGTTTGTTTGTTTGTTTATTTTGGTACTGGGGATCAAACTCAGGACCTTGTACTTGCCAGGCAGGCAGTTATGCCACTGAGGTATATCTCCCCGCCACCTCCCATTTTGTTTTTGTTCAAACAGAGGTGCTTATTTCTTAGTTGTGGGAATTAAACAGGACAGTCCTTGTTGTGTCTTGCCTCATAAGGAGCAGGTGTCTTCCTGAGATTGGCGCTTTGCTGTTGTTTCTCATGGGTGGTCCTGGAGAAGCATGGAAAGAGTTGGAGGGAAGGAAGATGTCATCCCCAGGGTCTGTCTCAGAGGGGGGCCTGAAGGGGGGCTGGTTGGCTTGCTCTGGGAGACAGATTAGGTGGGGGCTCCTTCTGGGTTGGGGAGTTTCCTTGGAGCCTAAGAGAGGGGCAGGGAGGACTGGGCTCACCCTCAGGAGTGGGGTACCACAGGTGGGGGTGATGGTGTGAACCAGGCAGAAGAGTGGGCCCCTGCTGCTTGGGGACAGGGTTTGAGGAGTTGACCTGGCAGTGAGGGAGTAGGGCAATCTTTTTTTTTTTGGGGGGGGGCAATCTTTATCCTGGGGTAGGAGTCTTGCAATTGGTGATTTTAGGCAGTGGGATTTTCAGGGCAGAAAACCAAGGGGGCCTGTCAACACCAAGGAGCAGGTGACAGCTTTTGTGGAAGGAGGATGGTGGGGTTGTTGACTGGCCTTGGGGCTGCTGGAGGTTGAGGACTCACCAGCAGAGAAAAGGTATAGGAGGTTGGTCCTGGCCCAGCTGTGAGCTGCAGGGGCTGTGGGGGGCCTAGGTCTGCAGGGAGCAGTCATCTGGAGCAGGAGCGGAAAGTCGGTTGGTCCACGACCCCAGGAGCACGCGGAGAACTGGGGCTGAGGGCCCAGCAGAAGGACTGATGAAGGAGTCTGCCTGGACCCTCCTGGGTGGTGGAACCTCAGCCCAGGCTAAGAGATGACAGGAGCTGGCACATCTGTTATCTGGTCTTCTACATGCCTCCTCTTTGGGAATGAGAGAGACGATCAGAATCCATCCCCGTCCCCTCTGTCCCCTCTCTTCCCACATCCAGGAGCCATCTAGCAGGATGTGACAGAGGGGGCCGAGCTGCCTGGGAGGGGAGGCCTGTGGGCCAGCTCTGATCACATGGACTCTGTGGCTTCTTGCTGGGCATCGTTTGTTGCCCTCTGTAAAAGAGGGCTGGTATCTTTGCCCTGCAGACCACCCAGGCTGAGAGGAGGGGTGGCTGAGGGGGCAGAGCCAGAGCCAGGTGTGTGGGGAGGGAAGTGAAGCTCAGTGAGGAGGCGGGTGGAAGTCGTGAGTGGAAGAGGCTGCTTCAGGGCTGCCAGGCTGGCACGTGGGTGCCAGGGGAGGGGTGCTGGCCAGCTGTACGCCGCCACGAGAGGCAGAAGCCGTGGCCCCAGCTCTTTTAAGGACCACGGCCGGTACCATGCCGGGAGCCGTTCCAGACCACGCTGCAGGAATAACCCGAGGCTCTGCAGGCCTCCTGCACAGCTCTGCAGCTGTGCAGCGAGAGGTGTGTGAGAGGAACTTGTGATCAGGGCACATGATGCCCCGAGACTTGTCCTCCGCCCTCCCAAGCTGCCATGAGCTTCTTCCCGCTCCCTGATCAGCAGTCCTGGGGTGTGCCTGGGTTTCCCACCCTCCTATGATGCAATCTTCTCAGGCTCCCTGAGTTGGGGGGGGGGGGCAATGGCCGCCATCTTTTTCAAGTGCAGATCTCCAGGGGTAGAAAGGCCATACTGTCTGTTCTCATTGAAACCTGCACTGCACATTCAGTCCTGAAACTGGTTTGACAGGTAGATGTGCATCTGTCAGAAGTGCTGAGGCCCTGGTTAAAAGCATAGGCTGGCTTGGCACCAGTGGTGACATTGCTGGGGAGCAGGGAGTGGGGTCGAGGGGGTGGCTCTGATTTCATCTTGGCTCAGCCTCCCTTCTGATGCTGGAGTTGGCAGGGGTGTGACTTCAGCAGAGTTTTCTCTGGGCCTGGCGTTTCTGTCTGTAAGATGCAGCTGACAGTGTACACGTTCTGGGGATGGTGGTGCAGACTAAGTGGGGGACACAGTGCCTGAGCCATTGCCTACACCAGCAGGCACCTCCCTGTTGGCTCCTGTCACCACACTCTTGCCCTGCCCACAGCCCTGTTGACGGTGCCTCAGCATCCACTTGCCCTTGTCCCTGTCCCCCTTCCCATCCCACTGACCCTCAAGCCCACTCCTCAAGATCAGTGCCCAAACCCCCAGGAAAGGCTTGGGACTCCAGGCCTGACTGCCTCTGCTACCAGCTGGCTGACCGTGGGCAAGTTGCCCGGCCTCTCTGAGCTAAAGCTAAATCAGCATATGTTGGCTGCTAGTCTGAGAGGCAGTCAGGGTACCAGGATTCCAGGCTGGAAGGATTGGCCCCGCTTTCTGTGCAGCTGATGACTGGAGAGAGTGGTCCTGCCACCGCAGCCTCTGCTGTGGGGCCATGGTCAGGTGCCAGTGCTGGTGTGCGCGCCTGCTCCCTGGCCCGGCCACTCCCGGTGCCAGCACACCTGGGCAGAATGCCCAGGTTCTTGTGCCTCTGGGTCTTGGCTTGTGTTTGCCTGGCATCTTCAATGCCAAGACAGAGGCCACATGCGAGTTACCTCTGTGACCTGCCTGCCTCGCAGGGTGAAAATCAGAGAAAATGAGGTTTTTGTCTTGGATGAAATGCCCCATGGAGGTATTTGGGTAAACATCTTGGGGGTGGCAAATTGAGTGAGCATCAGGACGGGGACTGGCCCTCCAGTCCCCAGGCAGCCCGTGCATCTATCCTGGGTCCAGAAAGCACCTAGCATGGGTGCAGTGAGCGGTGACGAGTGAGTGCTCGAAGCGCCAGTGCGGGTGCTTCTGGGAGTAGCAGCCTTCTGTTAGTCCTCTCGGGCACTGACTCTCAGGGCCACAGCCCCTGCCTGCACTGGCTGCTGCCTGATTGCCCTGGGACTGGGGGCTGTGGATTTGTTGGAAAAACTCACCATGCCCTTCTGACAGCTAGCAGAAGGGCCTTCTGGCCCTGTGCCTGGGGCCTCTTCTTAGCTCAGCCACTCTGTCCCCATGCCTGCCAGACCTCAGTTACCAGGTGGCTGGGTTGGCCTGTCTGAGCTGAGGCTAGGAGAGCGTGGGGCCTGGTGATCTTCGTGGCCTGCTCTCTGAGCCACCTTGTTGGCCCTGTCTAAGTATTGTACTGTCTCACTTAAATCTCACAGCTACCCTGGCAGGCAGATGCTGTCCACCCCAATTTGTAGAGGAGGAAATGGAGGCATGGAGAAGTAAAGGAACTTTACTAAAGTCACACAACCACCCGTAAGAGGCCAGGCTGGGACTCAGGCCTGGGCTGTGTGGTCTAGAACCTGTTCGCACTGGCTGTGGAACGTGGGCATCATGCACTTAGCTCAGTGTGCCACGGGGTTTAGTGTGGTTTATCCCCATGCACCATAATCCTTTGTAAAATGGAGTTGGCGGGGGCAGAGCTGAGGGCTCACTGGGTCTCTGGCAGCTCCAGAGTCCCAGGAGGGCGTGCACTTTCTCTGGTGCTTATTCTGACGATTGGCCCTGGCACGTTTTCTGATTCTTCCAGTGCTATGCAGTGGTGCACATGCCTGTTGGACCAGTGACTTTGTGACCAGAGCACTACGTGCTGGGTGTTAGTGCTAGGGTAGAAGACAGTGGAGTCCCTGCCTCTGTGGAGGTCATGGGCTGAGGGAGACACCAATAACAGCTCGTGTCAGGCCAGGGTGTGTGCAGGGTGTGTGCAGGGGCGTCTGATAAGGAAGTCATGGGAGTCACCAGGTGAAGGACAGCTTGCAGTGTGCAGAGGGAACAGGGACTCATGGGACAGGAGCAGATAAAGAACCAGGGGTGGGGCAGGGGCTTAGAGGCTGGAGCGGGCTGGAGAGTCGCCCATAACTGGGGGTACAGAGGAGAGGCCCTCACAGCTAGGCTTTTTTTTTTTTCTCTCCACTGAGATTTGGACTCCGGGCCTTTGCACTGAGCTGCATTCCCAGCCCCTTTTTTTTTTATTTTTATTTATTTGTGTGTGTGTGTGTGTGTGTGTGTGTGTGTGTGTGTGGCCAGCTCAGCCCACCAGGGGGCGGGCTGGCTGGCATGTGGTGCTGGGGATTGAACCGCGGTCCCTGTGCTTTGTTGAGCTTGTTCTAAGTAGGTGCTTTAGACCACTGAGCCATCTCACCAGCCCCCCAGCCCCTTTTGATATTTTGTTTCATTTTTTACTTGGTGAAGACAAGGTCTCACTAAATCACTAGATTATCCAGGCTGGGGCTGAACCTGCAGCCCTCCTGCCTCAGCCTCACAGGCATATGCTACCTGCCACGTGGCTTGAGAAGTGTTTTAAACACGGCCCAGGGAACCAGGTGGCACAATGGGAAGTGGCTGTGGGTTTGAGCTTATAGGCACTAGGTTCTACAGGGCCTCAAAGTGGCCAGTGGCTGACGCTTGACTTCACTGGTTTCGTGATCACATTTATCTGAATCTTTCTTCCCCCAAGTTTATCATAGCCCATGGTGTTGGTAACACCTGTAGGGGTACAGTGCCCCCTGTCTGTTCCCTTCTGGATCTTTAAGCCCCTTCCCTCCTTACCTCTTTGTTTAGGCTTGGCCTGCCCAATACCTCCTGCCCTTGGGTGGGTGGGCAAGTTCACACCCCAAGTGGCACCTCTTCAGGTAACCACCACTACAGTCACTTCTGGCTGTCCAGGCTCCTCGGGGCCTGACATCGTCTAGGTACCCTGTTACTCCTGAAATCTAGAACAGGTCTGCCCCAAGATTTTTTTTTTTTTTAATGTTTCCTTTATTTATTTGTTTCTTTTTTATGGTAGCTCAGCCCACCTTGGGGCATGTGGTGCTGGGGATCAAACTGAGGTCCCTGCGTGCTTGCCTAAGCAGACGCTTTAGACCACTGAGCTATCTCGCCAGCCCTTCTCCAAGATTTTCAGCAGGAGACTAGGGAACCCATAGAAGGCCTTGTTCCTATACCTTGAAAGTTGTAAGTTGACGGTGGTGGTGCACATCTGTAAACCTACTATGCTGGGAGGCTGAGGCAGGAAAATCGCAAGCTCAGGCTCAGCCTGGGCCATTTGGTGACTAAGCCAGACCCTCAGAGTAAATTCTCAAAAAGACTGCCGATGCAGCTCAGTGTGTGGAGGTGCTGAGTTCAGTCCCCAGCGCTGTATCCTGCCACAAGTATTGTAATAATGCTGGGGCAGCACGGAGCCCAAATAGGGGTTGGTCTAGTTTTGGTCTTTTTTTTTAAAGAAAAAAACAACCCAATTATACAGAATTTCAAAACATGATAATAGATGAATAATGGCTAATACATTGTGTATTACTGTCTTCAAAGTACTGTTCAAATTAGCTTCCGTCTTTTTTTTTTTTTTTTTTTTTTTTTGGCAGAACCGGGGATTGAACTCAGGCCCTTGCACTTGCCAGGCAAGTGCTTATTCTACTGAGCTATCTCCCCAGCCCCTAGCTTCAGTCTTGAGAGTGTCGCCGAGCTTCTTTGCCTCAATGTCTCTATTTGTATGCGGCTGCAGATTAAATTAATCTGTACCAGAACAAGCTGGCTATCACAGGCACACAGTAAGGACGTGGAATGCTGACTGAGGTTGTGTCACTGCCTGTCAGCCTGCCCTGCTCTCCCCTTTCAGGATGTAAGTGTTGTCCCCTCTCTGCTTGCAGGGAGGGACAGGCCTGCAGCCCAATGACTGCTGGTTAGAAGCTGAGTGCAAACATGACCTTGGGCGAATCCCTCAACCTCATCTGCCCCTTTCCCCAATTGTGAAGCCATTTGGATCAAGCTTTTGACTAACTGTGGGATAAGCACAGAGCCAGCCAGCGAGGGCTGTGAATGTGAGCAGAGTGGTGCTGCCTGGCCCAGCCCAGCCCGGCCCGGCCTGGCCTGGTCCACTGGCTCCCCCTAGGGCTGGGGCTGCCGTCTCAGGTTAGGGTGGGTAGAACATGTGGACAGGGTTCCCTGGTTGCAGGGTGGGGGTTCAGATGCTGGATGCCAAAGGGCTTGGAGAACTGCACGTGCTGGGCTACATTTCCTGCACTAGGAAGGAGGTTCCTCGAGGGCAGGACCCTCCTCTGGCTTCGCCTGTCTCCCCAGGACCCTCTGGGTGCCTATCTCCCTGCAGCCTCACGTGGATGTGTTGGGGTTGGTGGGTTGGGGGGGTGCACAGTAGGCACCCAGATATGGCTTGTACCCCTTCGGTCTGCCTCCAGGCAGCTGAGTGGGACTGTTGTGGTGGTGGGGGTGGGTGTTGGACATGCCTGCTGTCAGCCGCAGCACTGAGCTCATGTGACTCGCCTTGTACCAGCCCCCTCCCAGCAGGAGCTTGGGCCCTGAGCAGGCTGGTGATTCTAGCCTTCCAGTTGGGTGAGCCGCCCCTCTTGCAGCCCACCGAGGTCAGACTTATATGCCACCTCACCAGTCTCAGGCAGCGCCAGCTGCCATCAGCCATGTCGCCAGTAGGACTTATGTGGGTGTAGCCTCCCCCTTTGCCAACACAGGCACCTTCCCAGTGAGCTCACTTGTTCCCCAGAACACGGAGGGGCAGGGAGTGGGGATGCTCAGAGGTGAAAGCAGGGCCTGGGGGAAGTGACCAAGTATAAAGGTCATGCTCCCAGTGTAGGGATGGTTGTTACAGTTCCATTTTATGGAGTGCTTACTGGGCCTAAGCGTTCTGTGTATTTGTTCATTTCTTTTTGTTTCTTTGTTTTAGAAAGATGATCTTAGTATATAACTCAGTTCATGCTGGCCTTGAACTCTATGTAGCCTAGGTGGGCTTTGAACTGGAGATCTTCCTGCCTCAGCCTGCAGATTGCTGAAATTGCAGGCATGAGCAGCTTGTATTTTTCTTCACAGTAGCCAGAGTGGAAACAGACTCAGGGCCACGGAGAGCAGAGGGGAGCTGGTTCCTGGAAGGAACACATGGGCCGAGTCCCTTCCCACGCTGATGTTCACAGTGCCCTAGCAGCGCCTTCCTTCCCCAACTGACTCCTGTCCTTCCTTCCGCTGGCTTCTGCCCCTTCCTTGCCTCAGTCCCAGGGCAGAGTTCTGTGCTCTCTTGGGTTCCCATGGTGCTGCTTCACTGTTGTTATTTGTTTGAGCCCATCTCCCCCACTGGACCTGACTCCGCAGCCTGGCTGCTGGGAGGAGCTGAGCCCCTCTGGGAACCTTAGAGACCCAACAGAGTGGGTCTGCCAAGAAGTGGCCTGGGCTGGGTGTCTGGGAGCCCCTGTCACCTGGGGTGGAGCTTCAGAAGTTAAGTAGGGAGGAGAGGTAGCTGAGCCCCAGGACTGTCTGTCCATGCACGTGTCTGTCCCTTCATTCCTTGCCATCTGAAAGCTCTTTACAGTCACTTTGCTGCCCTGCTTGTCCTGAAGGCCAAGAGAGGTCTGCTCTCTCCCCAGCCACCCCAGCAGCCTCAGCAGACCTGGTTAAATCTGTCGCTCTCGTCATGCCCATGCCTCCACAGCTAGGAGGCTGCCTACCCTGGGCTTGCCACCCTCCCTGGCCACTCTACACCCTCTTGACCCTGCACCATAGGCTTCAAGCCATGCAAGGAGAGCCCACATCACATCTTGCCCAGAACAGCACCCTTTTGCACGGCTGGCTTTAGCTTACTTTTTGGGGCCCCCAGCCTTTCCCTAGACTTGTGCGTGGGCTCTGGAAGGCAGGTGGTGGCCCGAGCACCATGAGGGCAGGGTGCATTTGGTTCTGTGCCACTGTTCTCCCCAGCCCCACATCACGTGTGCTACAGCTGACCTGAGCAGGAGCCTGTAGGGCAGGTGGAGAAGGAAGCACGGTGCCCTGCTGGGTCTTAGTACTGGCCATCAGCAGCTGCACAGCCCCTGACCTCATGTCACCCTGGATCCAGAAGAGGAAGTAGAAGAGAGGAGGAACGGCCGCGGAGAGGGTCAGCCAGCCAGCCAGCCTGTTGTATTGTCTCAGTGCCAGCCTGGCAAAATGCAGGAGTTCAGGACGCAGACTCATCTTTGTCCTAACTTGCTGTGTGTCATAGGCCAGGGTACTGGCCCATTCCATGTAGCAGGACAGCGACCAAGGCTCTTTGCATGTGTGTCCCTGTCTGTTGGGCTGTCTCCCTGTCTCAGGGAATAAATGGGCCCCAGGTCTGCTTCCTGTCATGGGGTGGGAGCCAAGGTTCTGGTAACTGCTCTGCCTTTGTACCTTTGTGACAGGTGACCTGATTACCTCTTCCCTTCAACAACAGGGTATGCCACAGATGTCAGGGAAGCCAGCCGGCCTCCCAGCGTAAGCCTTGGTGGATTTCTTCTTCCTCCCTGTCACTCTCCATTTTGTAAGCCCCTTCTCCAGGGCTTTTGCCCACTCTGGCTAGACCGTACTCCCAGGAGCCACCTTCCTTTCTGCGCCTGGGCTTGCCTCAGGATCTATATGCCAAACTCTTTTGGGTTCCTGTCCCAGGCTTGCCTCTGGGTCCTCCCTGTCTATGTCTCCTCCTGGACCAGGAACTCCAGAGTAGGGCTGTCTCTGTCCCTGTTGTGTCCCCAGCATAGCTCCAGGCACAGAGCAGTGCTCAGGGGCTGTTGCTTCCTTTGGATGGAGTAAGGTAGGGTGGGCAAAGCCCATACTGCCCTCCTGGAGCCCTGCCTTACACTCCCAGGTCTGCTGGCTGCAGGGCCCTTCCCCTGGCAGAGGAGTGCTTACCAAGAATGGCCTGGCTTCCAGGAGAGTGTCAGGACTTCTGGTCTGCTTCTAGCTTTGAGGGGGTCAAGATAGAGACACATGCTAGGACGAAGACGGGTCTCTGTTTCCAACACCCGTGTTTCTAACAGGCTGGCTCAGAACCTCTAGAGCAGCGGGGAGGGAGGTGGAGACGCCTGTCTGGCATGCGCCTGCCTCCCGCCTGCTTCACCAGGGAACTTGGAGTACAAAGGTAGTTAGAAGTAGAAAAAAATCACTAGCTACTCTTTGGACAGAGAACTAATATCTAGAATATATACAGAATTTTTAAAAAAAATTAGAGCCCTCCTCCAGTAAAAAATTCAACAACAAAAAAAAGACAACTTTTTTTTTAATGTGTGTGTGTGATACTGGGGCCTCGTGCTCAGCCTGAGCTGAACACAGCCCCATAGGCAACTTTAATGAAGACAGCTCTCAGAAGACACACAAATTTTCTTTTTTTGGCGGAACCGGGGATTGAACTCAGGGCCTTACGCTTGCCAGGGAAGCGCTTATTTCACTGAGCCATCTCCCCGGCCCCGACACACAAATTTTCAATGAATACATGAAAAATGTTCATTACCTCTGGTCATTAGGAAAATGCAAATTTAAGTAACACAGATTCCATCTTACTCCAGAAAGTGGCTATTATCAAGAAATCAGATTACAACACTGGGAAGGCTGCAGGGAGGAAAGGCGCCCTTCAGTCACTGTGAACCAGTAGAACCACTATGGAAATCAGTGTGGAGATTGCTCAAAAGTAAAAGTGGAAATTCCATTTAACCCAGGTATTTCCCTTCTAGGTATCTTTCTGAAAGAAAGACACCATGTTAGAGTGATGACATGTACACAACACATACCCTTTTTAAAAACTGTATTTTAGTACAGGGTCTACAGGGCCTCACTACACACACAGATTGGACTCATAGTGATCTTCCAGTTTCCAGCTCCCAAGCACTGGGATTATAGGTGCGCACCACCATGCCCAGTCTCATTTGCCGTCTCAGCACGCCCTGCGGGCGGGGCCAGCACCAGCACTGGCACTGCACACTGGGGATGGAACTCTGGTCCAGTGCCTGCCAAAGCAAGTGATTTAGTCCGCTGAGCTGTCTGTCCGGTCCTCACTCCCCCTTTTTGAGACGGGGTCTCACCTTAGTCCTTGCTGGTCTTGAACTCACTATGTAGCCCAGGTTGCCTTTGAACTTGCAGTGATCCTCCTGCCCCAGCCTCCTCAGTGCTGGGATTACAGGCACACGTCACCACGCCTGGCCATACCCATATTTATAGCACGCAACTCATAATAGCTAAATCTTGAAAGCAGCCTGAATGTCTATCAATAGATGAATTGATAAAATACATGTGGTATTTATATACAATGGAGTACTACTTAGCCATAAAGAAGGATAAATGAGTCACTGTGGGAAAGTAGATGTACCTTGAAACCATAGTTAATTTTTTTTTTTTTTTTTGTACTTAGAATTGAACTCACCACTTCATGCTTGCCAAGCAGGTGCTATGTTGCTGAGCTATATCCCTAGCCCTAACCATGTCAAGTGAAATAAAAGGGAGGAACACCAAGAGATGGAGGCAAGAGAAGGGCAGGAAATGAAAAAGGAGTTAAGATGTGGTCTATACATGTACCAACTCCATGTGAGGGATGGAATCATTATGTGCTGCATATGTGTACGATGCAATTGTTGTTAAATTGAAGAAAGGAGGAGGGACTGGGGATTTGGCTCAGTGGTAGAATGCTTGCCTAGCAAGCTGGAAGCCCTGGGTTCAGTCCTCAGCACCAAAACCAAAAAATAAACCTCCCCTAAGAAAGGAGGAGCTCTGGGACACTGAGACCATCTCTAGCCCCTGCCTGTCGCACTGGCTGAGGCTCTCCCCGTACAGCCCGAGGAGCTGGTGGGGGAGGGGTGTGCTCTCCCGGAGCTGGAGTGATGGTTACCTAGGCAGTGCACTTTGGCTCTTTCATAACTCTAAAAGACGTTTTAAAAAGGCAACAAAACAGATGGAAAGTCTCAGGAAGAAAACATTACATGGGAGCCTTGATTCTGAGATTTTCTTTTTCCTGAAGTGTTTTTTTTTTTTTTGTTTTGTTTTGTTTTTCCTCCTCCAGTACTAGGGATTGAACTCAGGACCTTGCACTTGCCAGGCAGGCACTTATTCTGCTGAGCTATATCCCTGGTGCTCCTGAGTATTTTGAGATAGAATCTTACAGTGTAGCTCAGGCCAGCATGAGTCTGTCAGGGCTGAGAACAGGTGCACAGCACCATGCTTTGTTCCTTACCTGGGATTCTTAGCCTCTTCAGAAGGCAGGTCAGGCCCCATGCAGTGCACCCATTTAAAGTGTGTTGTCGGCTGGCCTGGTGGCGCACGTGTGATCCTAGCACCCGGGAGGCTGTGGCAGAACTGTGGTGACCTTGTGGCCAGTCTGAGCTACACAGTGAGACCCATCCTTTATAACAATCAAGCTTAGACCATTTGGGGGCTGGGGAGATGGCTCAGTAGAATAAGAGCTTCCCTGGCAAGTGCAAGGGCCTGAGTTCAATCCCTGGTTCCGCCAAAAAAAAAAAAAAAAAAAAAAAGCTTAGACCATTTTAACGAGGTCCCTTAGCCATCACCCCTCATTTCCCCCACTCCAACCTAGACGGCCGCTGATCTATTTTCTGTCTCTGCTTTTGGAGACTTCATGGAAACAAGCTCACAGCTGCTGCTTGCCAGTGGTGCAGTTAGAGCGCGCCAGTTGTGGCATGTCCAAGTCCCTCAGACCCATTGCCAGGCACAGGGCACACCGCTGCTTATCTGCTCATGCGCGGTGCCTAGTTGGGCTGTGCCGCTGCTTGGCTGTTCCAGATAACGCTGCCATGGGCACAGGTGGACGTACACGTCTGCGTGTGGATGCAGGTTTCCGACTCTGGGAGTGAAACTGCTGGGCACATGAGTGGCCTTTAAGGGAGGAGATGCCAGGCTGCTTTCCACAGCCCTGTCCCAGGCCAGCGCTTGCTAACGGCTGTCCCTCAGCTTGTGGCTCTCCTGGGGGTGTGAAATGGTGTCTGTCAGTGGTCATTTCCTGATGGCCGATGCCGCTCAGCCTGTTTTCGTGTGCGTGTTGAACACGTGGGTATCTTCGGAGAAATGTCTTTTTAGATCTCTGTCCCATGGCCAGGCTGTGCTATGCCTTCCTCAGGGAGCTGCAAGCCTGTTGGGTGCAGGCCTCAGTGTGGAGGCAGGCCCTGCTTCACCCCCCCCCCCCGCCCCCATTTCCTTCCTGTCTCCTCTCTGGCAGGGACACAGCCACAGATGGGAGCCAGTCTGACGGTGAGGACACTGTTGATATGGTAGCGGGTCGTGCTTTCTCACTTCATTTCCCCATTTTAAATTTAATTTTAAAATACATCACTGGGCTGTTGTCATTTGTCCTAGCTATTTCCACGTGGCTGAGCATTTAGGTCCTTTCCAGTTTTCCATCACATAAATAATGCAGGCTTTTCGTCTGTGCCTGTGAATCTTTCTGTTCACTACACATAGCTTTCTCAGAAAAACGTTCTTGGAAGGTGATTCTGCCAGGTGAGAGGGTAGGAGCGCTTGAAGCCCTGCCTCCGCATGTTCCTTCCTGGGACTCTGCGAAGCCTCATGGGCCCGTGCTCTAGGATCACGGGCACGACTGTAGCGTAGATTTTGTTTTTTAAGCAAGTCAGGGTGTCTGTATGTCTCAATACCAAGATGGTGACTTGTTTTAGTGAGCATTCCTGTGGCTGCCAGTTAACCTCTTCACTATTAACGTGTTGTGTGCTTTGGGGAGTTGTTTCTTTATGGCCTTTGTCCACCTACCTGTTTTTTTTTAAGTGTACTTGGTGCAGGGTCTCATTACTCAGCTTGGACTCTCAGTGATCCTTCTGTTTTCAGCCTCCCCAGCGCTGGGATTACAGGTGCGCGCCACCATGCCAGGTCTCAGTGGCAGGGGATATGGTGCCAGGGCTCTTAGTTCACTGAGCTGTCTCGCCTGCCCATGTCCGTCTTTCTTTCAGGATTTTTATTTAGCATTTGCCTTGCTGAAAAGGTGGGAAAGAAGGTACGGGACACCAGTTTACAAAAACCACTTTCTCCTTTGCATTTCACTGGGTCTGCATAGCAAAACCCTATTCCTGCACAGGGGTAGAGGAACCCGGGCCAGGGTGTCAGAGAGCAGAGAATGCAGTTTGGGCAGAAAGGGTGCCTGTGGGTGGCATCCGGGTCCACGCAGAGAAGGCAGGATGGAGGGGCCCTCCAAAGATGCCTGTGCACAGCGCTGTTTGCTCAGTGCAGGCTGAGCAACCTGGTGAAGCTGCTAGTGCCCCCTTTTATGGAGAAGGAAACTCTTCCCTGGAGTCCTTAGCCATTTGCTGAGGTTGTGCTCCTTTGCAGCAGGTGGCAAAGCTACAGCAGCCCTACCCTTGTCCCCGACACACCCAGCCTGCCACTGCTGCAGAGGCACAGCAGTTCCCTAGGCTGAGTTGCAGCAAAAGCCCAGGTTCCTGATCTCCTACATCGCCAGCACTTCTTGGGTGAAAATCCTGTTTGCCCCTTTTTGTTTTTTCAAAGCCCTTTGAATCTTTGCGGCCCCTGTAGAATACCATTCTCTGGCTCAGAGTATCTAGTGCCCACCCTTGCCTGCCACCACTCAGGCAGCCCCTCACTGTGTTGCCACTGTGACAGGCACATGGCAGGCCTTGTGCTGGCTCTGTTCACTGTCCAGGTGTATGGGCTTCCCTGGCTTATGTGTGGCTATTGCCTGTTCGCATGGTGCTGCCTGCTGCCTCTGCTTTCTGCCACAGACGCCTTGGAACCCAGCACCATGGACAGTGTCTGGTACAGAGTGGGCACTAGACAGGAGGAATGAATGAACTTGTGATTCTTAGGCATCTTAGGTCTCAGCTTACGTATTCTTCTTGTGGGGCTTTGGTAACTACGCCCTTAAATTTCCATTTGTATCCTCAGTATTTCTTGTGAAGCCTATTGTTTTTCTTTAATATATAATTTTTATTTGTGTGATTTGTCTTCTAGCAGTTAGTCCTTGAGTACGGGGACCAGAGCTGTTTTGTTCCCCATTGTCCACACAGCCTGGGTTGGGGGTAAAGGATGAAAGCATGGGTGTAATGGCCTTAGTTCCCAGGCCTCAGCGTTGGTGGTGTGCCACCTCTGCATAGATGGGGTCAGGCGGATTGGGAAGCTGGACTAGTAAGTGGCTCTTAGTTACTAGATTCTAAAATTCCAAGCTAAAGTCCCCCTGGTGCCTTGGGGCTCAGCAGGCCATCTGCTGCCCCTGACCAGAAGCCTGAGGCAGGTGGCCCAAAATAGCCTGCTCTGCCAGGGCTGGTTGTCTACTGGTAGACACCGGCTTTCCTAGAGGTTCCCTATTCCAAGCCTGGCCTCATCACCCAGCCAGAACTTTGTGAGTGCCGCAAAGCACTGAGCTACATGCTACTCAGCAGAGCCCTTAAAGCACCTCGTGCCCCTGCTCTGTGTTGAGTCCTCATCCATTTCCTTTTGATATAGGGACGTGAAACTCCCGACCTGGCCTGGATGAGTTCGTGTTCTCTAAAACCAAAGAATGAATTTTAGGAACAAACAGAGGTTGAGGGTAAAACTTTATTGGAAAGGAAAGCTTCTGTTGGAGAGGGACAGAAGGGGAACCTGAGTTACCCAGGGAGCTGTCTCTTCCAGGTTACCTTTATAGGGCAAAACCATGCGGGGCTGAGGTAGAGACAAAGGGGTCTCACTTAGGCGGATGCAGGAAGGGACAAAACTATGGTCAACCAATGAGATTACAAGCACCATTTGCTCAAGTAAAATTGATTAGGCCCAAGACCAAATGGGGTAGCGAGTCACGTAGCAAGTGGGCATGAATATAAAACAGTACCTTATTGGGAGGCCTTCAGACCATAATTCTTCCTGAGTAATGATCAACCCTGGATGCCAGTCTTTTTTTTTTTTTTTTTTGCGGAACCAGGGATTGAACTCAGGCCCTTGCACTTGCCAGGGAAGCACTTCTGATCTGGCTTTTGCTCCCAACCTTGTGTTTCCCATGTCTCCCGTGTGGTTGCTGTCTGGCTGCCTGAGGTTGGCCGAGGCACTGCTGGTGGACGTCATGCAGCTAACAAATGTGCTCAGGGGCCAGTCTTCTAGCACACATATCCTGGAGTGGTTTCTCAGCACCTGAGTGAGGAGCAGAATTACTGGTTATGCTTGGTGGGTGTGTTCAGCTGTACAGGGAATGGTAGCTTTCCAGTGGTTCTCCTCTTCCTTCCCCTGGAGTGACTGGTGGTGTTAGAGGGCTCCGCTTCTGGGCAGCCCTCCCTGACCCCTAGACTGGCCTAGTGCTCTCCTGGGCTGCCCTGGCCCTGCCCTGCTCACTCTGTCCTTCACTTTCTAGGGTGAGCCTCCCTCTGGCACGGGGCACAGCACTGTGTCCTCAGTATCACCCCGTGGGGCAAAGAGAAGGCCTTGAGGGAAGCCTCTGTTGGCTTTACTCTTCAGATGCCCCCTTGAAGCAGGCAGGTTTAACAGGAAGGGTGATTCCAGCACCCTGGGCCCAGGGTCCTGTGAGTCCCAAGCCTGACCCCTTCCTACATGCAGCCCCTGCAGCCTCAAGAAGCCATTCCCCACATGCACAGCCTGGGACAAGGGGAGACCTCCTTCCCTCTGGGAGCTCATGCCCCATAGAGTTGTTCTTCAGAAAAGGCAAGGTCGTTTAGACTGCTCAGACCCTTCCAAAATACGAGTGAGGCCAGGCTTGGTGGCATGGAGCCCTTCCCACTGGAGCAGTTAGGGCTGTGTGGGGGACTGCTGTGGGCCCTCAGAGCAGTGACAACAGGAATCCCCATCACTGGCAGTGGCTGAGCACCTACTGTGTGGGGCTGTGGTGTGAAGCCCTTTGTGTGTCTGCTCATTCTATCTGATCAAAAAGCCTCAGATCAGCAGACTAAAACACCTGCTTAGGTAGAGCTCAGCAGGGTTCGATCCCCTCAGGGTGCACTGCGCCTTTGACTGAGACTGGGCAGGGTGGTGCACACCTGTAATCCCAGTGCTTGGGATGCTGAAAACAGGAGGATCACTACCAGTCCGATCTACATAGTGAGACCCTGTAGACCTTGTACCAATTATATTTTTAAAAAAAGAAAGAAAAGAAAGCCTCAGCTCTTAGGGAGGGCTCCTAATTCTTGAGGACGAGGTCTTTCTCCTCAGCTCTTCACTGATACATCTAGAGCTCAGGCCTGCACAGCCAGACCAGATCCTAAGCCTGAGTCTGAGCCTGCCCTGCCTACACATGGCATGGCTCCCATCTGGCTGGCCTATGGAGTGTGACCCCCAGCTCTCACAGGACTCTGGTTTGCCTTCCATTCACCACTACTGCGGGTGGGCTGTTGAGCAGATTCTTGGCCCCAGGGTTGCTTCAACCTCTGCCCCTTGAACTGATTTTTTTTTTTTTTCTTCTGCCACTCCCCACCCTGTGAGGCTCGTCCAGCCTCTTTACTTCTGCACCCTCAGGCACCCAGCCCGAGGTAAATATTTGTCTAATGGAGGGAGAGGGTGTGTGACCAGTATTTCCCGAGGTGGGGTGCTTGGGACAAATGCTTGCTGGGCCTCTGGCTACATCCTGTGGCTTTGTTTGTCTTCACTCATCCCTCCCCTCTCACTGAAGTGTCAGGCCCTGGCCTGTAGGGATGGTTGCTACTATTGACAGAGCACCAGCCCTGAGCTAACACCTACACCAGATGGCCTGGCTGGCTGCTTCTAGAAGGACCTCCCCCCACTGGCTCCATTATCCAGAGGAGGAGACTCACCTTAAGGACATAAGAGCCATTGTGATGTTTGGATCTGCCTTGTCATCTGGCCCATACCTGCCGGGTGCTCTGTGAGGTAAATGAGCATGGTCACTAGGAGAACATGCACCTGCAGTTCCCAGGGTCCTAAGAGCAGGCAGAAACTGGTGCTGGCACCTGCTCTCCAGCTCCACGCACTCCTGGTTCCTCTTCTGTCATCAGTGCCTTTTCCCCCATTGGCCCCGGCCACAGGGCACACGCTGGGGTGTCCTGGTGGCCAGCCAGTTCCACTCAGCTCAGGTGCTGCCCGGCACCTTCTGCAGGCTGAGCTAAGATCTTGCCTTTGCTGTCCATCTGGAGCCACAGGAGGTCTGCTCACCCTGGGGCAGGCTTGGGGTTGGTCTGCAGGGTTGCTTCAGCCTCCTCCCCTTCCAGCCTCCCTGAGCTAATTTCTTTTCTTCTGCCACCCTTCACCCTCTGGGGCTCCTTCACCCTCAGGCACCCACCCAGTTGGGCACAGTCTGACCCCAAAGGTGACACACATTGAAAAGGTACACTCCTGAGGCAGAGAGATGAAGGTTAGCTCCTCGGGCCTGGCATTCCTTTGGTGCCCCTAGAAGAGGACCCCACACATGCTGCATGGGTTCCACAGGAAGGCCCAGTGAGGGGACAGTCCTTGGCCCCTGTGCTTGGGGTGATAGACATCTTCACCCCCAGCCTGGATATATTTTCATTGTGTTTTAGGTGCTGAGGAGCTTCATTGTCCAGAAGGGAGGAGGGTGACAAGCGGCCAGCGAGCAGACAGTGCCATTACAGCATGAAAGAGAAAAGAGATTAAACCCTTGCTGGAGGAGAGGAAAAGGTGGCAGGGTGGGGACAGGCACCCAGCTGATTAAGAACATCAGACACCTCAAGGTGCATGTGTGGTACAGCCCCCCCACTTCCTGACCCAGTGAGGTCTGTGCTGCCCATGTGCCCTGTGTCCTAGTAGTGGAGGTGACAGAGGTGAGCAGGTGGAGTGGTTGCAAGCCAGGACTATAGAGCTATAGATTCTCAGGCTTCAGCACCCGAGGCTGAGGCATGAGGATTGCTGTGAGTTTGAGGCCAGCCCGAACTGTATTAGTAAACTCTTGTCTCAAAAAGACAAAAACAGGCCAGTGAGATAGTTCAGTGGACTAAAGGGCCTGATTAGGCAACTGCAGGGACCACGGTTCCTGCTGTTCAATCTCCTGCACCACATGGATGGGAGGAGTGAGAGCGGACTGAGCCAGCCAGAGTCTGGGTGTAGTGGTGCACACCTGTAATCTCAGCACTGAGAAGATTGAAAGCAGGAGGATCAACATAGGTCTGAGCTGCGAAGTGAGTCCCTGCAACAACCAAATGCATTATTTAAAAAAAAAAAGCCTCCCAGGCTTGAGTCCCTGGGCTGGGGAGATAGCGCAGTAGAATAAGCACTAGCCTGGCAGGCTTGAGTCCTGGCCTTTCCATTTGTTGGCTCTGTGGTGCTTCATTTTCCACTTGCAATGTGAGGATGGTAATTTTTCCCTTGAGGTAACATGTGCACAGTTTTTGCTGTTGCTCTCACCCCTAAACATCAGGACCAGATGTTTAGCTTGGACTGAGCAGCTGGGGATCAGGGATGAGGACTTTGACTTCCCCTTCCATCCACAAGCATGCTGGTCCACATGCATGTCCACTAAGGAGCTCTGTGGCAGGCAGAGGGCTTGTGTGACCTCTGTCAGTTCTGTCCCTGGAGACGTGGACATTGTGGGCGGCCTCTGGATGCATATGTCTCTGTAGTGGGATCTTCTGTCATCTGAGCTCTTGGGAAGGTGAGTGGGCGTGGAGGCAGTGGCCATGGCAGCTTCCCTGGAGGTCCAGCTGCTGGCTGCTGGGTGGGGGCTGGTGCCCCACTGGTGGGGTCCTGTGGCCCGGAATCAGTCCCCTAATCATGTGCTTCCTTGCTAGGAGGGGCAGAGAGTAGCAGCCATGTCACCTAGCAAGCTGCCAGCACCATGGCCCCTGTGCTGTCACAGCCTGAACTGGCTCCTTGCTAGGGTGCTGCATGTAGGTTTTCTCTGCAGTGTAAAGAGACTAGACTGTAAAGATAAAAGAGGCCTTTAATGACTCTGAAGACGTGGAAAGGATCAGGGGCAGGGAGATGCGGGATCCTCTGACCTGAGATGAGAAGGCTGAGACTATGAAGTTTGAGGGGCAGGTTTAGTGACACCTGAGGAGCTAACTGGGGTCTCCCTTGTGAAAAGAAATTATATCCAGGACTGGGGCGGGGAAGAAGGAAGTGGTTACTGGGGAGAGAAAAGCTGTTCTGGGGCTTCAGCCATGTTAGCTGGCCACTGTAATTCAGCAGGTTATACTCAGACAAGAACCTGTCACCGTGTGGCCCCCATCCTTCCAGGGTGCCTCTCTGGAGCGGAGGTAGTGGGCACTGTCCTCATTGCTTAGAGCAAAGCAGCAGATTTGTTCTTTCGTAGATATTTATGTGAGACCCTGCAGGGACAGCCTAGACTCCAGGGGCACTTGCAGTAGGATAGTAAACAGCAGACAGCCACTGACAGCTGGGATGCAGCTCGTGAAGACCCTGCCAAGAGATGGGTAGGAGATGAAGTGTTAGAATGGCAGGGGTGGCTTTTCAAAGAGGTGATACTGAATAGAGGCCTGAGTGACAGCCCACTGTGAAGGCAGTTGCAGGCCTGGAAGTGGGAGGGGAGGGACAAGCTGTGTCCTGCGTAGGGGCTGTGCCAGGGAGGCCTTGTTCTGGGGTGTTTAGCTTAGTGCAAGGCACAGAAGAGGCAGAGGAGGTCTGGGGCAGAGACTGACCTGCAGCACAGCCTGGTGGCTGTAAGTTGCGGCACCCACCTCACTTTGGCAGAGTGGGGAAAGTGAAGGGAGTAGACTTTGCTCCCTGTGGCAACATCCGGGGCCTCTGTGCACATCCATCCAGGTCTCCTGTGCCCGCCTGGTACAGTTCTGAACACCACTGCAGGTGTTGATGCCAGCCTGGGTCAGCATGGTCCCAGCTTCCTCATGCCAGGCAGGGACAGGGGATAGGCCAAGGGCTGCTAGAGGGAAGTCCTGGGTGCCTGCAGCCCTGTGTCTCCCTTGGATTTGGTGCTAGTGCTTGTCATTGTTGATATGGCTGGAACCTGGTGAGGTCCCTACTACCATTCTGGAACAAGGGCATCTGCGGCCTTCCCCTCAAGATAAAGTCCCTCATCCTTGCAATTCTGAGGCTGCGAAGGGTGGAGACCTGCTACATTTAGTGATGCCCTCAGGCCATCCTTCTCTTGTTTCTTCTGGACAATGGAGATCCTCTCATCTTTTATCTTAACATTCCACCTCTTTATTGAAGCTTCCTTTTTGGCCAAACTCACGGTTTTTAAGTCATCCTGCTGGGCTCTTTGCTCTTGGTTCTCCACATTAATCTGGCTAAAACCCCTCAAAATCAGCCATGCTACTCCCTCAGTATTTGGCTGCTTTGAAATTTCATTTGAAAGATTAATCAGCTGGCCAAATAGCTCAGCAGATTAAAGCACCTGCAAGCAGGTGCAGAGGCCAGGGGTTCAATCCCCAGGCCTGCCATTCCAGCCCCACCCCTGGGGTGCACTGAGACATGCAATTGAGACTGGGCATGGTGGTGCATGCCTGTAACCCCAGCTGTTGGGAGGCTGTAAACAGGCGGATCATTAAGAGTCCAATCTAGTAGTGAGACCCTGAACACCCTGTAGGCCCTTCCTTGAAAAATACCTAAAAAGTAAAGATTAATCGGTCCACCATCTCTGGACGTAAGCAAAATTCAGACAAACTGCCATGCCGTAACACAGGTCACCCATAGCCCAACAACCAATGCAGTCCTTCTTCCTGGCAGAAACCTCCCAGCCTGGTCTTTACAGGTAGGCTATTAGCATTCTGGTTTTTTGAGCTCTGACCAGAATCTCCCTTACAGAACAGTGGAAGCTGCTGAAACTGTTCCAGCACTTCACTTGTAGTCAGCATCTCCAAACCTTTCTTATCTCTTCCCGTAAACCATACCCAAAAGCTTGTAATCTACACGGTCATATTTGGCCACAGCAACAACCCTACTCTTAGTACCAAATTGTGTCTCAAGTTACTCTTCTGTCATTGCTGGAACAAATATCTGACATGCAAATTGAAAGAAGGAAAAGTTTATTTATCTCACAATTAGTGGAGGTTTCAGTCCATACTCACCTGGCTCCAAGGCAAAGAGCAACTTTTCATAGTGGGAGCTAAGAGCCAGAGAGCCAAGGGAGTGCCAGCAACTCAGGCAGCTACTCTCCTTACATTGTAATGCAAATTACCTGCCCCAGGGCAGGTGCAGCACCCACACCCACAGTAATCATCTTGTAGACCAGTAGTGGATGGCCCTGTGTTGCTGGGGAAGATGTTGCCACCAAGCCCTGTACTCTTTTTTTTTTTTTTTTTTGTGCAGTACTGGGGATTGAACTCAGCATCTTGTGCCAGAGCAAGGCTTAAGCCACTGAGCTATCTCTCTGACCCAAGCCCTATACTTTGCAGCCCTGTGTCTGCTTAGCTGAGCAGAGTGGAGGAAGCCTGCCTCCCTGCTCACTGGGAAGAGTAGCTTGCTACCAGTGTCCCCTCACTGTCCCAAGAAGTCATAGGCAGAGGTTCTTTTTTTTTTTTTTTTTTTCTTCAGTACCAGAGATTGAATTCAAGCCCTTGTGCTTGCCAGGGAAGCGCTTATTATACTGTGCCATCTCCCCAGCCCCTGGCAGAGGTTTTTCAGAACAGGCCAACCTGACAGAAACCCCAGCTTGGTATCCACCCACCAGCCTGCGGAGCCAGCTGCCAAGCTGTCCTCTGTCTGGGCTTGTTACCGCCACCATATACTGCCAGGCTTCCCCACTCAGTACAGTTGTCTCCTGAGAACCCTGGGGTCTCCAAGACTGGCAGGAGAGGTTCCTGAGGCAAAGGGCTGGGAAGCTGGGCCAAGGGGCTGAAAGCAAGCTGGGCTGGGCAGGGCAGTCAGAGGACCCCTTCCTTGGACGCTGAGTAGCCCAGAAGGCCAGCTGGGATTTAGCTCAATGGCAGAGCATCTGCTTGGCAAGTGTAAGGTCCTGAGTTCAATTTCCAGTACCCCAAATTTAAAAAATAAAAAAGGCCACAGTGGCTCATCAGTGAAAGAAGGTCCCTTGAGTGTATGGTCACCTAGGATGTCACTTCTTGGGCCTTCCTGTTTGTGTTGGCTTGGGGATCCTGGTCATACCTCTCTTGGAATGCTGAGGGGCTTCAGTGGGGCATGTGAAGGGGCTGCCTGAAGTGGTGCCTGGCGCATGTCACCTGTCTCTGGGCTCCTGCCATAGCTATGGCTGGAGCTGGAGACCCAGGCTCCTTCCTCCTGTTCCCACTGTGCCTCCAAGTTGTCCTTTTGACAGCCTCCTTCCCGAGCTGTCCCTCCACGTTGATGCATGCTGGGTCCTTCCTGCTTGCAGTTCCCCTTCACTGAACATCTGCTGGGCCAAGAGCCTGGGAGCCCCCAGGGTGCCTGCCACCAAGGCCAGGCTTTATGCAGGGATGTTGCAGAGGTGGTCTGGGCTGAACTAAGTTATCAGCCCAGGATATGAGCCAGGTTTTCATCCCAGGACAGAGACCACCCTGGGCCTGGGGACACCAGCTCTGTGCAGTCCCTGGTGGCTCCTTCCCCCATTTAACTTTTCTTTTCAAACGGGAAGTATAATGAGCCGGGTAACAACTGGTGTGTGGCCAGTAACCATTCCCTGTGCCTTTCTGAGTTGTTTCTGAAATGTACACACAGAGCAGCACCAGGGTGACAGCAAGGAGGTCCCCAGGGCAAGGTCCCCAGGACAAGGAGCAGGAGAGGCTGGTAGGTGGCTAGGCACACTGAGTGCCAAGTACCACAGGTGCTCCGTATGGGCCTCTTGTTACTTTTGTGGGCACCATCTGCACCCGAGATGTGGGTTTGAGTGGGCTTACCTGGTGGAGTCCTTCCTGGGGGTGCTGCTCTGGAACTGCCTAGAAAGGTGGCTGAGTGGCTCAGATTCCTGGCCTGAGGCAGCTTGGAGGTGGGAACAGGTCACATGGGTGTGGTGGTGGCCTGAAAGGTCTTCAGGGCAGCAGTGGTGGCTGGGTGTGTGTGGGGATTCTCATCTGAAGGTTAGAGCCCTTCAGGCTCTTTCCTGTTTCTCGCCCCTGGGGGCCTTCCCATGTTGCTCCCAGGCTGGGCAGGCCCAGGGGAGTGGTGACATCATAGGAGCACTTATGAGGGAGGCATGATTCTCTTGAAGTTATGTGCTCCAGGGTGGCCCCAGGCTAAGTACATTTCCCAACCCTGTCACTACTGCACACTTTACTAACTAGGGCTTGATGCCCTTCCCTCATCTACTAGTGGCTGGATCACCTCAGGGCCTTGTGCTGGCCCTTCAGGGCCCAGGACTCTTAGCCCCACCCTCACCTAACAAATATCCAGCAGCTACTATATGCCCAGTAAAGGCCTGCTTGGGTGAAAAGTCCTCCCCTCACAGGAGGTTAGCAAGTGTCCCCTTGGGTCATGAGAATGGAGTGAGATGCAGAGGCAGACATGGGCAGAGGTGGTTTGCTAGAGGGTAGTCAGGGAAGGCCTTTGAGGAGGTGACCAGAGCTGCAGGCAGGGGTTTGGGAGGGGGACATGAAGGTGGCACACATGGCAGTGCAAGGGCCCGGAGGCATTGGATCCAGGTGGCTTCATCGCCAGTAGGGATTGAGGCTGAGTAGTATGCCAGCTCCGCCTTGTGCTGTGACCATGTTCTCTGTAAGCTGTGCAGGGTTGGTTTTGCCTGTGCCCGTTCCTTCTGCCCAGTACTTGTGCCCCAGATCCTAGAACCCCAGCAGAGAAAGACATCCCACTGTAGCCTCCCCACTGCGTGTTTCTGGGCTCCCGCAACCCCTGTCCAGCCTGAAGCTGGAGCCTGAGGACCTAGGGGCACCAGGGTGAGACAGGGACTACCCTGGCTTGATCTCTCTCTGCTTCTTTGGGCCACGTGATCATTGTAGCTCCTGGGGTGCAGCTCTGCTGGTCCCTGCTCTGTGCCATGGTGGAGGGCTCTGCAGGGCTGAGATGAGGAATCGGGTCCAGAAAGAAGTGACAGGCAGAGTGGGAGGTAACAGTGGGGGTGAGAAGAGAGCCCCTTGGGCTCTCCTGCGATGATAGCCGCACCTCCATTCTCCCTGAGCACCATGCAGCCTGGGCCTCCTAGCAGGGCTCCACTGCACTTCAGGTCCTAGGATGCGCGTGCGCGCGCGCGCACACACACACTTTTTCTGCCCATTTACTCCACCTGGCACCTTCCGTGTGGCCCCATGTGCTGGGTACTGTTGGGGACACAGACACACTACCCCTGTCTTCTGGGGTTCACATCCAATGACAGCTCAGAGTGACAGGGCTGAGTTGGTAGCATCCAGGGGAGGAGGGCCTGACCCTGCTTGAGGAGTCTTCCTGGAGGAGGGGACACCTGAGCTGAAAGGGGAAGAAGGAATAAGGCCTGAGCACATGGCATCTGCAAAGGGGGTGAAACCAGGCCCCACCTGGCTGCCTTCCTTAGCTCCCCCAGGGCTGCCACAAGTCCCTGCAGCTCCCTCAGTACTTAACCAACTGAGGATAAGGGAGGAGCTGCCCCCTCCCAGCACCAGCGCTGAGCTGGACCTGCAGGAGGCTTTGGGAATGTGCACAGCACTGGGGGCTAGATGGAAGGAACCCAAGGCTACCTCTGGAGCTGAGGGGAAGCTTGCTGGGCTAAGGGATAAAGTGGCTCCAGGCCTGCTGGACCCAGGGCCTTAACAGTGATGCTGGGACTTTGCCTTTTTCTTTGTCTCTGAGTTGGCTTCCTGCTTGGGAGGCTTTCTTCTCTGGGTGGCTCCCAGGGTAGCTTCCGGAAACTCTGGAGTGTGTATGGGTGTGTGTGTGGGGGAGGTGTTTTGAGTCACATGGGACTAGCTAAAGCTGGTTTCATAGGGCCTTTTCTGTCCCCAGCCAGGTGGAGCACATGGCAGTACAAAGGTTCAGAGGCCTGTGACAGGGATGTGGACAGGGCATCTCTCTACTAGAACCTCAGGGGAGAACAGTGGGGACTTGAGTCCATGTGATGGCTCTGTCCAGGGTTCTGGGGTGAGGAGGGTGGGAGCCTGGCCCTGGGCTAACCTTCAAGTGATAGAGGCTATCCTCCACAAATGGGGCAAGGATTTGCTCACTTTGGGAGGGTGGACAGCAGTAGCTCACACCAGACAGGGGAAAGGGACAGTGGCTAGCCACAGACCCTCAGGCGATGGAGGGTGGGTAGAGCCAGTGTCGCATGGGCTCCTTTGTCACTTCCTGGCCAAGGCAAGCAGGGTGATGATGACCTGCCCCCTTGTGGGGCACACGGTTGTAGCAGACAGTTGGTGGTGCTTCTGTGTGCCAGGCACAGCACTGAATCCCAAGGGAGGCCCTGCTGCCATAGTGACCAGACCCAGGGAGGTAACAGAGCAGGGCCTGGGAAGAGCCCAGCCCCCTGGCCCAGTTCCTGTGACCAGTATTCACTGTGGTGTGTGGAGCTCAGACTGGCTTTGCAGCTCTCTGCCCCACCTGTCTGGCTCGAGAGTTCTGGAAGATATAACAGCTGTTTACCTTTTTTCTCTTTGATGTTACATAAATAATGCTTGCCTCCTTTCTCTGCAGAAAATCACCTCTGTCTGCTTGCCCTCCATATTCCCCTTTTCACCTGTCCCCACCACTCCTCAGCAGCCCTGCTGCCTTGCCCACTCTCCTGCCTCAAAGCCACATTTGCCCCCACTTTGTCCGAGCCCTGCCCTAGCCCTGTCCCTTGGGTCTGAGTCCTGTTGGCTCCCAGCCCTGGTCCTCTGGAAGCGGAGCCTTCTGGGTTAGTGCGTTGCTAGGAGCCTGGGCTCTGAGCAGCTGGCACAAGGGCTGTGCAGGGTCTGGGTTGGTCTTTCTTTCTTTCTTTCTTTCTTTCTTTCTTTCTTTCTTTCTTTCTTTCTTTCTTTCTTTCTTTTTTTAATGTATTTTGTACAGGGTCTCACTACACAGTTCGGGCTCATAGTGATCCTTCTGTTTTCAGCCTCCCCAGCGCTGGGATTACACCCAGACTGGGTCACCCGCTCAGCGGGCCTGGGGGCGGGGCCAAAGAGGCATATGGTGCAGAGGATCAAACCCTGTCCCTGTCCCTGTGCTTGCCTAAGCAGGCGCTTAGTCTGCTGAGCTATCTCTTTGGCCCTCGGGTCGGTTCTTCTTAAGGCAGGAGTTTTGAATACTAATAACTGGATGTGCCTCAGTTTCTCCAAGACGGGATTGGTAGTGAGTTCAGTGGTAGAGGGCTTGCCTGGCATGTTCAAGGCTCTGGGTCCCATCTCCACTATAGGCACACAGAGGAGAGAGAGTTTCTCTGTCACCGTTAGCTTCCCCGACTTCTCTGCCTGAAAGCAGCTGCCTGTTTTCTTGCGTCTTTCACAGGGCTCAGCAGAGTAAGCCCAAGCTGGCCACTGGGCTTGTAAGTAAAGTTTTATTGAACATACCATGTCTTATGGACCATCTGTGGTTGTTTTCTTGCGGTAGTGATGGTGTCCTCCAAAGCTTAAAGTATTTATTACCACCCTGTTTCAGAATGTGTGATCATAGATGTGGCCCTGTGTTTAAACCTCAGCTCAGAGCTAGTCTTGGTGGCAGGTTGGGATAGCCTGAGCTACATAGCTACATAGCGAGTTGAAGGCCAGCCTGAACTACATGCTAAGACCCTATCTCAAAAAACCAAACAAGCTCCGGTCCAACCTGGGTGTTTCAGTCTCTGCCCCTTCTGCCTTTTGTCCCAGAGCCTCTGCTCTGAAAAGCAGATTCCAAAAGGAAGTCCTCTTGTGGTGGCTTGGGGCTGCTGTGGGAGTCCAGCAGGGGAGGGGCAGGTGCTCACTGCGGGCAGGAACTGGCTGAGGCCCCAATTTTTACTGTCCTGCCTCAGGCTGCTTGAGAGCTGTGCAGATGCAGAGTCAGGTGGGGGCACCCCCCTCCAGGATGGACAAGCAGTTACAGGGAAATGCCTTGCTGTTTAACTCTGGGGTGCGGACACAAAATTCCTATGGGAGGGCCAGCCCATCTCTCTGTGCAGCACACACAGAACAGTGGAACTGCACTCCTGTGGCTAGCCCTGGGTATAGTGTGTGTTGGCTATCACATCACCAGGGGTTTGTTAAGATCTGGGCTCCTGGGTTCCCGCTGGGACTTCAGTGCTGGGAGCCTGGCGCACTCAACCCAGCCCTCAGAGGTCCCTTTTGTGCAGTGGCCACTGGAATACAGAAAGGTTGTTCAGCCAGCAGGGCCAGTAGGGAACAGTGTGACACCCCTGCCTGGGTGCTCCCTCAGTGCAGCTTTTTGCTTGTGACCCACTGTTACAGTTTCTCCTCAGCTCCGGGTAGGCAGGGGGGGGGAGGGCTGAGTCGCCCCTGCCCTCCAGTATCCAGGGTGTCCTTGCGTTTCACGGACCCTTATATGTACACGTGAGGTCAACCTCTCTCACCTGTCACTGAAGCCCAGCTTCAGTGTCAAGTTTCTCTGTGTCCCTCTGTGAGAGCCACAGTGGAGAGGGCAGCCTCTGCCTGGGATGGTGGCACCACTGTGGGGTGAGCTGCAGGGGCTGTCTCTGTGTCTGCCCGGTCCAGGGTTCACCACAGTCCCCTCTACCCTGGTTCTCCCTCAGGCTAGCCCAAGTAGTGGGAAGAAGGAGCAAGACTCCCGTTGCAGAGTAAGACAGGCCTGTGCGTGTGTGCAGCCATCTCCTGGTTCTGTGTCTGGGGCAGGTGACCGCTTTCCATTACAGAGATGTAATACCGCCCGTCTCTTGGGATCAGAGCTAGAAATGAAACTGGGCCTGGAAAGTACTTAGCATAGCACCTTGCACAGAGTAAGTAAGTTCCTGGGCCCTGGAAGGGGATACCACCCCCACCCTGGCTCATCTTCTCCTCTGTCTATTGACCAAAAGCTGGTGCTCAGATCCTGCAGATGTCCTTTTCAGAGTGGAAAGAGGTAGCTGGCAATTGGAATGTGGCCCTTACTCCAGGCCATTACTCTGTAACTCCATCTCCAATGAAAGTTAGAGAGGTTTTTGGTTTTGTTTTATTTTTATAATTTTTGGACAGGGACTTGTTACATAGCCCAAGCCAGCCTTGAACTTGATATGTAATCGGGCTGGTCTTAAACTCACAATCCTCCTGCCTTAGCCTCCTGAGTTCTAGAATTATGGGCGTGTGTCACCGTGGGCTGCTTCATAGCTCTGTGTATGCAAGCACGTATACAAGTGCACATGCGTGCACACAGTGCTCCTTCCATAGGCAGCCACTTGAACTCTAGCCCTTGCATCAGTCAGGATTCAGGTCATTGGACTTCAGCACACACATCCAGGGCCTGCCCTGATTCACATGTGCATGTGCCCAAAGGCCCCTTGCAGGTGTTTGTGTGTATGTGTGCGTTTGTGTGTGTCACATTTGTGTGCATTCAGCATGTACCATTGCACCCCCAACCCCTTTGTGGATGGTTGTTCATCACAGACTGATGGATGCCTGTCCTGGACCAGTGGGGCAACTGGGCTGTTCCCAGGGGAGAAGGAAGCAGGATAGGAATCTCCACAGGAGTACTGGGCGACATACCCACAGGTAGGGCAAGTGGCAGGGAACAGGGTTAGTTGCTTTGGCTAGAAGCAGAGTGTTGAGTTTGGCCAGAAACATGCTGGCCCCAGAACCTACTTCCTGAGCCCCTGCTTTGTGGCTCCTGTGTGAGATGGAGCGATTTGGTGCTGCACGGTGAAGCCCACCGAGGACCTCAGAGCGTGCTAGGGAGGCAGTGATGGTTCCGGCCACGTCACTTGGGGCCATGGAGTTCCTTAACACTGTACATCCTGCCCTTGGTACCTGGCCCTGGAGTGCCTGAGCTCGGAGAGCCCCTGCCTTCCTAGCCGCTGCATGCCCACCCTTAGGGGCTGGTCTGCTCCTGTTCTGCCACCACTGCTTCCCTGGCTGGCTCTGTGGGTTGGCAGCTCATCCTGAAGGGTGCTTAGGGACACAGACCTGCTCCTGCCATGTCCCCCATTCCGGGACTGCCTGGAAACCATGACTGAGATCTATACTCCTCAAGCTGTGGTGACTGAATCCATGGCTTTAGCACTGAGCTACATCCCCAGCCTATTTAAATTTTTTTTTATTTCAAAACAAAGCCTTGCTAAATTACCAAGCTGTCCAGGCTGGGCGCATACTTAGGATACTTCTGCCTCAGCCTCCCATGGTGCGGAGATTATAAGCATGTGTCAGTGTGCCTGGCTCCTTGCCTTCTTAAGCAGGACACTTGGTGTCATGCACATTCTTTTGCATAGGTAATAGGAGTCATTGAACAGTGACAGGCCATTGTCTGGTGGCCCAGAGCCTGCCCCCAGCATTACATGTCACACTGGGCTCATGCCTTCCTCTTTCTGCTGAGGTGCTGGGTATAAAATGCCTTGTGGCCAACACACACACACACACACACACACACACACACACACACACACACACACACACACCCTGCTCTGAGCTCAGTTTATGCCTGGTGGTAGATCACTGTCCAGACCCCTCCCGATGGTGTGCTGGAGCACTGGGTGTGTTCATGCAGGAAGCACTTGGTGCAGTTTGTGGGTGCCCTGCAGGTGCCTGTTGCCCTGCCCTCCCTGTGTGCCGCCTCTCTGCCACTCCTCATTATCCATAAATATTGATAATAAGCGGGACATGGTGGCACATGCCTGTAATCCTAGCACTCAGGAGGCTGCAGGGCCAACCTGGGATACACAGTGAGTTCAAGGCCAGCCTGAACTGCATAGCGAAACCCTGTCTCAAAAAAAAAGGCTGGTTGCTCAGCTGCACAAGTGCCTGCTTGGCAAGCACAAGGCCCTGAGTTCAATTCCTGGTACTACTACTACTACTACTAGTGAATTCTGGTTAACATAGACAGTCCCACAGAGCCAGGCCGTGGGACATGCTGATGGCACCGTGTGCTGGCCCCAGCCTGCCAAGCTTCCATGGACCAGCTCTGAGCCTGCTCTTGTTCTTATCAGTCTCAGCCCCTGAGGAAACCGGCAAGTTACCGTTGTCACCCTGGTGGCTGTTTCCCTCTTATAACTGGGTGGACAGATGGGACCTCCTTGGGCTCAGGCTTGGCTGAGACTCAGGCAGTGCTGGTCCTGACCCCTACAGGTATCCTGTAGAAGGGTGGGCAGATGGTGGTGTCAGTAGTGCAGAGTTGGCCTGGGGAGAAACCCACAGCTGGCAACACTGGAGCTTGGGTTGGAGAAGGAACTAGCCAGCACTGAGAAGTGACACACTGCAGCTCTGTGACTGCCCTTCACCTGTCCACTCAGAGAAATGGGTTCTCAGGACCCTTGAGGATGGTGGCTTGCATTTGGTTGGGGAAAGCAAGGCCCAGTAAAGGAAAGATAACAGTGGGTGGCTGGTGGGGCCCAGGACACAAGCCTGGTCTCGGTGTTGTAGTGCTTGCCCCAGCCATTCACAGAACTAATGGTGTTTTGTTGTTTAAGGTAACTTGGTGCATGCTGAGTGCGGCTGTCCCCCTGAGGTACACCCAGCCAGCAGTAGTTCTGGGACCTGCTGTTAGTCCAGCCCTGTGCTGGGTAATGGCAAAGGCATGATGTGACCAGGATAGTCTAGCACTCAGAGGCCACCACCTGTCCCCAGACGATGACAGCCCAGTGGATGGGGCTGGATTGGCAGCTCCCAGCAGATTCCAGGAGCCAGGAGGAGGGCCTGAGCCCGGGTAGCCAGGCAGGCTTTCTGGCGGAGGGGCTGTGAGCTCCTGAAGGAGGCGCACTGCAGAGGCCCAGAGCTCCAGTGGTGATAGCCACCATCTTGCCCGCCAGGTGATCCTGGCTTGCATGCCAAACCCTGCCCCAGAAAGTCCTGAAGACAGTGGTCAGCTGAGCACCTGTGCCAGGCCCTGGTGGTACCTGGACTGTTTCTTATCTGCCCTCTGATGTGTTCACAGTTCTTGACAAAGCCCCATATATACCTTTGTCTAGCTTAGCATATAAGTCCCTCCTCTTGTGTCTAATCTACGAATCCTGTGCGGCTGCTGGCCAGGACAGGTTTCTCTCCCTAAATTGCATTCTTTGTTAAAAAAAAAAAAAAAGATTCCAGAGTTCCAGAGGCCGCCATGAGCGTGTGTCCCTGCAGGCAGTGTGGGATCTGAGAACAGCCAGCGATGGTAAGAGCAGGCTGTGTTGGCCCAGTCTGTGAGATCCAGCCAGCCCCTGCTCTAAGAGCCCTTCACCGTGCCTGACCAGGGCCTTGGTTCTCAGCTCTTTGCCACCAGTAATGCTGCAGCCTCTTCTCAGAGTGGCCACCTTTGAAGCCAAAAAATAAAATAGGGTTACAAAGGACGCCAGTTAAAATATAGTGCGCTAACCACCTTTTAAACTTGCAATATAGTGCTTGTGCTCCTCTGGGGACACATGAAGTTGTCAGATGTGGTAGCGCTCATGACTGCTGTTTTCAGCACGATAAAGAGCAGTCCCCCCCCCCCCAGTTTGTGCACCCGGTTGGTTAAGGCCGTGGCACGTGTGGGTATAGCTGGATGTTCCCCAGCTCCCAAGGGCTACCTTCCTGGGCAGTGCCAGCTTCTGCCCTTGTGAACCCCGGGCCACCAAGCAGGTGTGCTTTTATCAGAGGGTCCCCCTCAGCCTACAATAGCTGGACTCTTGGGACATTGCCCGTCTTGCAGTGTCTTGAAGCTCTGGCAGCCCCACCTCCTCCTTTAGTCTCCAAGGAAGCCAGGGCCCTGCCGACCTCCCAGCGCCCACAGTGGCATCTGTAACCCCTTCACAGCAGGCAGCAGTTCAGTGCTTACCCAAGCCCCGACACGGTAGCAAGAGTTCTAGGCTCATGTTGGCCTCTGTCCTTGTCCAGTTCCTGGCCGTAGGGGCCTGTCGCCTTTGCTGTGAACCTGGCTTTCTCCCACAGAGTGGAGCAGGCATGCTTGCCCAGCCTAGGGATGGCTGGAGGAGATGGCAGGATGGCAGCAGGAGGGGTGGGCCTAGGCGACCAAAATTCTCTGGCTGTTCCCTGCATGCACTGTCACCTCTCTGTCATCCACTCTGGCACCCCAAAGTCTGGCACCCAGGCATGTTCCTTAGCCTTTTCTTCCTTCTCTCCTGGTCCCCTCTGGGAGAATCTAAACTCTAGTAGCCAGGAACTAAAGCCAGTACAAATATGTATTAACCAATGAATGGATAAATGAAATGTGGCACCTAGTGCAGTTACTATTCAGCAGTACATGGAGACTGGAACACAGAGTTTCCATGCTCAACCAGAGAAGCTGGCCATTACATGTCCTGAAAGCCCACCCTACCTGTCATCTAGGGACAGGCCATGGCTTCCCATGGTGGGTTGGGGTTCCTTCCTTTTGTGCATTCTTCTGCCTGGCGCTGCCTGTTGCCCCAGAAGCTCCCAGGCCGGGCCCTTTCCTTCCACTGCTTCTGTACCCCAGGTCAAGCCTGTGCCAGAGCACCCTGGGGGCCGTTAGCTGCAGAGGTTGTTTCAGGAGCAGGAGTTGGAGGTGCACGTGGCATTGCACACTGGAAGCTGGGTTCATTTCCTGGCTACACTGTGGACTGGCTTTGTGGCCTGGGGCAAGCATCACCTTTCTCAGCTTAGTCTGTTCATGGAGCCAAAGTGTCAGATGCCTGCTGTGAGCCTGGCCCTGGGCCTGGGCTGGGAAATGTTGGGACATGGAACATGCATGTCCCAGCATACAGTTGTAATCCCAACACTTAGAAGGCTGAGACAGGAAGATCTCAAGGTTGAGTTCAGTCTGGGCTATGTTGGGAGACACTGCTGAAAGAAAAGGAAAAAGTTTTGGGGACATGGTGATCAAGACACCCCGAGCCTGGCCCGTCTGGGCTGTCCATGTGGTAGAGAGTAAGCTATAATAACTGAAGCCTCCTATGCTGTTAGCTGTGTGATTGTGGAGGAGGTGCTGATGTGGTTTGGGCATACCCCGGGAGTTTGAGGGGAGGACAGGGCCGGTCAGTGTTGGGTGAGGTGTGGGTCCGGGGAGGGCGAGGAGTAATGGCCTGGCCTCTGCCCACAGCTCAGAACGTGACGGTGGAGGAGGTGATTGGCGCCTACCGGCAGGCCTGCCAGAAGCTCAACTGCAGGCAGATCCCCAAGCTGCTCCGGCAGCTGCAGGTACAGTGGGGCCAGGGAGGCCTCGTGCCATCCAGGGAGTCAGGCGCCTTGCAGGAATTACAGCAAGGGAGAGATCCCTTGGTCTGTCAGCCCCCAGAGGAATTCTGGTTCCCAGGGAGGAGCCAGGTTTACAGTTCTCATAAATATGAATTATAAAACATATTCTTAAAAGTTTGAATTATGAAACAATGTAACCCTTGATTCTTAGAAAATTAAAATAGAGACATAAAGGGCAAAATCCATTATTTCTTGCCCGAGTCCCAACAGGGACAGCACCTATGCTTATGTAAAGGGCATCCCATAGGCGCCTGCCTTCCAGACTTCGAGGTCTCTCTCCTGCAGCCAGCTCTTTTGTGCACCTCCAGTCTGCACCTGCACCAGGGGAGGTCCCCAGGGGTCCCAGGGGTGCTGCACTGCCAGACCCAGAATGGGGCTGCTTGGTGTGGTGGCTGCAGGTGAAGCTGACTCATGTGAGGCTGAGGACTGTTGGCAAGGCTGGCCCTGGCCCCTCATCCCCAGATATGGGAATGCCAGAGAACAAGGCCTTGTGGATGTAAGCCAGTGCCATCCCTCCCTTCACTGACCACCTCTTCACAAGACTCGTGGGCAAACTCTGTCATCCTCCCTGCCCACTGCCCCACTTCCTCTAGCTGGGGCAGGTAGGGTCCTTTGTGGGCCCTGTGATTCCTTGAGGCCCGATGTTCCAGGTCCCAGCTTGGGGCACCTGGATGGCTGCCTTGCCATCTGACCTGCGACTGCAGGTGGCACAGCTTCTTCAGGGCTTTTTACCTCATCTGCCACCCACCCTGCTTCTGTTTTCACAGGAATTCACAGACCTTGATCACCGCATTGACTGTCTGGACCTGAAAGGTTGGGTGTCTGTGGTGCTGGGCACCCCAGGGTGGTGAGCAGAGTGGGAGCTGGGCAGGAGCTGGGATAGAAGGGCTGTCAGGGCTGTGGGGGCAGGGCCTCCCATCCTCCTGGGCCAGGCCCTCCGTGTGCAGGCAGAGACCCATATGGCCACCACCTCCTCCCAGGGGAGAAGCTTGACTATAAGACCTGCGAGGCTCTGGAGGAAGTCTTCAAGAGGCTGCAGTTCAAGGTTGTGGACCTGGAACAGACAAACCTGGATGAAGATGTGAGCACTCCTCCTGGCACCCAGACGCATGGTCCCTGGGGCTCCCAGGCCCCTCAGGGGTTTTGGTGGGCAGGGGTTGCTGGTGATGGGACAAGAGCAGGACCTCTTGAAGGACAGGATGTGCATGGCAGTTTATGCCCAGAATCCCAGCATGAGTCTAGGCAGGAGAATCACCATGAATTCGAGGCCAGCATGAGCTACATAGTGAATTTAAGGTCAGCTTCAACTCCATTTGAGACCATGTCTCACAAAAACAAAACAAAAGAAGGACAAGAGGGAGACATCTATGTGGCAGAATATGTGGGTATGTGTTGGAGCCCATAGGAGAGGTTAGGTGGGCTGGGCACAGGGAGGGGCAGGGAGCCTTCTGTGGAGCTGGCCCTGGGGCTCAGATCAGAGTGGCTACAGGACTAAGGAACACTTGGGAAGCTCCCCAGCTAGGGCCAGGTATGGTTACCTCCCCAGACTTAGGAAGTCCCCAGGAACTCAGAGTGCATGGGGACGTGGGAGAAGGCCTAGTGGGAAAGATCGTGCAGGCCCCAGACGAGGCACTGGCCAACCTGGACCGGGGCCTGTGCTGGGCACACAGCACATCAGCCAGGACTCCTGGCCAGGTGTGGTGGGAAGCTGAGGCAAGAGAAGCTCTGTGAGTTCAAGGCCTATCTCAAAGAAAAGAAAAGTCAGGGCTCAGTGACAGAAACAGACTGGCTTCGTCAGAAGAGTGGTTCTTGTGGGCCAGAGTTGTAGGCTGTACCTGCTTGAAGCAGTGCTGATCCCAGGCGCAGGCTGCCACTGCTCAGCCCTCTGGCCTGGGCCAGACCATGGTATTGTCCTCCCCCTGGAGGTGCAGCCCCTTCCTGGAACCCCATGTGTCTCAGGGGGCCAACCCCACCTAAGTCTGAGCCCCACGTGTCTGCCCTCAGGGTGCCTCAGCCCTGTTCGACATGATCGAGTACTATGAGTCGGCCACCCACCTCAACATCTCCTTCAACAAGCACATTGGCACCCGGGGCTGGCAGGCTGCTGCCCACATGATGCGGAAGGTGGGCATGACTCATGTTCCGGGGCGCCCAGCCTTGAGGTCCGCGTGCCTCCTTCCCCTCCCTGGTGTAATCCCTGAGGGGGAAGCAGCTGTGGGAAGCAGCCCTGCTTCACTCACTTTCGGAAGGTTGGGCCCAGGTAGGGATGGGAGCTGAGCTGTGGTGAACCCCACTGTGGCCTTGCATCTCCTTGCCTGGTGCCGTTCCCAGCAGGCCTGGGGCTGGGAGGGAGGCTGAGCTGACACACCTGGCCTGGCCCGCAGACCAGCTGCCTGCAGTACCTGGATGCTCGCAACACACCCCTGCTGGACCACTCGGCACCCTTTGTGGCCCGCGCCCTGCGCATCCGAAGCAGCCTGGCGGTGCTGCACCTGGAGAATGCCAGCCTGTCGGGGCGGCCGCTCATGCTGCTTGGTGAGTCCATGCCTGGAGGTGCAGCCTGGGGGCTGCCCAGGAGGTGACCTGGCCACTTACCCGCCCTGTTGCTCCCATAGCCACAGCCCTGAAGATGAACATGAACCTGCGAGAGCTGTACCTGGCTGACAACAAGCTCAATGGCCTGCAGGACTCGGCTCAGTTGGGCAACCTGCTCAAGTTCAACTGTTCCCTGCAGATCCTGGACCTGCGCAACAACCACGTGCTGGACTCTGGTGCGTGCGGCCCTGCTGTCACTCGGCCCTAGGCTCACGGTGCTTGGGATGTGACCCAGGCTGCGTGTCTTTGGGACTGCCCTCTTGGGGCCCTAGACAGTGACTTCCAGAATGGGCAAGGGGGCCTGACCCAGTGTGGGATCCTGCAGTGAGGTACTGAAGGGAAAGGCACACCTGAAAAGTGGCTGAAGGAGAGGACACTTTTGGGGTACAGGGTCAGCTGGCAGCTGTAAGGGTCGTGCAAGCAGGAAGGGCAATGGGAGGAACTTCCTGGAAGTGACCTGAACAAAGCTGGCCTTTCTTAAAGCCTGGAAAAATTAAGCAGGAACAGCAGGTAGAAAGGCCCTAGTCTGGAAATACACAGATGGGGGGAAGCTTCACTGAGCCAGGGGATAAATGAGGAGAGAGGAACCGAGAAGTTCACATCCTATGCGGGGAACAGGCTTTGGGCAGAGATTCCTGGCCCTCTGTAGAGAATGGCAGGGGTCAAGGTGGCACTGCAAGGCCACTGTCCCCTTTGGTGTGGGAGGCCCTGACCCGACATCTGGGCACCCCCTCATGCCCTGGCAGGCCTGGCTCAGGCCTTGGTGCAGGCATGAGGCAGAGGTGGGAGATGGAAGTGGATTCCTGGTGTGCAGTGCATGTGGAGCTGGCACCAGAGGCCGGGCAGTCTCATCTGAGGCCTGCTCGGCTGGCTATAGGCTGGACTCTGACCGCAGCCCTCCCCTAGGCCTGGCCTACATTTGTGAGGGTCTCAAGGAGCAGAGGAAGGGGCTGGTGACCCTGGTGCTGTGGAACAACCAGCTCACGCACACGGGCATGGCCTTCCTGGGGATGACGCTGGTGAGTCACCCCTCACCTCTGCCACCCAGTCCAAAACACAGCAGCTGCACCTGGCTCTAGAGGAGCCCTCTGCCCAGCTGTCTTCGCTCGGCCTCTGGGCCCTGGTGTTCTTCAATTCCTTTCTTTTTTCCAATGTGATACACTATTATGCCAAAAGAGTTGTTTTACTTGAAAGCTTTCAGTAAATTGTTAGTTTTTCTTACAAAATTCATTTATTTGGGCTTTTTTGAGTTAGAGTCTCATTATATATAACTGGCCTTACGCTCCTGAGGCAGCCCAGACTGGCTGTATAACCAGTATCTTCCTTTCTCAGGCTCCCGAGTTGTGGGATTACAGCATGTGCCTCTTAACACTTGATGAACTGTGTAAAGCAAGTTCCTCAGGTGCAAGGACTCCAGGGTGAACCCTCGGAGACCCAGACCTTGGGTTGGAGTGCCCCACTCAGGCTGTGCTTAGGCCCATGGCCCGCCTTGGCATGGAGCCAACAGCCCCTGTGAGGGTGGGGCCAGCATGTGGGGACCACCCAGAGTCTTGGAGAGCTGAGAGTGCACAGGGACAGGACACTTGGGAAGACCAAGCACACAGACAACCCCGCTGTTCAGGATTGATGTGGGGCCAGGCCTGAATCTGCTGGTGCCTTCATTTTTTATTTTTTTGAGACAAGGTCTTATTGTGTAGTTCAGGCTGGCCTTGAACTGGGAACCCTTCTGCCTCAGCATTCCAAGTGCCAGGATTGTGGGCATTTGCCACCATGCCAGGTTCCTGCCAGTTCTCAGGTGCTGCCCCTCAGCAGGGAAAGAGCGTGTGGCTTTGCTTCTTCTGGGCCCCTTCCTGACTTGTCCTCCTGGGCCTTGCGTCCCCTGGGGTCCCCTCCCCACCCTGCAGCCACACACACAGAGCCTGGAGACGCTGAACCTGGGCCACAACCCCATCGGGAACGAGGGTGTACGCAACCTCAAGAATGGGCTCATCAGCAACCGCAGCGTGCTGCGCCTGGGCCTGGCCTCCACCAAGCTCACTTGCGAGGGTAGGGCGCGGCCTGGGGGCTCAGCTGGGGGCGGCCAGCTGCGTGTGTGGGGCTCCTGGCCAGCCCCTGCGGTCCCCCCTCCCAGGCGCGGTGGCAGTGGCGGAGTTCATCGCCGAGAGCCCCCGCCTCCTGAGACTGGACCTGCGGGAGAACGAGATCAAGACGGGCGGGCTCATGGCACTGTCGTTGGCTCTCAAGGTGAACCACTCCCTGCTGCGCCTGGACCTTGACCGCGAGCCCAAGAAGGAGGCGGTGAGCCAGCCAGGGGTTCTCTGGGGCCTGGGGGCTGGCGGGCCTGGTGGGGTGGGCTGCCACAGGCCCTGCTGGAGCACAGGCCTTAGCCAGGAGGCACCCCACAGGTAAAGAGCTTCATCGAGACGCAGAAGGCGCTGCTGGCCGAGATCCAGAATGGCTGCAAGCGCAACTTCGTGCTGGCGAGGGAGCGGGAGGAGAAGGAGCAGCCGCTGCAGCTGTCAGCCTCCATGCCCGAGATTACTGTCACCGGGCCACAGCCCCTCGAGGAGTCTGCGGACTCAACCCCTGCTGCAGCTCAGAATGGGACTCCCAGCCCCCCAGGGCTCGGCCCAGACTCTGACTCGGACTCAGTCTCAGATGGGGAGGACGAGGAGGAGGAGGAGAAGGACAAGGACAGGCAGAGGAAAGAGAATGGCAGTGGCCAGAGTTCCTTGGCCCCCTGTCCTGCCCTGGTGCCCCCCACGGACTCTCTAGGCCCTGGGGACAGGAGCCCCCCCAGCAGCCCTTCTTCCCCAACGGAGCAGCGGATTTCCGTGTCCAGCCCAGGCCGGGGTCACAAGGTGTTTGTGGTGACCCGGGTGGAGAGTCCACCTGAGAAGGCAGAGCCCCCCATACCTGCCAGCCTCGCCTCCCCTTCCTCTCCACCCCTGTCCCCCGCCCCTGTCTTCCCAGCAGCCAAGGCCACTGGCACCCAGGATCCAGAATCACCTGAGCCGGAGTCACCTCAGTCAGGCCCACCGCTGCCCAACGGCCTGAAGCCAGAGTTTGCCCTTGCGCTGCCCCCAGAGCCGCCCCCAGGGCCTGAGGCCAAGGGAGGCAGCTGTGGCCTGGAGCACGGTGAGAGGCTGGGGTGGTCAAGGCCAGGGCCCACCGTGTGACTTCCACATAGCTGAGCCATTTCCCTCAGAAACCACCCAGGGAGGGGTGGAAGCAAGAGGGATCTGGTCCTCGGTCCCAGCCCTGTGCCCCCTGTTCCTGGGGTGGGCCGCGGGAGGTGTGTGGCTATGGGTCCTTCTGCCGCCCTGCCTGATGAAAGCCACCCCACAGAACTGCGCTGCCCGCAGGATGAGAAGGCGCTGGAGGAGCTGCTTCTGGAGGCCAGTCAGGAGGCCGCACAGGAGACACTGTGACACTGTAGGTGGCTGGGCCACGAGGGTGGGAATGGTGGGGGGCCCCTCCTCTGACAGTACCCCTGTTTTCTGTTCCCCTAGTTCCTTTTTTCCGGTTGGTCTTGGATGAGCTGAGGCCAGAGCCATGAGAATCTGCTCGCCCTCACCCCAGCCCTTCTGAGACCTAGGATGCCGGGCCAGGGGCACCAAGGACCCCTCCCCGGGAGCACTACAGCCGCGAGCAAGGCCGTGGCATGTCTATTTGTGTGTCTGACACTCGAGGACTTGGCTGGGGTCGACCTCAGGGGCAGGAGGGTGAGGTGGCCGCAGGGCTGCTCTGGTCCTAGATAGCTGTCCCGGCCCAGCCTGCCCTGTCCTATTGTGAGCAGGAGTCCAAGGTGGCAGGGTGGCCCCCTCAGCCCCATTGGGGACCAGGCAGGTGGCATGGGAGGTGGCGCTGGTGGTGGAAGTTCCAAAACGCCCCAGGTGGGGTGAGGGCCGGGCGGGTGGGGCTGGGTGCAAAGGATCAGAGCTTTCTTTCTCTTAAGTGCAATAAATCTATCAGGGAGCTGGGGTGGCAGCCTTGAGCACCTGGGGACCTTGCTGCCCAGGCCATGGAGGCTGCGCCCTGGGAGGCACTACAACCATGGGCGGGCGGGTGAGGGGGGCTGGCGGTGCGGCTCTGTGCACACCTTTTCTAATAAACTGGGGCTGGGCTCACCACTTAACCCTCTCTGCTTTGTCTGGCCTTGGGTGCCCCTGTGGGGTGCAGTGGGTGGGGTCCCCATGGTATCTTCTTGTGGAGTTCCCAGAGGGCAGTACCAGGGATCCCCGAATGAAAGTCAGGTGGCGGAAGAGTCAAAACCAGACAGCCCGCCCACGCACGGGCCAGTGTGCACACCACCTTCCTGGGGACCTAGTCCAGGCAGGATGAGCCCCACCCCATGGGCAAGGCAGGTCCCCTCCCACACTCCTTTCCTGGGGTTACAAATTAGCTCATGCACAGGCTCCACCACCCGGCTCCTGTTCTGGGTTGAGCCATGTAGGTTTGTTGTCATTTGTAACTAGAAGTGTCCTCACTGTCCCCAGGACAGCCATGTTCGAACTCCCACTTATAACCACCTAAAGCCACCTGTCCATCCCATCTGTGCCCCTAAACAGCTGGGAGGCACCAGCTCAGCCAGCCTGTATTCTGGGCCTCTTGTCCCTCTGCTGGGACCCTGTGGAGATGGGGGTTGGGGCCTCTCCAAGCTGCCCTGGTTCCAGGTCTTGTGTGAGACTCGGAGCTGTTGCTGCTGAGAAGATAACCATGAAGCTAGACCCTTTCTACTTGGGCTCCATGAGTCCAGCCCCAGTGAGCTGAGCCCTCTTAGGCTCCAGCTGGTGCCTGTGAGACTAATCCTAAGCCCCTAGGGGCTGTGGCCCCTGGTGCTCACCTGTGCCCTGGGGGCCTCCTTGAGGCCTGGTGGGCACAGTGTGCCTTATGGTGCCCCCAAGGGGCTGAGGTCCTCTTTCTAGCCTCATCTCTGTTCATCCCTGCTCTGTGTTTGGCTTGGGACGGCCAACTGGGCCTTCCCCATGGTTACAGATTAGATTGTTTCCCCCATCAAAAAAAAAAAAAAAAAAAAAAATTGATCAAGTACTTGGGAATAGTATTTGCCAAAATTGACACTTTAGGATGAGTTCAGTTGCGTGGCCCAACCACTGGCATGCTTGTGAGGTTGGGACCCTGGCATGCATGAGCTCTAGGCTCCATCCCCATCACAGGGTCTGGTAGGGAGTTGATTGCAGCCAGGAAGAGTAGCAGGAGTGGAACCCAAGCTATTGGAGAAGATTGATTGAGCCCAGGAGTTCAAGATCTGCCTGAGCTAAGGGCCAGCCAGATAGCTCAGCAGATTAAAGCACTTACTTAGGCAAACGCTAGGGGACGGGTTTGATCCCCATGCCCTGCTAAGCCGGGCGAATGAGACTGGGCATGGTGACCCGCACCTGTAATCCCAGCGCTTGGGAAGCTGAAAACGGGAGGATCACAACGAGTCTGATCTGTGCAGTGAGACCCTGTAGACCCTGTACTAAATACATTAAAAAAAAAAAAAAAGAAAAGAAAAAAACTGCCTGTGCAGTATCTCCAGATCCTGTCATTCATGTAAACACATAAAAGGGGAGAATTTGGACACCAACAGCCCCAAGGGGAAGGCAGGACTAGAGTGATGCAGTTACAAGCCTGACAGCCCTAGAAGCCAGGGAGGGGCAAGGAAGGGGTCTCTCATTCTTGAGGAAAACTTGAAGGCTGCACACCCCTGAGCCTCACTCTGGTAGACTGTGGTCATGGCCTCCTTCAGCCACCCTGACGTCTCCAGTTGTCTGTCTTGGCAGCAGGTCATTGCTGGACACTGCCCATATCTTCAAGACCCCTCCAGGTCCCATTTATCACTTTTGTGGGGTTTAGTGGCAGCACCAGGTGACTCAGCTTCCTCAAGTGCTTCCTCAAGTGCTCTGCTTGCTGTCACTTTCTAGGGTTACAGACATCCCTGGCCCTTGGGGAGGGGAGAAGGGAAACCCACACACCTGGTCAGTGTAGAGATGTGGGAACTCTCGGCAGACAGGCAGCATCCACATACCAGCTACTTGGGCACAGCAGACCACACTGATGAGCAGCTTGTAGCACAGCCCACATCCGGCACCCTCAGCTGGCCTTGCCTTTGTACATTCCTGCAGGAGCCCCCTGGCATTCTGTTACTGTTTTTGTTCACAAAGTCCTAAACTCCAGCTTTGGCAGAGCCTTGTGACAGAATGGGCAACAGACGCCACCGCTGGGGACCATCTAACAACAACTGCAGGCCCCAAGCAGCAACAGCCTGGGCCCTGCTCCTTAAGTCCCTCAGACTCTTGAGAAAGGAATCCACCTCAGATGGGCCAGAGCAAGGCAAAAGCACATGGTCATGTGACACTAGCACGTCCACAGCCATGCTGACTGATGGAGTTACATGCCCATGTCCTGGGGGCCACGTCCTTGAACTCCCCCTGGGTTGGAGGCCTCTCCCCCAGCAGGTCTACGCTTATCCCAGCAGTTTGGCCACTCATGGCTGAGAAGGCATCTCTGTCCCTAAAAGTCATTGGGGCTTTGACCTGGGTCACCCACACACCAACCACTGTTGCCTGAAGAGCAGGCCAGGCCTGGGATGGAGGGCAGGGAGGGCTGGTGCTCCCATCCTGGGGCCCTGGAAAGCCTGTCCCCTGAGCGGCAGCCCTTTGGCTTCTGGTCCCTGCTGTTTCCTCATACCAGGCCAAGAACCCAGTGGGACTGTGTGTGGAGCTGAATATTTGCCAGATGACTGAGGAACTCAGGTGTGAGGCGGTTCCATGGCTGGAAGGGCCAGGCAGTGAGCAAGCTGGCAGTGCCCAGCCCATCCATGTCAGCCCAGTTGCTGGCTCAGTGATTGGAATGTCCCAATTGCTAGTCTTCAATAAGTGGCCAATCAGGTGTCTTCATTGTCAGTGACCAGCCTATGGCCACCAAGTGGCCTCCCATGAGCCCACAGGGTATTTACTCCTGGACAGTTACTCTTGGGGTGACAGTGCTACCAGCCAACCCCTCGAGGTCAGTGGGTGCAGCACCCTGGAAATGCCACAGAAGACAGGCTAGGGCACAGGGACAAGGACCCAGATTCCTTCCGGCCTGGGCACTCCTGGTTGCCTGAGTCAACTTGATACATCCACCCCTTGTCTCCTCTGCCTCACCCACCGCCCCCGCAGCCCTCCTGCCACCTGGATGTCAATGCACAGCGCAGAGGCCTGGCTCCTTTTGCAGGAAGTGAGCAGGGCAGGGCAGGCCTGGTCCCCAGTCCTCACTGAGCTAGGGAACTAGAACAGCATCCACTGGGGGAGGGCTGAGCACATCATTTATTGCACTGGAGCCCTGTCTTCCTCCTTGCACCTTCTCTCCCCACTGGGAGGCACTCACACTGAGACCCAGAGTGACCTGGGAGATGTGGCCCCCTACACCTTTGTCGGGACAGTGGACAGCTTGCTGCCCTGGGTTCATCCATTCAGGGCCTACCCGGCTCAGGCTGCCAACCTTGGCTTACCCCCGTGGGCCCAGTCCAGGGGATGGTGGGTTTCACTGGTGTGCTGTGCCACATGGCCCCTCGGGGATGCCCCTGCAGCATTAGTGGCTCGGTGAGCAGCAGAAGGCACATCTCGGGCTGGGGATTTGGGTGGGCTGGGCGGCTTGAGTGCACTGACCGCGCGGATAAGCCCCATGCGGCGGCGGATGGAATGGTCCAGGTTGACAGTGCAGCGCAGCAGGCACTGAGCCTCCGCCACAGTGAAGGGGAAATCAGAGCCCAGGAAGCGTTCAAAGAGCTCGGGATCACCGTCCAGGTCCAGCACATTCTGCAATGCCTTGGTCATGCTGTGAAGTTCTCGGCTGTTGTCACAGAAAACGTCCCAGAGGCGCGCGCCAGCCTCGGGCTCACCCCCTGCCTGCTGCCTGTCCTCCAGGCACTGCAGCACCCAGCTGAGGCGGCAGGGCCACTGGTTGGCCAGCACGACCCACGCCACAGCCTGGCGCGGTGTGGGGCCCACGAAGTTAGTCTGCTGCTGTTGCTGCAGCAGGCGCACGGTGATGGGCACCGTGTTAACAATGCGCCGCATAGACACCACGTTGTCGGGCACAAACTCATACAGGCAGTCGTGCTCGTCGTGTAGGCAGAAGAGTGCCTCCTGGATGCGACGTGACGCCTCCGCGTCGATGCGGCCCTGCATGCGCTCCGCCTCCGCCTGCGTCTCCACCGCCAGGAGCTGCACGCCCTCGCCGGCCTGGCACTCAGCCTGCCGCAGCTTGCGAGTAATCTCGCGGAAGAGCAGGTCATCGCGGCTCTGCACAGCATCGTGCAGGAACTGCAGCTTGGTGCGTCGGCCCATGATGGGCACGGAGAAGGGCAGCGTGACGGTGCGGTTGAGGAAGAGGTAGCCGTTGTCCGCCGTGCCCTTCATGTTGCCAGCGCTCTCAAGGCATGCGGCCAGGATGCTAGGGTCCACGACCAGGATAAAGATGAAAGGTGCATGGCTGTCGGACAGGAGCGTGTTGATGGCGTTGAGCACGCCCACCACGCGCTCGGGGTAGCACGTGTCCAGCCCCGTGACCTCAAGCACCACCCGCAGCCGGCGCCGCTGGTAGATTTCCAGAAAGCACAGGAAGTCGGTGAGCAGCTCCACCTCCTTCTTCACCTCACACATGAAGCCCAGCTGGCTGCCGAACTTCTCACGGGTCACCAGCCTCTCGATCTTCTTGCGCTGGCTTACGAACAGGTGCTTGCCCACCGAGTACACGGCCATGAGCAGCCCCGAGCCTGATAGCGTGGTGGCCGCGCCACCAAATACCTTCAGCAAGCTGCCGCCAGGGGCCGTGTGGTTGAGGCCCCCCAGGGACAAGTAGAGCAGACCAATGCCGAGGGCCAGCGCCGCCAGCAGCGCCAGCAGCGCCAGGCACACACGGAGCCGGCAGTGCCACTCACGCTGGCAGACACCTGGCGACGTGGCCGGCTTGTTGCCCAGCACGGAGTACACACTGAAGGGCAGCGCACCATAGTGGTGGCGGATGCCCTCGCAGAGCGTGGTCACCAGGCCTGCCCACAGCTTGTCTGTGCCCGCGTACTGCCAGGCGCTGAAGCGGATGAAGAGGAATTCCACGTTCTTGCGCCGCAGGTGCACCTCGGTGATGATGGGCTGCAGGAACACCAGGTACCACAGCAGCTGCGGGTAACCCCAGCCACGCACCTGCCGAGGCCGCCACTGCACGTGCTGCAGCTCCTCCAGCTCCCGCTGCGACGCCTCCTGCTGCATGAGCACTGAGGGGAGAGGAGATGATGTGAGGGGCTGAGAGGTGGGGCGTGGTCAAAACGGAGCGTGTCTTTGAGAGACCTGGGGGCTGCGCTGGGCTTCAGGTGAGCCCTGGAGAACCCTATGGAACCGGGCGCAGATGCGCAAAGCAGGGGAGGAGAGACCTGCACCCGAAGCCCAGTGAGGGCCAGACCGGAGGGCAAGGCTGAAGCTGCTTCTTAGAGGAGAGAGGGTGAGAGGAGGCATGGGCAGAAGAGCCAGGACAGAGGCAAGGGTGGGGCTGCCTGGTGGCAAACTGATGGAGCCTGAAAAGGTGCCAAGAAGGGGGCTCCAGGGAAGCCTAAGGAATGAATGCATGAGAGACGCTGGGTTGCAGCCCTGCTCGTGCTTTCCTGGGTCACTGCTCCTCCGGCACAGAGCTTATAGTGCTGCCGCCTCCAGGGAGCCAGCCCTCCTTGATCTCAGGCCAGCTCAGGGGCCTTCAGCCGGCCCGAAGCTCTGAGTCTGAGGAAGTCTTCCCTGCTGGACAGCGTCCTCTTTATCTGGGTCACCACATCCCCTGATCTGAGGGGCTGTTGTGCAGTGTCTGAACAACCAGAAGAAGGGCAGGAACACCCTTTTTTCCTGTGACCTGTGCTTCTCTCCTCCTGACCCCACAGTGGCAGGACAGGGGTCCCTGAGTGGATGCCCCCAAGCAGCTAGCTCAGGCATACAGAGGAATCACCAGCCGCTCTGGCCACCACTTAGCTTGGCTGTGTCTACAGGGCTTCCTAGGAGTGCCCTGCAGGAGCCGGAAGCTTCAGTAAGAAGCCAGGCTTCCTCCTCAGGGTGCACGGCAGGAGGGAAGGCTCCTGAGCAAGCAAGGGAGGAGCAGGCTCAATTTAAGAGGATCCCTTAGAGTGGATTTGATGGCAAAGGAGTGGACAGGGAGGGGATAGGACTTGAGTGTGACCATGGGGAGGATTTGGTCACCGCTGTTATGGATGGGGCAGGCTGGACTCTATGGAGTGTTTTTTTTTTTTTTTGTTTTTTTTTTACTAGGTAGTTCAGGCTGGCCTTGAATTTACTATGTAGCCTAAGCTGGCCTCAAACTCATGGCAGTGTTCTTGCCTCAGCCTTCTGAGTACTGGGACAAGAAGCATGCACCACCATATCTGACCTTATAGCATTTCCTGTCCCCCCACCCCACCCCCAGCCCCCAAAGAGCCTCACTAGTGATCTTGTCCAGCATCATGTGCAGTCGGCAGCCAAAGGGGGCATAGAAACCCACAGTCACAGGGACGGGCACGTGGCAGAGAGTCTTGGCCAGGCAGCTGCAGTAGACGTCATCCTCTGTCAGGATGTCTGGGGTTGGGTGGGGAAACTGAGTCAGAGAGGCTGGCCGGGCACCACCCTCCCTCCTCCCAGAACCCTCCAAGCCCCGCCTTTGGCCCCTCCCTGCAGCAGCATCTTCCCGGAGGTGACTCAGGTCCAAGCCAGTGAAGGAGGGAGGGAGATCTCTATGGCTGCGAGAGCCTCCAACCCCGGGACCACATGTGCCCCTTAGAAGGCCCAATCAGGCTGCCAGGTCTTGCGGTAATCTGCCTGTCCTGGCCCAGATCACCATGTTTTCCTGGCCCTTTCTCAGGACACAAGGGACTAGAATGGCCACAGTGCTCTTATCCTCAAAAGTTCCATGTTTGCATCGGCTCCCACCCACTCTTCACGCATGGCACCAGGGCGGGTTTACCCTGAGGAGCCTCTCCACCTCCTGTCCACCCTGTAACTGACCTCTCTCCCCCACCAGGGCCTCACGCCTGCAAGTCACTAATCCCACTCCTGCCCAGATTGTGGTTCCAGTCATGGCCCAGCCCCTTCCCCTGCGGGTCCTAGGAAGTGACACCTCCGTAAGGTTCAGTCCCTTCCTCTGAAGACACCAGGGGTCTTGGCCAGGCCCCTGGTCAAGGGCAATGCCCTTGCCGTGTAGACTGCCAGCCCTGCAGGGCTCCACAGACGACTGCTGCTATCCACTCTGCAGAGGGTCCCTGCCCCTGCCCCCCTGCACCTAACTTCCTAGACCTGGAATCTGGGTGCCAAGTAGTAGCATTCAGTCATGCTGGCCGGGCCAGCCTCATGGTGCGTAGTGGTGCGATACACCCACTTTTGGAGAGACCTGAAGGTTGGACTCTTTGCAGAAATTGGGCCCAGGGCTGGTGGCAGAACCAGAAGGTAGACTCAGGACAAGGTCAGCCAAGGTGATGGCTGCCAGGCCAGACCTAGTCCTGGTTCTGCCTGATCAATGGGTGATGTCACCTTATGCACCCTCTATTTTCCTGTGTGTGAAATGGGCACCCTGGCCCCAAGGCTCTGGTGACAAGGCTGTGCCCAACCCAGGCCTTGAAACAGCTGCGTGTCCCCATGTCTACTGCCACCACCCTGGTCAGGCTGCCAGTGCTTTGCACCCCTCAGGCTGTGGCCCACACTCTAATGGCTCCTGTCCTTCCCAAGCCTCCTGTGGCTTTGGCCTCATTCCTAAGTCCTGGACTGCTTCCTGATAGCCCTAGGACAAGCTGCCCAGGGCCTTTGCCTCACTGGCCCTGATGCACAGGTGTGTTCAGATGTCACCACTGAGAGGCATCCTGATGCTTTTTCACCCCCAGTTCCTACACCCCCTCCCTCCCTGCTTTGTTTTCCCCAGTGGGGTTGTTACTCAATGACACGCTTTTAATCTCTTCTTGTTCATCCTGTTTCCTGTTGCCGTCCCTCATCCTGTAGAACATGACAGATCTGTGCCCTGCTCCCCACTGCCCTAGCCAGTGCCTGGCCAGCAGGAGTGGTCAGCACCTCATCGCCACCAGCTACCTGTATATATGAGGGCAGTGCCCTCTGCACTGGACACCCTCTCCCTGTCCCATCCCCTCCCTACCTCTCACAGTGGCTCCACATGGGGCCTGTCTCCCCCACACCAGGCTGTCCCATGTCTTCCCCATCCCCTGCCCAGCCAGGAGATGGGGGATTGGGAAGAGAAAGCAGAGCCAGGTCCCCAGGAGGTGGAGATGAACAGAAGGGTGGCCCTTGCTGCCCAGCACAGGCCTAGCCTGGAAGCCATGGACCCCGACAGGTAGACAGGGCAGGCAGAGGCAGCACCTGGGACCCAGGGGCAGGGAGCAGAGTGAGGGATGGGAGGGAGCCCAAGGTGCCAGCCAGGGAGCAAGAAGCCCAGGCAGAAGCAAGGCAGGAGCCAGGCAGAGCCCCCGAGAAGGCCTGGCTGAGCACCGGAGCCGTAGGAGGTGAAGGAGCCGCAGGCTGCCGGGGCCGGCAGGGGCCGGGCACTTGTGGGCTCGCTGGGCTCCAGGAGGGTGCGGGCTGTGGAGCGCAGGGTGGGGCCGCTGCTGGCCGTGGCAGGTGCTGTGGTGGGTGAGATGGAGGGCATGGGGGATGGCTGGGGGGCGCTGGCTGGTCCCGTGGGGGCAGCAGCAGTTGGGGTTGGCCCCTTCTGGGCCCTGTGAACCAGGCTGAGCCGCTGCCGCACGGGGCTGGGAGGTGGAGGCTGGGGCTGCCGCTGCTTCTGCTGCTGTAGGACGGGGACCTTGGGGCCCCGGTGCCAGCGACTGCCACAGCCTCGATGGCTGTAGTAGGCCTGCTGCCAGTGTGACTGAGGGGATGGCCGACAGGGCCCATGGGCTCGAGTGGCCGCTGGGTCCTGGCGCCACTGGTGACAGCATCCTGGAAGGAAGGAAGCAGGGGTGACTGGGCCTGGATCCCCAGCCCTGGGCACTGGTACAACGCAGGAGAGTCCAGCCGGATCCTCTGCAGGAGTGTCAGTGGCCCTGAAAAGTCAGGGGGGCACAGGGTGGGGACTCCAAGGTGGAGAGTGCTGAGAATAATCCCCAGGAAGTGATCTGGCTGGGCCAGAGCAGCCAGAGTGACAGGTGGGGACAGCCAGGTACAGGGAAGGAGGGGCAGGCTTGTCCCAGGGCTCAGAAAGGTAGGTGCTGACCAGGTAGGCCCAGGGAGCCCTACTAGGAGGGAATCTGGTATCTCATTCAGACATCAGATGGGGGCTCCCCTCTCCTCCTACACTGCTCCCCCAGGTACGGTTGTCCCCCAGAAGTGCCGGATAGCTGACCCATCCCCAGAGTAACCTTCTGTCTTTGATCCAAGTCCTGTGCCCACCTCCTAGGCCTAATCACACCAAAGGCTCTACAGTCAGGGCTACCAGCCAGTGGTGGGGACAAACACCTGCAGTCCAAGTACTTGGGAGGCTGAGGCAGGAGGATCATTTGATCTCAGGAGTTTGTGGCCGGCCTGGGCACCGTAGCCAGGCTCTATCTCAAACACAAAACAAAAAGAATAAGGCAGTTGTGGTGGTATTGCCTGTTACCCCAGCCTTCTGGGAGACTCAGGCAAGAAGGTCAAAAGTTCAAGCCTAGGACCAAAGAGATAGCTCAGCAGCCTAAGTGCCTGCCTGGCAAGCACAAGGTCCTGAGTTTGATTCCCTGTACCAAAAATAAATAAATAAATAAATAAATAAATAAATAAATAAAATCAAGCACAGTCTGGGGAATTTAGTGACTTAATGAGACCCTGTCTCAAAGTAAAAAATAAAAAGGACTGATGCAGTCCCCAGCATTAATCAGTCGACCAGCCAACAACAACAAAAAATAAAATCAGGGCTGGGGATAGCTCAGTAGAATAAGTCCTTGCCTGGCAAGTGTAAGATCTGGAGTTCAATCCCTGGTACCACAAAAATAAAAATAAAAATAAAATAAATAAAATCACCTCAAACCACAAAAGCCTCTTCAGAGGGCACTGGCAGCAGCCACTCAGTGCAGCTCCCCAATTCCTCTCTCCCACCCTTCACCCCACACCCTGAGCCCTTACCTTTTTGGTGCCCTAACTCTGCATCCGGGCAGTAGGGCTCTGTGGCAGTGTGGGCTCTCTTGGTGTAGTGCACGCTGTAGTGCTTCTGCATGGCGGGCCGCAACCTCGGGGCCTGCTCCTGGCGAGGGACACCGTGAGCTCAGTGCCCATGCAGTGGTGGAGAGCTGAGGTCGGGGTCCCTGCCGTGCCCCAGGATGTCCCTCTTGGCCAGGGTTGGGTCCCAGGTCATGGGGTGGAGGCCCAAGTGGGAGAGGTAGGCACAGCCACACAGTGTGGAGAGGGGCTGGCTGTGGAGGTGACCCTTGGGGCAGATGGAGGCAAGGACACCAGAGAGGGGCAGGAGGGCCCAGTGACATTAGGGGAATGGGTTGGGGCTGCCAGGGGAGGATGGGGCTGAGCTGGGAAGCTGCCAGGACACCCAGGGTGAATGAGAGCTCAGAGCCAGGAACACGTGAAGGGCTGAGTGAGAGGGAAAAGGGGGGAGCAGTGAAGCTGTGGTGGTCATTTGGGGAGAGGCTGAGAGTGGCGGCGTACATGGGCTCCGGAGGGCAGAGGCAGGAAGGATGCTTCTGGGGGGCAGCGGCGGGTGACACTGTGGGACTGGTAGGAATTGGAGGCCACGAGTGGGGCCCTGCCTGCTGCCCCCACCCCACCCCCCAGACCAGATCCCTGTACTTACCCGGTGGTGGCCTCGCGGCCCCAGCTCCCTGCTGGTGGCCGAGCTGCCCGGCCAGCCCCACGACAGGACCGTCTGCCGCGCAGGCCCAACTGGTGCCCAAGCGCCGCCTGCCCGACCGGTTTGGTTGCCAGCCCCCGCCCCTCCCAACAGCAGCCCGCCCTGCTGCTCTCTAGGACTTTGCACCTGTGTACCCCAGGAGAGGATGGGGAAGGTGCGCACACAGTCTTGGACACTCCTGGTAGGGGACAGTGTACAGGGACAGGGAGGCTGAGTCTCAGGAGGATAAGTCTTGGGAAGACACTTTTCTACTTCCGTTGCCAGTTCCTCCCAAGCCCAGCTGTGTGGCTGTGGGCCAGTGACTTCACCGTGCTGGGCCTTGGCTTCCTCATTGCTGAGTGGGCTCGGCTGGCACCTTCTTCTTGAGGTTATCAGGAGGCATCGCTGAGCCCACGTCCTGGCCCTTAGGGACAGCAGATGCTGACAGGTGGTGGCTGGCTGACCCACTTAGAAGCCGCTGCTCCACGTGTCTCACATACTTGGCAGCCGCGTGGGGAGCAGCTCCATAAGCGCCTGCTTCCTCACCACCCGAGGGGCTGCTGTGATACTTTCTTCACAGATGAGGAAACCCAGGCCCAGAGCTGGGAGCCACTTAGGGCTCCCTGCCCCAAGGCAGAGCAGGGACTTGAGAACAGGCGGCACCTGTCGCCAGGCTCGGCTTCCTGCCTGCTGGTCAGGGCTCCCAACTCGCCACAGCAGTACTGGGCAAGGGCTTGGTACTTTGGGGGTCCCTCCACTCCCTAGAACTGTCTCTCTGTGGCAGCTGGTAGGCAGGCCTTCCCCAAGGGTGGGTAGTTTCATGGTGATGAAGACAGCTCCACGCGGGGCTCTGCCCAGGCAGCCACACTGTGCTGGTTCCAGCTGGTCCTGTTTCTTCCCTGCAGTGCTCAGACCCAAACTGCAAAGGCCTCCTTCCTCCACTTCCTCTCGTGGTGTACCCCATCCCCACCCAGGATGCAGGGGAAGTGCATGTTGGCAGGGGGTACCATGGCTGAAGCCCGGAGCAGGATGGGGTCCCCCCGGGGCTGGCACAGAAGGGCAAGGTGCTCAGTGGGTTGGCGAGGCCGTGGCTACTGGAGGCGGAGGGGCACAGCTTAGCTGTGTGGGCTGAGCCAGGAGACAGGATGCCTGAGCCATCTGGGGTTTCTGGCTGGGGGCCTTTCCTTCTTCCCTGGGGTCTCCAGCCTGTTCACAGCTCTGAGGCTGAGGTGAACCCAGGTACAAGCCCAGGTATGTGATGGCCCTAGATGCTACAAACGCAAATGGGAGGAGGTGGCAGGGTGAACACAGAAGACGCTGGAACAGCCCAGGGACCGAGCAGGCCATTGCTGTGGGTCTGACTTGTGTCTGAAAGGCCACTGGTGGGGCCAGGGAAATGGCTCAGTGGAATAAGCACTTGCCTGGCAAGTGCAAGGGCTTGAGTTCAATCCCCGGTTCCACAAAAAAAAAAAAAAAAAAAAAGAATGAAAGGCCATTGGTGCAGGATGTTGCGTGTGGGTGGGAGCAGGTGTGGGGGCTCCCCAGGGAGAAACTGTACTCATGCATGCACCCGCTGGGCAGAGGGCAGCCCCAGACTTGCTGACTGGCAGATGCCAAGGCAGCAGGCAGGGAGGGGGGAGCAGTTATTGGAGGAGGTGATGGGTTTCTGACCCCAGGCAATCAGCTGGGGATGGCACATAGAAAGTGGGGGGACTATGGGGTGAACATGCAGGTGGTGCTGTGCCCCCAAGGGGACCCATGACACAGTCACTAGAGACACACCCTCACTTTGAACCATACACAAAATCTTTATTGAATGCCTGTCACCTGGAGTGTCACGACCCACATCATTCCATTCTAGCCACCACTGTGGGACCATCTGGCCCTGTGCCCCCCACCTCCCTGGGATACCCTCTTCTTGGGAAGGGGTAACCCTAGAGCCCAGGATCCCTGGAAGTGCCAGTTCTAAGACCAACCAACCCAAAAGTGACAGCCTGGGATCCTGGGCAAGGTGATAGTCACTTCTTGGGGGGAGGGGGGCTGGGCTGCTTCAAGGGTGTGCTCCAGGTCCTCAGGGTTTCTGGATCACCACCTGGAACTTACCTGGAAGGAAAGGGCTGCTATTAGCGTGGCTGGGACATGGGGGTGGGGGAGGCAGAAAACACCCAGCGACTCAGCACCCACCCTGACCTGGGTGGCCCGGGGTGGGGCACCCTGTGCTCAGTGAGTGGGCCAAAGGGGGTAATGCTCCACCCAGCTAGCTTCACCCCAGCATTGTGTGGGTGCTGGGGGCATGGAGTTCAGGCATGTAGGAAGCTGGGGAGGGGCCTCAGCTGGGATTCTGTGGCATGTATTGCTCAGGCCTTGTCCACGTGGGCCCCCAGCTCCCTATGAGTGGCCTGGGGCACTGGGAGAGGGCGACCACAGTCTGCACCCTATAGTTGGCCATAGGCTATAGGGCTGCGCATAGGCAGGGCCAGGGATTTAGCTCACTCTGCAGCCTGGAGGCTCCCACCCAGGGAGTACAAAGGCCTTTGGAGCTCCCACCCCACTCTAGAGAAACCATCTAGGTGGATGTCCATATGTCTGTCCCCCTGTTCAGTCCACGGTCCCAGATGGGTCTCTCTTCAGGCAGCATGGCCACCCAGGAAGCACTGGGCCGCCCCAGGGCTGGGCATGGACCGGCCTGGTGACTGAGGGCTCAGGACCTCAAGTTCGCATGTTAGATAGGGCTTCATGGCCTGGCTTTACCTTCCAGCACTCACGTGGGAGCAGGGCTAGAAGTGCGTGGAGCCCCCCGCCCCCCGCCCACTCAATGGGCGTGGAGACACCACCGCCAACACTCACAGGCAGGGAGGGCTGTCACAAAGGCGGTGACCAAGCTCTGGAAGCCCAGGGTATGGAGGGTGCCACACAGAAGGCCGCAGGTGAAGGCCAGGAACTGCAGCAGGGGACACAGACCACTATGGCACAAGGGAGGCCAGCACCAGGTCCCAGGTCTGGGAAGAGGTCTAACTTGGGGCGGGGTGGGAAACAAGGTATAGTTTCTGTACCTTGGGTGCTTCTTCCACATACTGCAGGCCCGAGGCCATAGGGATGAGGAGGCGGAAGCTGTTGTCCTGCAGGACATAGGTCCCCTAGGAGCAGAGGGGCCATGCAGGCTAGGACCCTTCCCTTGTCACCTGTGTTAGGGCCCCTCATTCTGAGCTTCAGAAGGGCTCAGGTCTGCCCACCCCTCAGGGCTGTTGGGGAACTGGCAGCCTGGTCCCTGACCCAGCTGGAGGGCTAGGCTGGCGTGGGCAGTCACCGGCAGCTGGCACCAGCACAAGGCAAGCAGTGACTTGCCAGGTCAGAAAGCCAGAAGAGGCTCCCGCCAGTCTTCAAACAGCCCGCTACCACCGCAACCTGGCCTCCCTCCTACACAGGGTCCCCACCCTGGCTCCCCTGGCTTTGAGTTCTGCCACCCACCTGGAGGCCTGGGGTACTGTGGTAGGCAGGCACCTGGCACACCCACCTGGTGATTGGTCCGGAGGCTGTCCATCTGCTTGTGGAACACGGCCACCCACAGGTCCTTGCACAGGAACCTGAGCACATCCAGCTCCTCCCTGAAGCCCAGTGTCTCCTGGGGCAGCCTTGAGGGCCACATGATGAGCTGGGACCCACTCAGACCTCCACCCCAGGGTCCTGCTGAGTCCCCAAACAAAGTGGAGGAGGCCAGGAGTGTCAGATCTTACCTCTCACCTAGGGTCTGGCCCACACGGAAGCCCATGCTCTCCAGGACAGTCAGACTTGTCTTCTGTCCCTAAAAGGCCAGAGGAGAGGCTCAGGGGCCCTTGGTCACCTGTCACCAAGAGACAGCCAGAGGTGGCAGCTGTGAGAAATCCCAAGAGTTGCATGCCTGATGGTCCATGGTGAGGAGGGCCTTCCACCCAGTCTGGCCCAGGCGGGCAGGGGCTTTAGAGGGATGGCGGTCCCCTCCCGGGGCCCCTGCAGGCCTTGTTCCAGGGACCACAGGGGCTTCCTGATAGCACCCATCCCACACAGAGCACTTCACTGTGAGCCCTTACAACAGGGGTACTGGGACAAATGAGTGGGCGACTTGCTCAGGCTGGGCCATGAGGAGGGTCTGTGTCACCTGAGACCATCTGACCTAACAAAGCCAGTCAAGATCCCTAGGGGGACACACAGGGTCAGGAAGGGACACTGTGGTAGGGGAGAGGGGCAGGTGAAGATCCTATGATGGGAGGTGCCTGAGGTACCGATCTTCCCTTCCCCGCACCAAGGGGACTGGAGGCTTCAGGGGGACCCCGAGCAGAGGGACCACAGGCCAGCTTGGGGCTATCGGGAATCCTGGGACAACCCCAGGCAGAACCCTGAGCACACAAGCAGGAGGGAAGTGGGACCTGTTGGGTGCTCTTCTGCGGGCTCATGAGGGAGGCTGCAGTCACCCTCCTTCCTCAGTCAATGCCTGTCCCAGGGAATAGGGAACAGGTATGCTTTGCTTAGACCCAGTCCTGGGAGGAGGCCTGGCCTTCTCGGAAACAGCCCCTCTTTTCTGTCTCCAGCCACAACCCTGCCCTTGGCTTGAGCTCCCGAGTCCCCTCCGCTGGACTCCACTCACTGGGTCCCGGCTTGGGGAGCTCAGCCTGCGGCAGGACCTGAGCCAGGTCAGGGGCTTTGCGGGAAGCTTCAAGTTTGAGCCACACCATTTACACCTGGAAATGGGCTCTAACGGGTTGGAAAACTTCCCAGAGCCCTACTAAGTCATGGAACTGTCACACTGAGTCCAGATGCGTGAGCCGGATGACCCCCTCAGGGGGTGGTGAAGGCTGTGACTCACTGGGGACACTGGGATGGGGGTGCTGAGCAGAGGCTACCATTTCAAAGCAAGGTGTCCCACTCAGTGTGGCCATAGCAGCTTGGCCTTGCCTGCCTGGCTGACCATGACAGAGCTTCCTGCCGGGTCACATTGGCCTGCTCCTTTCCTTCCCCTGCCTGTTTTGCTCCCGCTTCCATAGCACACAGCGGGCTGAATGGGAGGGCCAGGGAGCTTGGACAAGAACACCAGATGAGAAGAGTGTGGGGGGACAGAACACCCCCCACACACTGTTTCCTGCCATGCACATTGCCCCTTGAACGGCTGGCAGTGGCTGATGGCCCATGCCTCAGGGTCCCTGTATACAGTAAGAATGTAACAAATGCCCCTCCCAGGATGCTTAGGAAAGGGGCTGGTAAGCGAGCCAGAGCCTCAGTGCCACTCTGATTAGCCAGTCTGTCAGTCTAGGTGAAAGCCCCTGGTCGATGGGAGATGAAGCCCTTGTCTGCGAGGGCTGGTGTCTGGACTCCCAGAAGCACGAGTACCGAGACAGCTACACCCCTGCCTGGCCACAGGCTGATGCACCCCCCTCCCACGCAGACACATCAGCTTTCTCTTTCCTACCGCAGTTACACAACAGCCCACCCACTTTACTCATTTGTAAGTCTTGCCTGTGCTCTAACAGGCACTGCAGGACCAGGACTTTTGTGTGGTTCACTGAGGCGACAGCAGGCTGGTACCTTGCAGGGCTTGGTAAAGTTTGTTGAGTGAATTAATAAACTCAAAAGACGCTACCCTAAGAGACAAGCACCACCCACCCTGGTGCTTTCCATCTGGGAAGGGAAACCTGAGCCAATAAAAATGCCTTGCATAAGGCAAAGAGGCGATCTTGGCTCCCACTTATTATGCACCGACAGTCTGTGATTTTCCTTGGCCATTTTTGTTGTTGTTGTTAAGATTTTGTCTGGGACCAGGGATACCGCTCAGTGACACAGCGCCTGCCTGGCAAGGTCATGAGTTTGATTCCCAGTACCAAAAATCCCCCCCCCCCAAGTTTTGTCTACAGGGTTGGGGATGGAACCCAGGATCCTGTGCATGTCATGCAAGCGCTCAATCACTGAGCTACAGGATCAGTTCAGTAACAGATTTTTTAACAAGCGCATCCATATTTTAGGGGCTATGGGCCAGACACCTCACCAAGTGCTTTGAAGTTTTGAACTCAGATCCTTGTGTTTGCCAGTCAAATGCTTATCCTACTGAGCCATCTCCCCGCCCCCCCGCCCTTTTTTTTTCCTGATCTCTTTATAGAGATGCTCACTGGCTTTGGGCATGTTGCACCATCCCACTCTCTGGAGGTATGCTTCACAGAGAACAACATTTTTCTTAGAATGAAATCTGGAATACAACAGATCTTCAAGTGTCCCATGAGTGTCCCTCCTACTCTGAGACTTGGGTACACTTAAAATGCCATCTGGCAAAGGAGAAAACAGGCATACAGAAATTAAGTGATTAAGCCGAGCGTGGTGACGCTGTAATCCCAGTACTCTGGGAGGCCGAGGGAGGAGGGTCGTGAGTTCGAGGCTTCTCTGGGTAACTTGGGGACTTGTGGAGACTATCTCAAAATAGCAAACAAAAAATCTTAGGGATATAACTCAGTACGAGGGTCCTGGGTTCAGTGGTTCGGTCTCCAGTAACTCACAAAAATAAAAATAGAGAACTGATTAGTGAGCGTTGGAACGAAATCTCAGTACACGCCCAGTAACTGCAATTATTATAATTACTAACCGCTTACTCTGCCGGCCTTGAACTAGTGCTTTATCCTGAGTCATCTCGCTCAATTTCAGGTGTAACCTGCGAGGAAAGCACTGTCGCGACCCTCAGCTCAAAAGAGCCGGCGCCCGAAGTCACGCTGCGAGGCAGAACCAGGCGGCAGTGCTACCCTCCAAACATCCTGGGGCCTCCACCCGGCCTTTCCGTCGCGGCCCGCGCATCCTTTCCCCCGGGGCCCGGCGCTCACCCCCGGGCCTGGGTCGGGGTCCGGAGCCCACAGTTCTGCCACCATCTCAGTGTGCAGAAACTCGAACAGCACTGTATCCGCCATGCACCAGCCTGAGCGCCCAAGGGCTGCGCGCGCGCTTCCTGCTCTCATTGGTCAGGCTGAGCAAGTCCCGCCTCCTAGAGGCTCGAGCCACTTACCCCCGCTTCCATTGGTGGTCTAGATTGGCCACGCCCCCTTGCTGCTTAAACGGGGGTGGGGTGGGGGGCGTGTGAGTTTGGGAGGCAAGGAGAAGGATCTACTCCTCGCATTGGCCACGCGTGATAACATCTTCTTTTATCTCGGTTCGTTTCCTGCTTCCGAGTCTTCGAGCATTCCTATTTGCCATATCACTAACTACAGATCATTCTCATTAAAAAAATATTTTTTTTTTTGAGACAGAGTCTCGCTATGCAGGCTGGCCTCGAACTCGCAGGCGATTCTCCTGCCTCAGCCTTTTGCGATCTGGGATTATAGGCATACACACCGCCACTACTAGCATTCTCATTTTTTAAAAACCCCTAGGGGCGGGGGAGATAGCTCA
>NW_004524773.1:2092165-2097446 GCF_000260255.1 Octodon degus | reverse complement strand
CCCCGCCCCCTTTAACGCACCCTCCCTGGAGTCCCCTGCACGGCGTTGGTCTGTGGCTGGCCCTGGTCCCCGAGCATCTCACTAGCCTGAGTGATTGCGGGTGAGCCGGGGCCGAGGACGTTGCCTGGAGGGTGCGGCCCCTGTTGGAAGCGGATTGGAAAGGAACGCAGCTTGAACTCAGGGAACTGGCCCCCTGCCTCTACCGAGGTGGTCCTCAGTTTCCCCATCTGCACATGGAAGAGGCTGGGGCCCAGTAGTTTCTGTCGCCAGCCAGTTTACAGAAGAGGAAACTGAGGCTCGGACAGTGGGCCCTGAATCGCTCAGCGAGCCGGTGGAGCGACGCCGGTTCTCCCGGACTCCTTCCTGCCTCTCACCCGCCCGTTTGCCGCTTTCGTCTCCCAGCCCCGCGCCATGGCGTCCCAGGGTCGTCGGCGGAGGCTGCCGCGAAGGTCAGGGACGATGGTGACGGGGGAGGCGGCCGAGACGGACTCGGAGCCCTCTGCGTCCTCTTCCTCGGAGGAGGAGCTGTACCTGGGCCCTTCGGGCCCGACGCGCGGCCGGGCCACCGGGCAGCGCATCGCGGGGGAGGCTGCGGAGACCGACTCGGACGCGGAGCCCGAGCCCACGGCCGCGCCCTCGGACCTGCCTCCGCTCGTGGTGCAGCGGGAGTTGCCCGGGGAGGCCTGGGCCGCGGAGGAGGCCCCGGCGCCTGCGCCCGTGCGCTCCCTGCTGCAACTCCGACTGGCCGAGAGTCAGGCGCGGCTGGACCACGACGTGGCGGCGGCCGTGAGCGGCGTGTACCGCCGTGCGGGACGCGACGTGGCCGCCCTGGCCGGGAGGCTGGCAGCCGCCCAGGCGGCGGGCTTGGCCGCGGCCCACAGCGTGCGCCTGGCGCGAGGGGACCTCTGTGCGCTGGCGGAGCGCCTGGACATCGTGGCTGGCTGTCGCTTGCTCCCGGACATCCGCGACGTGCCGGGGACTGAGCCGGAACAAGACCCGGGACCTCGGGCCTAGCCGAGACTGCCCTTCCTTATCAGACTCCCGGGGACCTGGCTGTCTGCGTGTCTCCCGGCACTCCATGCCTCCCCATTTTGATGACACCTGGGACCAACCTGGCCCACGTGGATGACGCTCTAGTTTCTTCTGTTGTGCAGACAGTGCTTGTAGGACTGGCACTGGATTCTGATCCGCCTCCCAGCTTGGGCCCAGCTTGTGGCAAATCTGGCCCAGCTTTCCACCCAGTGTTCACTGTCTTACCTTTATTTGTCCCCTGCCTTTCTGAATTTATCTCGGCCCACAGGTGCATGGGCCCTGGCATCCTCCTTTATGGCCTTGCTCACGCCTCCGGGAACACTGGGTTCTTTTTCTGCTCCTCACTGTGGCTTTGGTCCCTTTGGTTCCCTTTCTATCTCCTGGCTCCTCCTCCTCGGGTTTAGCCCCACCCTTTCTTCGTGGTCTTTCCTGAGTCCAGCTGCTCTGAGGATAGACTTTGTTTCGTTTCTTTGCCACCCTGCTTTTGCTGCTTTCCTGCTCAGGAGCTCTGGGTCGCCCTGTTTCCTTCCTCAGACCCCAGGAGGTTCCCTTCCTCCCGACCTCTTGGCCCAAGGTGGAATCTCTGCCAGACCCAGGAACTCTAGCCAAGGTGCTGCCACTCCTGATCTCTTCAAGGTACCTGGGCCCAGCTTTGCCCCACCTTGGGCACTTTTGGCAAAGTAGGACCCTGCTTCCAAAGAGCTACCTGCGTTCATGCTGCCATGTACCTGGATCTAGAGATGAACTCGGATCCAGCTCCAGGGCTGTGTGGCAGCCTCTTTCTGCACCTTCTTACCTGCATCTTTTGGTCCCAGCTATGGCCCCTCAGCCTCCGGGACATTTGTCACATTCACCTCAGGGGCAGAAGCAGAGATCTGAGCCTCCAGGATGGAGGGGAGGGAGGAGAGTTCTTTAGAGCAGACTCATTAAAACTCAGAACACTCCCCCTTGTGGTCACATTCTCTTGTCAGCTGCTTGAGCAGGGGTGGTTTGTCCCTGGATAGGGCTGAGGAGGTTTCCAGAAGGAGATGGGGACCTCACTGCACTTCCAGGATAGATTGTGACTTATGTCACAGAAAAGGATTACAGGTGCAGGGAGAGGCACAGAAAAGTTTATTAGGCAGGGGGCTGGTGAGATGGCTCAGTGGTCTAAAGCACCTACTTAGAACAAGCTTTAGCAAAACCCAGGGACCACGGTTGGATCCCCCAGCACCACATGCCAGCCAGCCCGCCCCCTGGTGGGCTGAGCTGGCCACACACACACATAAATAAATAAAATAAAATAAAAGAAAGAAAAGTTTATTAGGCAGAATTTATTTTTTGGCAGAACCAGGGATTGAACTCAGACCCTTGCACTTACCAGGAAAGCGCTTATTCTACTGAGCCATCTCCCAGGCCCCAATTAGGCAAAGTTGTAACAAGCAACACTGGACAGAGTGGGGCCCTGGGGAGAGGAGGGTTATGGGCTGGGTTGGGGTTTTTATGTGGTCTTGGGTTTTCCTCAGAGTGGGTGGTGTAGGATGTGTATTTCTGCTGTCAGGCCCCTCATTTGAGGAGCTCTGTTAAGATACAAACCCTTTGCATGTGTTTAGAATTTAGAGTGCTGCTGCCCACGTGTTGGTGCTGCCCCCTTGAGGACAGGGGTCTGGGAGGGAAAGCCGTGCCCTGGCTCACTGCATCTTTAAGACCCTTAGGATTTTGGGTGGGCCTCATGGAGCACACTTGTCATTGCAGCACTTGGGAGGCTGAGGCTAGAAGAGTGCTGTAAGCTCAAGGTCAATCTGCACTACATAGTGAGATCCTGTCCCTCTCCCAAGATGATTCATAGGATTTTTGTTTTTCAGTTTCCTAGAAGGGAACAGGGCATTGTAACCTTGGGTAAATTGTGCCCCACAGATACAGCTTTTCTCAAAAGGATAGTTGAGGGTGGGTGGGTTGAGATAGGGTCTTGCTATGTAGGCCAGGTGTGCCTTGGATTTGGGGATCCTTCTGCCTCAGCCTCTCAAATATTGAGATTATAGGCAAGTTTCTGTCTTTCTTACTTTTTGTGTTTTTGAGATAGGATCTCACTGTGTAGTGCAAGCTGGCCATAAACTCAACGTGTAGCCTCTTGAGTGCTGGGATTGCAAGTGTGCGCCATCACACCTGACTTCTAAAAAAGTACATTTCTATTTTTAAAATTTTATTTAAAAGTACTTAGAATGGCAATTTTCCACTTTTCTTTTATTTACTTATTTTTTGTATAGGGTCTCACTACGCAGCTTGGACCAGTGATCCTCCTGTTTTCAGCCTCTCCTTGTGCTGGGATTACAGGCGTGTGCTAGTGCGCCTGGGGGCTGGGCCAGCGCGGCATGCAGTACCAGGGAACTGTGGTCCCTGTGCCTGCCTAAGCAGGTGCTCAGTCCGCTGAGCTATCTTGCTGGCTCCCTTCTTTTCCTTTGGACCTATCTCTTCTAACTTTTTTTTTTTCTTTTTTTTGTGGTGTGGGGGATCAAACTCAGGCAAGAGCTTATGCCGCTGAGCTATATCCCAGCCCTGGATCTATCTCTTCTATCCTACCACAAGTTGGTAATTTGTCTGAGATTGGGGGGCAATCCTAAAACCACTACGCTAGGCTTACTGAAGATGAAATTATGGATGGCAAATCCCAGTCCCTCATTTTTGCCCTGCTTCTGCATTTATTTGTATTCAGTTAGTTCGGAATACATTTTTGGGTGTCCATCCTGGGCCGTGTGCTGGGGTGACAGTTGCCGGTGCCTGCCCTCACAATCCAGTAGGCGAGGCAGGCATCAATAAAGCAGAAATGGCCCTAACAATCATAACTTACAGTGTCAGTGTTTCAGGCACTAATATCAGAGCCCTAAGGAAGTCTATAGGACTTATAGGCTATAGGACTTTGGGGAGGCTGTGACAGGTTCTGTGTGACATGGTTTGGGGACTGGGCGGTCATGTGGCTTCCCTAGGAAGTAACAAGATCTGAACTGAGCCCAGGTGGTGTCAGTAGGAGTGGGCTGTAGGGGATTTGCAGGCAGGGGGTGGCATATGGAAAACACCTAAGCCAGAGGGGACGTGACACGACCCTGGGACAAAATACTTGAGGTAACAGGAAAGGATTATTTTTTGTTTGTTTGTTTGTTTTTTGTATTTATGGAAGGGTCTACAAAGTCTCACTGTGTAAATCAGATTCATAGTGATCCTCCTGTTTACAGCCTCCCAAGTGCTGGGATTACAGGCGCGTGCCACCACGCCCAGTCTCAATTGCCATGGCTGTGCACTCCGGGGGCGGGGCCGGCACACAGGCGGGGGATCGAACCCCCAGCCTCTGCATCTGCCTAAGCAGGTACTTTAATCTGCTGAGCTATTTGGCTGGCCCTTGAAAGGCTTATTTTGGCTTATAGTCTCAGAGGCTTCAGTCCACGGTCCTTGACCTGATGCCGGTGGGGCTGTAGTAGCGTAGGGCATCATGGGAGAGGCTTATGGTGAAGGAAACTGCCCAACTTGTGACAGCCAAAAGGTAAGAACAGAGGGAAGAGAAGGGGTCAAGTTCCCAAAATCCCCTGCAAGGGCACAGCCCCATGTGACCCAATTTCCTTACACTAGGTGCTGCCTCCTTATGGTTCTGCCCCCTCCTCCCTGCCTTGCCAGGTCTGAAGGTGACAGCATTGAGTCTGGTGGTCTGCTTGAGCCCCCACTGTGCTGCCTACATTCCCTGGAGACCAGGGGTTTGATGGTTTTCCTGGTTGCCAGTGTGGGTGGGAATGTGCCTCAGCTTGGATAGTTTCCACCAGTGTCACATTTCCAGTGGAGGGGCCTCTGGAGCAGGGGGCACCTCAGACCCCCAGGCTGTAAAGCCGGCAGAAAGGACTGTGACTTCCCGGACTCCGGGACTCCAGGGCCTATAAGGAAACCACTTGTTTGGAAACGCAGAAGAATTATTTTGAACCCATGTTTTCAATCCTTGATTAATTGATTGGTGTTTGGAGGTTTTTGTCCTTTTTTGTTTTTTCTTATTTTAAAAATCTATTTTTTCTTATAGTTATTTTCTCTTGCTTTCTTTTTTTTTTTTTTTCTGGGTACAATGGGCTTTATTGATGGTGTGCAAGGGCAGCGAGCCAGGGATCCCAAGGCCCTTTCCCTTCTAGGGGGCCTAGGATGGAAGCTGTGAGGGGGAGATTCTCAGTATCGGGGCTGAGTAGGGCAGTGACGACTTCTACAGCGTGGCCTCTCCATCCCTCTGGTCTCGCTGGGC
>NW_004524773.1:2089954-2091235 GCF_000260255.1 Octodon degus | reverse complement strand
AGAGAATAGCAGCCCTGGTGACCAGGCGTCCAATACGGCCAAATCCGTTCACTCCGACCTTCACCATCTTGTCTGGATCGCTGCTGGCTGTTCGGGAAGATCTGCTATCCGCGGACGCACGGGAGCGCACAGGAGCAGAGAGCCTTAACTTGCTTTCTGATTTTTCTTTTCTCCTTTTTGTTTGTTGATTTTGTTATTAAAAAGAAACAAAAATCCACAGAACCCAGGAGCAGGGCCAGCGCAGCTTGCCTGGGATTGAACCTGGCTCCTTGCCCTTGCCAGGCAGGTGCTTAGACTGTCAAGCTATCTCCCTAGCCCTCTTTGCTGTTATTTTTATCTAATACGATTAATTAACTTTTACTCCTTAATAGGATCCTTTGGCTGTTCCTACCTCATCATCTTCCCTTGCTTAAGTTTCAAAATGTTACTTTTTTTCTGTGTTCATTTTCCCCCTACCTTTTTGTTTTGCTTGTTTTTCTTAGAGTCAGGGTCACAATATGAACTCTCCGTGACCCTCGTGCATCAGCCTCCTGAGTGCTGGGGTTATAGGCATGTGCCAGCAGGCCTGGAAACCATGCCTTCTATCCTTAGTGGAAGACCCATTAAGCTTTGTGAATCTTTAGATAATCATATGCTATTGGTGTTGAATACTATTGTTAGTGGAGGTAAAGTTCTATTTAGTAGATATTTACAGTAGATCAGTATTTGGTTTGTCTGAAGGTTTATGTTATGATCATAGATCTCTTTTCTACGGTTAGGAGTAATACTGTGTTGGTTCTTAGGGTATGTCAATATCCAGTTTGTCTTTGGTGCCGTTATTGTTGCAGATTTTATTACTATGGCTAAGGTGACATAGATGTTGCTGTCAGCTGGTTTTCTCTGTGTCAGCATCTGGCTTCCCTGGTGACATTAACAGTACTGCAGCCCATTCCTGGCAAACTGGGTATCCAGCCAAATACACGGTAGCCCCTCACTAAAGGCTGAGGGAGTCTGGAACAGGGGCCAAGGCCTATACTTAGCAGGACCAGAATGCAAAGTAGATGCTAACTAAAGAACAGCAAAAAACAAATAAATAAAAAACGAGAGGACAGTGAGAATGTCTCCTAAACTCCCAGCTGTCCCAGAGCTGACCCATGGGACACAGGGGGTGGGGGGGTGGGGGGGGCCCAAAGCTACACAACCAAATTATTTGAAGGGGTAAAAGAAAGAGATACAGGGCTGGTGAGATGGCTCAGTGGTCTAAAGCACCTACTTAGAACAAGCTTAGCAAAGCACAGGGAC
>NW_004524773.1:2087416-2088903 GCF_000260255.1 Octodon degus | reverse complement strand
GGGGATTAGAACTCAGGCCCTTGTGCTTGCAAGGGAAGCACTTATTCCTCTAAGCCATCTCCCCAGCCCAAAGGATTCAAATCTATCTCTTTTTTTGGTGGTACTGGGGATTGAACTCAGGACCTTGCGCTTGCCAGGCTGGCATTTACGCCACTGAGCTGTATCCCCAGCCCCTCACAATTTTTTAAAGAACAAAAATATAGAGAGCAAATTAATGTATTGTAGTGGCATAACTGTGGCAGTCAGAATCTTTGAAAGGTTAAGATACTACTTTTTAAAGATCTCAGTGTGTGTAAAGATTAATTCCAGTTAGTAGCTTACATCATTGGAAAAAGAAACCAAATCTTTCCTTAATTTTTTTTTCCTACAAGGGAGGCTTTTATTGACATTGTTAATGAAGGAAGCAGGGTTAGTCTTGATTGTGTTTCTTTCTTTTTTTCTTTTTCTTTTTTTTTCTGAACTGGGGATTGAACTCAGGCCCTTGCACTTGCCAGGGAAGTGCTTATTCCACTGAGCCATCTCCCCAGCCCCAGGGTTAGTTTTGAAAAACCAAGGAATTTGTAACTGTGTATGGTGGCACTTGCTTGTAATCCCAGTACTGGGGAAGCTGAGGCAGGAGGAGCCCCAAGAGTTCAAGGAGGCAGGAGGAGCCCCACCCTGTCAGCTGGGTGTGGGCACACACCTAAAATCCTAGCATTCAGGAGGCTGAGGCAGGAGGGTCATTGCAAGTTTGAGACCAGCCCAGGCTACCTAGTGAGTTCAAGACCAGCCTGAAGTACAGAATAAGGCCCTGTTTCCCCTAAAACAAACAAACAAAAAACCCCAGCCTACAGAATTCATTATGCTTAGTAAAGGGTAATAAAAATTAGCTAGTTAAAAAAAAATTAGCTAGTTGTTCATTCTTTTCCTAAACTCAAATCTGTTTTTATAAACTAACAAATAATCTTCATGTTAAAATTCTAACGGGGGGCTGGGGATATAGCTCAGGGGTGTAAGTGCCTGCCTGGCAAGTGCAAGGTCCTGAGTTCGATCCTTGGTACCACCAACAGCAAAAAAATAAAAAAATTCTAACTGGTTTTCATTTTTTTAAAAATTGTTTTGATATAGGGTCTCACTGCACAGTTCAGATGCATAGTGATCCTCCTGTCTCAGCCTCCCCGGTGCTGGGATTACAGGTGTGAGTCACCATGGTCAGGGGTTGGCGCTAGCACAGCATGCAGTGCTGGGAATCCCAGGCAGGCACTTAGACTGCAGAGCTATCTTCCCAGCCCTGGTTTTCATTTTTTGTAACTGGTAGACTAGACCTTCCTTAAAACTTTTAGGCATAAAATGAAGGCTAACTGCATTTGTGAGAATAAAATAGATTTCTTTGTCCTAGAACAAAGATTAATTACCACTATGTCAAATTGTACCCATATAAAATGTAATCTACCAAAGAGAAATGGTAATTTTGCCTGGTCTTGCAGAAAAGTTCCTATGAAAACAAC
>NW_004524773.1:2084360-2085611 GCF_000260255.1 Octodon degus | reverse complement strand
GCGGTCCCTGTGCTTTGCTAAGCTTGTTCTAAGTAGGTGCTTTAGACCACTGAGCCATCTCGCCAGCCCCCAAGTTTGGTTTCTTAGACGCCAACAAAATCAGATTTCAAGAAAAAGGTATGACAGCCAATGAAGAGAATCGGAAGTGGATGAGAGCGAACGTATCTGAAAACAGTGGAGCAGCCGCAGGTATCCCGTGCCACCTCAGATTTTCAGTGAAGGCCAGTCCCATGGGGACTATGATGCCTTCTTTGGACCCGAGAATGTATGCGTTTTTAAGCTGGAACACACCACCTCGTTCCAAGGAGGCAGAAGTCCAGGCAAAGCAGCAGGCATGAACCTTCAGCGTTTTGCCTTCAGCATCTTGAAAATTGAGTACCTATTACTTTTACAAAATAAGGCGCTCTGCCTCTGTCTCTCCCCCCCCCCCCCCCCCGCAATTTGTGCATTTGCTACAGGGTCTCACTATGTAGCTCGGACTCGTAGTGATCCTCCTGTTTTCAGCCTCCAAAGCGCTGAGATTACAGGTGTGCGCCACCGCATCTGGATTCAGGGACTGGGGAAACAACCCTGGTCCCTGTGCTTGTCCATAGGTTTTTGCTAAAAGGAATTTTAGTGGATTTCCGCTTTGTAAAAGACACATTGTAACTATGAACGCCATTCTGTCTTGATACAGGAGCTTTTTGTTTCAGTCATAATCCCCCGCCCCCAACCAGGGATTGAACTCAGGCCCTTGCGCTTGCCAGGCAAGCGTTTATTGTACTGAGCCACCTCCCTGGTTCCCATAAATTGTTTGAATAAGTTAATACAAGCAGAGATACTATCTTCTATGCCCCTATTCCATGAAAATGTATATCAATTAAGAGGGTCATGTTAGTGTACCATTGTTGTGAACAAAACATCTGAGAAATAGTTTAAAAGAAGGAAAGGTCCCATTCGGCTCGCGTGCTCGAGGCGTGGCCTCATCCCCGCGGGCCTGTAGTGACCGAGAGGGTGAATGTGCTGGGGAGAGCGCGGAAGCGCCAAGCTGCGCACCTCGTGGGGCAGGGAGATGCGCGAACGGGCCCTTTTGCAGAAAAGCTTCTACCCCAAAACACATTCCAATAGGAATTCATCAATCTTGGGGCTGGCAAGCTAGCTCAGTGGACTAAAGCACCTGCATAGGGAAGTGCAGGGACTGCAATTGGATGTGCCAGCCCCCTCCACCCCCCAGGTGGCCTGAGTCGGCCACAGAGTCTGGGCGTGGCGGGG
>NW_004524773.1:2078753-2083761 GCF_000260255.1 Octodon degus | reverse complement strand
TATCAGCTGAGGAATGGATTAAAAAATGCGGTATTTTTACACAACGGAGTATTACTTGGCTATAAAAAAAAAATAAACTCGAGGCTCTAATAGGTAAATAGATGCAGCTAGAGACCAGACTGATAAGTGAAATAACTCAGACCTGCATGTGCCAGCACTGTATTGTCTCACTAGTGTAAAAAGCTGAAAGATTAAATAAAATCTGAAAGGTACAATAGATACTGTGAAAGGGAAAGAATCTGTTCAATAAGAAGGAAAAACTGGGATGAGAAAAAGGACAAACAAAAAAAAAAAGGAAAAATATATTTGTGTATATATACAGAATAGCTTGGATAATTGTACTGCCGATTTCTGCTGGTCTATTGAAAGGAGCAGGCACGGGGAGATGGTTCGGTGGAATAAATGTTTCCCTGGCAAGTGCAAGGGCCTGAGTTCAATACCCCGTTCTACCAAAAAAAAAAAAAAGCAGTTAACTTTTTTAACTGCTTATTTTTTTTTTCTTTTCCAATTTTGCATGTTTATATCTGGTAATCTAAACAACTAATTTGAAGATAACATTATGTAATACAACAACGATCTTCAAATTCTTATTAGTTTGGTGTAATTCTGTATTGGTTCTGCTCTTTGTCTTTTTCTTTTACCATTTTTTATTCTAAAAATGAAAGACAGACAGACAGACAGACAGACAGACAGACAGACAAGGGCTGGGGAGGTAGCTCAGCAGTCTTAAGTGCACAAGGACCGGGATCCATCCCCAGTACCGCATGCCGTGCTGGAGCCGCCATGGGCCTCCCTGAGTAGGCGTCCCGTGGCGCATGCCTGTAATTGCAGCACTGGGGAGGCCGAGACAGGAGGATCACTATGAGTCCGAGCTACATAGTGAGACCCTTTACCAAGTACATAAGTAAATAAAATTTTTTTTTTAATTTATGTGTGTGTGTGTGTGTGTGTCTCCGTGGCCAGCTCAGCCCACCAGGGGGCGGGGCTGGCTGGCCTGTGGTGCTGGGGGATTGAACCGCAGTCCCTGTGCTTTGCTAAGCTTGTTCTAAGTAGGTGCTTTAGACCACTGAGCCATCTCACTAGCCCAATAAAATTTTTTTAAAAAGAAGAAACCCATTTAGGCCCTAAAGAAGATCATATACTAAAAATCAAAAATGGAAAACAATCCCTTTCCGTGCAACAGGAAACAAGCAGAGACAGTGATTGCATTTTCACACAAAGTGGACTTTAAGCCAAAACTGAGAGAAGAGGCAAAGAAGGGTAATACATATTGGGTAGGAAGGGGAAAATCCAGCAGGAGGAGATGACAGCCAAAAACATATGCAGCAACAGTGGCATGCCAAATTTCATAAAATGAACACTACTGGACACAAAAGACCAGGTGACCATCAATAGATGAACATTAATACAATTATAGTGGGGTTCTTTGTTACCCCAGTGTCATAAATAGATCACGTAGACAAAAAATAAATATTAAAGTTGTTTTTTTTTTTTTTTTTTTTTTTGCAGAACCGGGGATTGAACTCAGGCCCTTGCACTTTCCAGGGAGGCGCTTATTCTCCTGAGCCATCCCCCTGGCCCTAAATATTAAAGTTGAACAAACCTTTGAACAAAAGTACTGAATCACTTACCAGTCCAATTAAATACAAGTTGACCCAAAATTGCATTTTTGTTAATTTTTATAATATAACAAGAAACATAAAAACCACAGTTTTATCAGATGTAATACAAGAATCAACTGGATGAAAAAATACCTTCCCAAGTGACACTGGATAGTCAGTGTGTACATGAACATGCTGGCCCAGTGACCCTTGGGGTTGTAGGAGACACTTCCAGGTCCTCGTCTCCGTCCAAGAAGCCCCTATTTGTAATCCCAAAGTTACGTTATTGGAATCCCATCAAATTGATTCCATTCTACCACTTACAATGCTACCCATGGCGAAAATAAAGACACTAAATTATATCTTCAATCATCGGGGAGTCAAGGGGCTCTAAGTCCAGCCATGAAGATGGCTTTCTGGAGCCCAGAGAGCAACCCAGGGCCTCACCCAGCTTTATTCAATAGGGGAGTGGCTTGAGGATTGATGGGAACTGTGGGAAAGAGACTACTATGAGCTGAGCTAGGGGGGTGGCCTAAATTTACCTCTGCGATATGCAGACAGGATATGCAGAGAGAGTGATCTGCATTATAGAGTATCTAATGTTTTGCTAAGTCTGGTGCTTCAGCTTTGGTGTAGTCTTTCGAGCCCCAGGAAGTCACAGCCTCTGTCTCGAGGCGCGATCCCAGCTGGCAACGCGGAGCATTAGCTCTACCGTCCTGTCTCAACCCGGCTCACATTAAAGAGCAGCGGGTGTAGGTTACCAGGGAAACACGCACGCCGCCTCCAAAGACTATCACCAGCACCTCAGCTAGACCAATACACATTGCTTAAGGCCAACTGAAGGATAAACAGCAGTCCTAGCCAGCTCTGTGCATAACAATACGAGGAAATAGAGTCAGGCTCAGTCAAAATGGAGACAATCGCTCTTTCAAGGAGAGCTGCTCAGGTGGTCCTCCACAGGGGTAAACTGTTAACTGGTTGTTCCACCCAACCATAACATAATACACCTTCTCAGGAACATGTGAAATTTTCTCCAAAATAGACAACATACTAGCCAATAAAGGACACTCAAGTAAATGCAAAAGAATCAAAATTATACCTTGCATATCATCAGATCATAGAGCAATGAAAAAATTCAATGGCCAAAGAAATTATGTAAATGTATAGAAATTAATATGCTCTTTAGTCAAAGGGACATAGAAGAAATCAAGGAAGAAATAAGACAGTGAAGGGGCCAGGGAGATGGCTCAATGGAATAAGCACTTCCCTGGCAAGTGCAAGGGCCTGAGTTCAATCCCCAGTTCCACCAAAAAAAAAAAAAAAAAAGCCCACATCAGAAACATCTTGGGCTGGTGAGATGGCTCAGTGGTCTAAAGCACCTACTTGGAACAAGCTTGGCAAAGCATAGGGACCGCAGTTTGATCCAACAGCACCACATGCCAGCCAGCCCCGCCTGCCCCCGCCCCCGTGGGCTGAGCTGCCCCCCCCAATAAATAAATGTTTAAAAAAAAAAAAAGAAGAAACATCTACCCCAAGGGGCCGGGGAGATGGCTCAGTGGAATAAGCACTTCCCTGGCAAGCACAAGCGCCTGAGTTCAATACCCAGAAACATCTAGCTCAAATAAATAGTACAATGATACACCTCAAGCTTGTAGAAAAACAAGAACAGTCAACAATCCAGCCTGGGTGTGGTGTGCACACACCCATAATCCCCACACTTGGGAGGGTGAGGCAGGAAGACTAGCGGCCAGCCAAAGAAACCAAACAAGAACATAACAACCCATACAAAGAATCAATGCATAGGGGCGGGGGAGATGGCTCACTGGGATAAGTGCTCCCCTGGCAAGCACAAGGGCCTGAGTTCAATTCCCAGTTCTGCCAAAACAAGCAAACAAAAAGAATCAATGCACCAAGAGCTGGATCTTTGAAAGATTAAGAGCACGGTAAGTCCTTTGCCAACCTTAGGAAAAAGAAAGGAAAGAAAAGCTGATATCAACGCAGTTAGAAATTTAAAGATGACTGGCAAGCACAATGGCCTGAGTTCAATCCCCAGTTCCACCAAAAAAAAAAAAAAAAAAAAAAAAGATAAGAAATTTAAAGATGAATGTGCCGGGGAGATAGCTCAGTAGAATAACTGCTTGCCTGGGAAGCACAAGGTCCCGGTCCAATCCCTGGTGATGGGGAAAATAAAAAGAAAAGAAAAAAGAAATTTAAAGATGAAATTACAACAGATACATATCAGTGACCAAAATTGAATACAAAGATTTAAAAACCATGAATAATTCAATAACAGGCAATGAAATCTAAACAACAACAATAATAAAATAATAATAAAACCTACCAACTAAGAAAAGCCCAGCTCCTGATGACCACATTGTCAGATTCTATAAGCAATTCAAGGAAGATCTAATGCCAACATTCCTCAAACTTTTCAGTGGAATTGAAAAGAAATGAGACTTCCCAAAGACATTCCTGGAAACTAACATTATTGTCATTCCAAAAACCAGACAAACAGGGCTGGACAAATAGCTCAGCGGATTAAAAATGCCTGCAAGCAGGCGCAGGGGCTAGGGGTTCAATCCGGGGCCTGCTGTGCCAGCCCTGTCCCTGGGGGCATGATGAGACGGCAATTGAGACAGCGCGGTGATGCACACCTGTAAGCCCAGCTCTTGGGAAGCTGTAAACAGCCAGATCACTATGAGTCTGATCTAGTAGTGAGACCCCGAGCACCCTGTAGACCCTTCTCTAAAAAACCCCAAAAAAACCAAAAAACCAAAAAAAAAAAAAAAACCAACCAGACAAGGGTCCAGCGAAAAATGAACTACAAACCAAAGTTTTTGAGAAACACAGATGCAAAACAAGATGCTAGCAAACAATGCAACAATCTAAATGTTCTCACATCCTGACCAAGAAGGCTTCATTCTAGGGATGCGAGGATGGTTCTGCATACAGAAGTCAAGAACAGGACAAGGATGTCTGCTGTCATCACTGCTGTTCAATGTAGTCCTGAAAATCTGAGCCACAGCAATATTTTATTTTTGCCAGGAGGCAAAAGAAATAAGTTTTGTATGGGAAAGAAAGAAATGAAAATATCACTATTTGCAGATGACATGGTCCTCTACATAGAAGATTCAAAGAAATTCTATCAAGAGACTCCTAGAATTCATACCCAAATTCAGCAAAGCAGCAAGATACAAAATCAGCACAATGAAGCTGGGCGTGGTGGCCCCCACCTGTAATCCCAGCACTCAGCTGGTGAAGGCAGGAGGATTCCTGTGATTTCAAGGGCAGCCTAGGCTACATAGTGACTTCAAATCCACCCTAAATTATATAGTGACAAACAAATACACAGAAATAGGGCCGGGGAGGGGCTGGTGAGATGGCTCAGTGGTCTAAAGCACCTACTT
>NW_004524773.1:2076443-2078143 GCF_000260255.1 Octodon degus | reverse complement strand
AAAAAAAAAAAAAAAAGCTAAAAAAGGAAACCACAGAGGACATCAGAAAATGGGAAATAATGCCAGGTATGGTGGTGCATTCCTGTAATCCCAGCACTCAGGAGGCTGAGGCAGGAGGATCCTTGTAAATTCAAGATCAGCCCAGGCTACAAAGTGAGCTTAAGGCCGGCCTGAACCACAGAGTGAGACCTTGTCTCAAAAAGACGGAAAAAAAAACCAACCCATAAAAACCCCCCAACAATCCTCTGTTCCTGGATAGGTGGAACCAGTACTGTTGAAACAGCCATATAATTACAGGCCTGGTACACAATCCCAATCAGAACGCCAACAGCATTCCTCACGCCTCTAGCATCCTGAAATTCACGTGGAACCAGAGGAGATTCAGAATGGCAAAAACAATCTTGGGCTTGAAGTTATAATGTTACAGAAAACAGACCAAACACGGGAAGAACAGCACTGAGGAGGTTTAGGAGGCAGTTTCTCACACCAGTGAGCTTCTGACTAGGATCTCTCCCAAAGAGTCACAGCCCCGCTGTGAGGGTTTTTAAAGGAAAAGTGAGCAGGGAGGCGCACGGCAAGATCTGGCACATGATTGGAGGGCTAGGTGACATCATGGGTTGCTAAGGGGGTTTAAACATCTCAAGTTGCATTACAAGGCCATTAGTTAAACAAACATGAGTTACACCAAGGAGTGTTCAACTGTATTTGAAATTACATTGCAGGGTCCTCAGTTACAAAGGCAGCCAAGACAGGGGCTTACACCGGAGAGAAGCGTTCTGCTATCGGGCCTGCAGGACACGTCCAGCTGGTCTTGGCAGGCATCCTGAGCAGGATTTCATTTAAAAATTTAATTTCCCCCTTCAGTGCTACAAAGCTAAACAGCGCGGTACTGGTACAAAACAGATGTGGCTCAATGGAACTGAATAGAGAGGAAGCACAACTTCAGACACATTCAGCTATTTGATCTTTCACAGAAGGTTCAAAAACATTCACGAGAGGAAGGAAAGACAGTCTCTTTCATAAGAGGCCCTGGGAAAACTGGCCATCCCAGTGCCAGTTTGATGAGTCTAGACCCATGTATTTTACCATGTACCAAACTGAAAATCAATGCAAGATCTAAATTTTTTTTGAGAGAGGGAGACAAGACTCTCTTGTGTCATATGGGGGCTACCTGCCCAAGGGTGAGATCCCTTAATCGCAGGATCTCACTGGGAATCGATCACACACTCTAGATTCAGACATCTATAAAGAAACCCTATGATTCCATGAGCTTTTGGGGGGCCACCTAGACATAAACCATAATGTTCCACCCCGGCACCCCAAAGACTCTTGCACATCCTTTTATGCAAAGGAATTCAGTCCACCTCCAAGAGTTGCCAAGGTCCTGACAGTTTCAACATTGCTGAAAAGTCCAAAAGTCTCTTCTGAGATTGAAGGCAAATTCTTAGCTTTGATCCCCCGGGAAGATGGCTCAGTAGAATAAACACTTCCCTGGCAAGCGTAAGGGCCTGAGTTCAATCCCTGGTTCTGCCAAAACAAATGAAAAGAAAGTTGAACACCTTCCACATGCGGTGGCACAAGCTAAACATGAACATTCCAAAAGATGGAAACGGGGATACAAAGCAAAGGAACTGGGCCGGCCAAATAACTCAGCAGATTGAAGCACCTGCAAGCAGGCACAGGGGCTGGGAGTTCGATCC
>NW_004524773.1:2074465-2075938 GCF_000260255.1 Octodon degus | reverse complement strand
AGCAGGGAACACATTATGCCCTATAACTCCATGCGTGGCGTCTGAGGCAATCTGTGGCAAGATGTGAACTCTGAAGGGCTCGAGTAGCTTCGTGTGTATATTTTTGGTGGCTGCAGCTCCCGTGGCATCTCTCTTGGGCCTGCTCCGCTCTCTGTGGTTTTCCTTGGATGATCCACATTCCCAGCTTCCCTGAACTTCTGGAGTCACCACTGCTGCTCTGGCCTCACACTCACAGCTTCACAAGCTGCCCTCTTGGGCGCAGCTTGGCCACCCAGGCTTTCTTCTGAAATCTGGGTAAAAGCCTTCTGACCCCACAACCCTTGAATTCTGCACGCACCTAAGCCCAGCACCATGTGAAGTCATTCTGCTGGGTTCCTCCCAACCCCTGCTGGCCTCAACCCCTGCTGGCCTCTTTGCTCTTGATTTTTGACATAAATTTAGGTAAAAATTTCCAACAGTAGCCATAGCAGCACCTCAACATTCGACCACGTTAAAATTTCTTATACAAGATTAGTCAGCCTTCTGTCCTTAAGCTCAGTCTCAGACAAAATCTCTGGGCATGAGCAAAATGTGGACAGACTTTCTGCTGATCCGTAACGCCTGTCATTTGGAGTCCAACAGCCAGTGCAGTCCTCCCAGCAAAACCTCCTGAGCCTGGTCTTGCTGACTTTCTGGTCTTCTAAGCTCTGACACGGAATCCACCATATCAACAGCCTCAGGAATTTAAGCTCTACTTTTTCCGTAGGAATCTCTAAATCGCTCCAGAATTTTTCCACAAGTTGTTCACAAAGACTTCTGAACCACATAGTCAGGTATCGTTACAGTAACAGCTGCACTTTTCTGGTACAAAATTCTTTGATTTTTTTTTTTTTCCAGTACCAGGGATCAAACTCAGAATCTTGTGCTTGCCAGGCAGGTTCTTGTGCCACTGAGCTATCTCTCCAGCCCTCTGGTATCAAATTCTGTCTTAGTCATTTTTCTTCTTTCTGAGGCAAAAATACTCAACATCCAAAGTTAAAGGGGAAAGGTTTATTTAGCTCACAGTTTGTAAAGGTTTTGATCCATTATTGCCTGGCTCCAAGTCAGGATGCCACAGGCAGAGGGCTATATTTCATGGCGGCAGAAGACAGCAAAAGCAATGAGAGAGAGAGAGAGAGAGAGAGAGAGAGAGAGAGAGAGAGAGAGAGAGGGCAGATTTTAAGTATATCTTAAAGCTCATACACTTAATCAGACAGAAAATAAAATAGGTTAGACTCTTGAAGATATAGCCATAGGCAGGGAGTTTTGAACAGGAGCCCAATACAAGAAATACTACCGAAGATGGCGCCGAAAGCAAAGAAGGAAGCCCCTGCCCCTCCCAAAGCTGAAGCCAAAGCAAAAGCTTTGAAGGCCAAAAAGGCCGTGCTGAAAGGCATCCACAGCCACAAAAAGAAGAAGATACGAACGTCGCCCACCTTCCGCCGTCCCAAGACG
>NW_004524773.1:2073381-2074290 GCF_000260255.1 Octodon degus | reverse complement strand
GAGAGAGAGAGAGAGAGAGAGAGAGAGAGAGAGAGAGAGAGAGAGCAGATTTTAAGTATATCTTAAAGCTCATATACTTAATCAGACAGAAAATAAAATAGGTTAGACTCTTGAAGATATAGCCATAGGCAGGGAGTTTTGAACAGGAGCCCAATACAAGAAATACTACCAAGAATCAACAAAAGGAGTCTTTTTTAAAAAAATATTTATTTGTGTGTGTGTGTGAGTGTGTGTGTGGCCAGCTCAGCCCACCAGGGGGCGGATTGAACCGCGGTCCCTGTGCTTTGCCTAAGCTTGTTCTAAGTAGGTGCTTTAGACCACTGAGCCATCTCACCAGCCCCAACAAAAGGAGTCTTATCAAATTAAAAATCTGCATAGCCAAGGAAACAACCAACAGTGAAGAGACAATCTACAGAATGGAAAAATTTTTGCCAGCTATTCCTCTGGTAGAGGCCCGATATCTAGATTCTAAAAATTCAAAATAGGGTTGGCCAAATAGCTCAGCAGATTAAAGCACCTGCAAGCAGGCACAGGGGCCTGGGCTTCAGTCCCCGGGGTTGCTGCACTGGCCCTGCCCTGGGGCATGCTGGTAAACACATGGAATCCCAGCTCTTGGGAGGCTGTAAACAGGTGGATCATGAGTCCAATCTAGTTGTGAGACCCCGAACACCTATAGGCTCTTCTCTAAAATACAATCAATCAATCAATCAATAAATAAATATTTTAAAAATTCAAAAATTATCCCCCTGATAAAAGTTCTAATCAAAAAATGAGCAGCTGAAGTGAATAACCGAATGGACACTTCCCAGATGTAGAAATGGCCAAGAAGGGGACCAGGGAGATAGCTCAGTGGCACAAACATCTGCCTGGCAATCACAAGCTCCTGAGTTTGATACCAAGTACAAAAAA
>NW_004524773.1:2059166-2060262 GCF_000260255.1 Octodon degus | reverse complement strand
TCTCTCTCTCTCTCTCTCTCTCTCTCTCTCTCTCTCTCTCTCTCTCTTTGTTAGATCCGTCCATTAATAAATATGTAGCAACCTTATTTGTTTCTTTTAATCAGTCTTGGCTTGAAATGCACTTTGTCTGAAACTAGAATAGCTACCCCTGCTTTTTTATTCTTATTTTTTGCCTTGTAATCAGTATATTAAGAAGACATTAAAAAAACCACACAAGACATTCATACACTTAAACAATTGCTTAAATTCTGATACTCAGAATAAGCATGTGAACATGACTTTTTTAAACTTACAATTAAAGCTATTCATCATAATTTACTATACTATTACCATTAAATTAAATCATCATAAATTACTATACTATTACCATTAATTACAGTTACTTTGGAGCATTAAGTCAAATGGGTTAAAGTAAGCCTATAACATACCTATGGAGCACCTTCTTACATTACACATGCAAACTATCTTTCCACATAGTCTTATTTATTTATAGTGCCGGGGATTGAACTCAGGACCCTGCACTTGCCAGACAGGTGCTTTTTCTACTGAGCTATCTCCCCAGTCCTTCGTCTCTTCACTTTAATTTCAGAGTTATCCAGCTCTGAAGTCACAACTCAAGCACTTATCATGGTCCAGAGGGAAAAACAATGTGACTAGGAATGGTAAGCAGTTGTAGATAGATAGATAGATAGATAGCCCAGCAGAAAGGACTGCAATCCTGGAATGCAGGCCCTTAAGGAGCAGGCAGCACTATGATAACCTCCTTCTTTAGAAAGCTATCATTTCTACCACTGTTATCACAGGCTAAAGTATATTTTATGCCACCCTCAAGTAATAGCTGAGGCAGTGGAATGCAGCGGCATCACAGTGAGTCCCACTTAATACAAATAACTACAAACAGACCAACACTTCCACAAACTGTTTCCTTTTTCTGATTGCCAGTTAAATACAGTCTTAAGCTGTAGCTTAGCAATGAAGGCTCATACACTAAAGTCAACACTCACATAGCTGGCATTTCAGTCGAAGCTTGTCCATGTGCACAGCTGAAATCAGTGACAAGGCTCCGCCCAACAGACACCAGGGCTAGGTACTTTTT
>NW_004524773.1:2057332-2058404 GCF_000260255.1 Octodon degus | reverse complement strand
TGGGTTGCCTTGAGTATGTGGGAATGGAACCACCGCTCAAAGAGACTGACTGCCTCCTTTAAGCAGGCACTTAAACAACTGAGCTAATGGGCGGACCCCCAAATGCAGAAGGTTTTTTTTTTTTTTTGAGCAGAACCAGGGATTGAACTCAGGTCCTTGAGCTTGCCGGGCAAGTGCTTATTCTACTGAGCCATCTCCCCGGCAGGTTTCTCCATTATAATTCCTGGTTTGGATCAAAGTCCACCAGTTCTACCTGATCCATTTCATTGGTCTCTTCTACTTCCTTCCTCTTGGGTAAGAGTTTTCCAATGACTGAGTGGAATAAGTGCTGCAAGGGCCTGAGTTCAATATCCGGTTCCAGAAAAAACAAACAAACAAACAAACAAAAAAACCCAACAGTTTTTCCAGCAATGAGACTTTATCAGGAGAGAGAAAGCCATTTTCAGGAAAGTTTACCTTAACTTTGATGATTAGAGGACCCTTTTCACATGGTCTGTGATAAATTGGCACGCCTTTACTTAGCACACACTTGGTGTCTCCACGCTTGACAATTTGACCTGGATGAGAGGTGATGACTGTCGTTTGGTTATCAAGAGTGGGTATTGGCTTTTGGAAGCCACACAGTGCTTCAGCCAGCTGTAAATGCATACACGTGAAAAGATCTTCTCCTCGTCGAGTCAAAACTGCCTGGTCCTTCTGATGTGACACAGGGCTAATATCTCCTGGCTCCAGCCCTGGTTCTTGGTCTCCTGCACCATGAAATGTTAACTTCTGGCCATCTTTCATGCCTCTGTCAATATGAACTTCTAGAATCTTCTGTTCTCTGTCTTCCTTCCGTTGCAGCCCTTACATCTGTCTGCAGGGCCCTGGCGCTCCACATACTCAGGTGAATTTGCTGGACCATTCCAGGTCCTAGCTGATGAATTCTTACTTGCTTTCCAGTACCTCGGCAGGTGGGACAGCACCCCACAGCTCCTTTCTTACCCCCTTGGCCTTCACATTTGTCACAAATCACATTCTTCTGCAGAGCCAGTTTCCTTGTGGCGTCATTATATAAATCTTCTAAGGTAAC
>NW_004524773.1:2054093-2056403 GCF_000260255.1 Octodon degus | reverse complement strand
TTACTTTTTATTGGTGAATTGAGACCATTGACATTGATGAATATAGCTGATACATATTTACTTATCTTGTCACTTGCCACAACTTGCACCGCTCTTGATGTTCCCCGGGTAGAAATGGCAAAGGGATGAGGAAAATGTAAAGGCAAAAGCTGAGGTCACGTGGAGCTCTTTCTTCATTGATGGGAGAAGAATTGAACAAGCCCTGTAGGGGCATCATTTATGCGCCTTACAAAGTTAATATCACGCACACAGTGTTTCCTAGCAACTAATGACTGGAATGTCTCAGGCAAGATGCTTTTGTTAAGTCTGAGGCAGTTTACTGCTCTGTGTACGTTGGCCTTGTCTTGCCCCCACACAGCTGACCACTGTCCAGCTTCAGCTGGCTACGGCCTCTCCTTCTTTTCTGTTTGCAGTGTGAGCAATGAACGGTCGATTGAAGTTGGAAAATTTGTGTTTGGAGAACTCCATAGGAGACCTTTTCATTCTTGATTAACTTACCTGTTTAGGCTGAAGATTTCTAGCCCAAAGATCAGTTAATCCCTATGTGGTCCACTAATCCATAATAGTAGTGAGCTACTAGTCTAACTGGCAATTGTCAGAAGTTGTTAGTGATTTGAATCTTTTACAGCTAACATATTACTATGGCATTGTTTTCCATATCTGTGGTTATACTTTTTTTTTAATTTTTAAAAAATATGTATTTATTTATTGTGTGTGTCCAGCTCCGCCCACCAGGGGGCAGGGCTGGCTGGCATGTGGTGCTGGGGGATTGAACCGTGGTCCCTGTGCTTTAGCTAAGCTTGTTCTAAGTAGGTGCTTTAGACCACTGAGCCATCTCATCAGCCCAGGCTATACTTTTTAGCTTCATGTTTAAGACCATTTAAGGTGAGACCTGTATTAATTAGTTCTGTGCTATCCATCAAGGTAAGTTAAGTCTCCTCAGAAATTACCTTGAAACCAAGTTCAGCATCTTTTAGATCTTCTGTCATTGTCAGCCATCTGGATGAATCACGGCCATTGCTTGACCAAGTTATTTCTGTTAAAGCTTGAGAAATATTTTTCTCTCCAGATGACTTCCCCTTAGGCACACTATACATCACTGAATCATTTTCCTCTGTGGTCCCATAATCTTCTCGATCAAAAAATCAGGGACTCGACCTAGTTATAGCATGTTGCAGCAGAGGTTCTGCCGTGTCCCGGGACCCCACCTCGGGAGGGCCAGGGCCAAAAGATTGGCCATCCTTTTAGTCCATCTATCTTTTCAATTTTTGGTCTCTAAACCTTAGTTGCTGAACATCCAGAAGAGTAGATTGATGAAATTACACTGTAATGGAGGCAGTAAGTTTAATATTATTATCTTATCTGAATATCAAACACCTTAGAACATAAAAATGGAGCCATTATTTTCTTTCTTTTTTTATTTTTTAATTAATTAATTAATTAATTTGTGTGTGTGTGTGTGTGTGTGTGGCCAGCTCAGCCCACCAGGGGGCGGGCTGGCTGGCATGTGGTGCTGGGGGATTGAACCGTGGTCCTGGTGCTTTGCTAAGCTTGTTCTGAGTAGGTGCTTTAGACCACTGAGCCATCTCACCAGCCCCGAGAGCCATTATTTTCTAACAACTAGGGATATTCTAATATTTAAATCCTTATGGAATTTTTTTTTTTTTTTTTTCAGAACCAGGGATTGAACTCAGGCCCTTGCGCTTGCCAGGGAAGTACTTATTCCACTGAGGAAGTAAGCTTAATATGATTATCTATCTGAATATTAAATACTTTAGACATAAAATGGAACTGTTATTTTCCAACAACTAGGGATATTCTAATATTTAAATCCTTATGGAATTTTTTTTTTTTTTTCAGAACCAGGGATTGAACTCAGGCCCTTGCGCTTGCCAGGGAAGTACTTATTCCACTGAGCCATCTCCCCAGTCCCCTATAGAGTATTAACAGATAACAGTTACATAGTTTTACTTAGAAATTTAGAAATCAAAAATCATACATTAGGGGCTGGGAAGATAGCTTGGAAGTCTAAGCAGTGGCCTGGCAAGCACAAGGACCTGGGTTGGATCCCTGGTGCCACATGCCATGTCAGCCCTGAACCCCGGGTGTGCCCTGCTGGCCCTAAAACCAGGCATGGTGGTGCATGCCTGTAATCCCAACACTGCGGAGGCTGAGACAGGAGGATCACTATGAGTATGAGCTGCATAGTGAGACCCTGTACCAAATCAATCAGTCAGTCAATCTATCAATAAAAGATGTTTAGGGCTGAACAAATAGCTAAGTGAATTAAAGCGCCTGCTTAGGCAGATG
>NW_004524773.1:2050494-2053498 GCF_000260255.1 Octodon degus | reverse complement strand
AATCCCCCAGCACCACAGGCCAGCCAGCCCCGCCCCCTGGTGCCAATTTTTTTGTTTGCAGAGGTCTGAATCTGGAAGTTATCTGCATAAGCAATCTTTCTTTTACATTTTGGAAGACCTGTACACCTAGAATCTTGAATACATTTAGTATACTGTGATACTAGCCGTAAAGAATTGTCATACACATGTGAAAACCTTTATTTCTTAGTTAATTAATTAATTAATTTGATACAGGGTCTCACTATGCAGTTCAGATTCATAGTGAGCCTCCTGTCTTAGCCTCTCCAGTGCTGGGGTTCCAGGAGTGCGCCACCACACTCAGTTTCAGGGCTGGCACGGTGTGCCCAGGGTTCTGGGACTGGTACAGCATGTGATGTCAGGGACTGAGCGTGGGTCCTTGCACTTGCCAAGCAGGCACTGAGACCACCAAGCTATTTCTGCAGCCCTCTTAACTTATTTTTGTACCAAGAACATTTTTTGTGTGAAAACCATATTGTATTTTTCTGGGAAACTTTACCTTTTGACCAAATGACCAAATTATTGGGGGTGTCTCCCAAGAGACTATGGAGTTAACTGGGAGCTCTTTATTAATGGATAAAGGTTGGCCACCCCTCTATTCACCAATTGGGGTCTCTTCCAACAATTTCTCTCCACCCTAAGGGATTTTTGTTTAATTATTTTAATTTTTTGTTGAGCTGTGAGAAAGCCAATTCTGATATCACTTTAGACCTTATCAGGTGGAAGCAGGTTTTTAAATCTGTAACCCAAATTGTAGTATGAACAAAAAATCCAAAACTGCAAAAGAAAAAAATGAAAAGAGAAAAATTATTGAGCTCAGACTGAGCATGGTGGCACGCGCCTATAATCCCAGCGCTTGGGAGGCTGAAAACGGGAGGATCACTATGAGCCCAATCTGTGTAGTGAGACCCTGTAGACAATGTAGACCTTGTAATAAATTAAAAAAAAGAAAAATTATTGAGCTCAAATAAAAAAGGAACAGCTGTTCACACAATGGAAAAACAAATAATAAATACACAGGACAAACACACATCTTTACAAAATTAGTGCAATCAAATATATATATATATTTTTTCAAAGTTTTATTGATAAACAGCAATGAGACAGTTTCAAATCAAATCAGAAGTACAGTTTCAACAAATAATAATCAAATATATTTTTGACCAAATTGAATTATAGTAACTCTATTACAATTTTAGAAATTCATAATTATAGAGTCTCAGGGATAATAGTCAGATTTTTTTCATCAATGAACAGAGATTTTTTTTTGTATTTTAGTACAAAGTATTTATACTGTATGGTACACTAAATCTTAGAAAAAATTCATGATAAATAATTTAGATTTTTTTTTGTGGAACAGGGGATTGAACTCAGACCCTTGTGCTTGCCAGGCAAGCACTTATTCTACTGAGCCATCTCCCCAGCCCCTAGATTAATATTTTTTTAAAACTCACAAAACAGTGAGTCCACAAAAAGTCAAACTAAGAACTAGCAAAGCATTACTGTATACTCTTTACCAACTTAACATCACACACACAGGGTTGCCTAGTGACTAATGAATGACTGGAATTGTCTCTGAAATTGTCTCTAAGATGTTTTTCTCAAGGCTGAGAGAGTTTGGCTGCTTTGGGCATGTTGGCCTTGTCTTGCCTCCACACATATAACCAATTTCCAGCTTTAGGCGCTCCCTACAGTCTTGTTATTTTCCTATTTTTTGAGCCCATCCCCTCCCCCTTTAATTGTTTGCCTTGCCTAGTGTATTCATTGTTTTGGGGTTATGGAATTTGTAGTGGTTGATACATTGTGTCAACTTGGCCGACTGGGGCACACTTCCGGCTGGTGGGAGTTCCGCCCTGGGGCACAGTTGGTTCTGCCCCCCAGAGTGACTCAGCACAAAGAGACCCTATAAGGAAGTAGTCAATGTTCCACTTTGTCTGAGGAACTTCAGTCTTCGCATTTGGCTTGGACTTCATCGCCTGGCTTGCAGTGCAGACTTTTTGGCCTCCAGTTTGGATCCTTCAGGGTCTGTCGTAGACCCATTAGCTGACAAATGGAGACTTGCACGGAGCCCAGCAGTGAGCTTCAGACCTTGGGACTGAACTCCTCAGTCTGGGGTGTGCAGACGCCCTCTGTACGTTCCCCCATCTGACTGTCGTAAGCCAATCTTGTAATTCCTTATACATTGTATATCTTGGGTTAATATCTGTTCCTTATATTGTATCTGTTCCTCTAAGTAAAACTCTGACCAATACAGACTTATAATCCTTGTTATTTCTTTCCAGAACATCCTTCAGAATATTTTGGAGTACTGGCTTGGTGGTAATGAATTTCTTCAGGTGTTCTTCATAAATCAAGTTTATTATTTCTCCATCAATATTTTTTCTTCTTTTTTTAAAAAATTATGTAATTGGTACAGGGTCTCACTATGCAGCTCGGACACATAGTGATCCTCCTGTTTTCGGCCTCCCCAGAGCTGGGATTACAGGCATGCACTTCCACACCCAGACTCAGAGGCCAGCACACCCCTCAGGCGCGCCGGCGCGACACGTGGGACCGGGGATCGAACCCTGGTCTCTGTGCTTGCTGAAGCAGGCACTTAGTCCTCTGAGCTATCTCGCTGGCCCTCCACCAATTTTGAAATATAGTTTCGTGGGTTACATCAATCTGGGGTGGAGGTTTTCTTTTAGGACTTGAAATACTTCACTCCAAGCTCTCTTTGATTTGGAGGTTTGTATTAAGAAGTCCACTGATCCTAGGGCTGGCCAGATAGTTCAGCGAATTAAAGTGCCTTCTTAGGCAGATGAAGGGGCCAGGGGTTTGATTCTCAGCCAGTGTCGGCCCACCCCGAGATGCGAGTGAGCCTGGGCGTGGGGGTGCGGGCCAGTAATCCCAGCACTTGAGAGGCTGAAAACCAGGAAGGATCACTACGAGTCAAATCTGTGTAGGCCCTGTACTAAATACATAAAAGGATAAAGAAAAAAAAAAA
>NW_004524773.1:2047575-2049870 GCF_000260255.1 Octodon degus | reverse complement strand
GCTTTAGACCACTGAGCCATCTCACCAGCCCCCTGATATTACTTCTGTGAACAGAATTTTACATCATTCGTGCTTTCTTGCTTCTTTCACTGACACCAATCAATCTTCTGTTCTTCTTTATATCATCCTGCAGCTGTCAGATTGATTATTATTTCTTTGTGAGGTCCTTTGCTATTTTTAGGAAATCTTTCTTTTCATGATTGCCAACTGTAATTCTGTCTTCTATATACGATGCGTTTTTGGTTGTTTTTTTTTTTTTTTTTTTTTGAGGCAGGGTCTTACTATGCAGTTTAGGCTGGGCTTCATTTTGCTTCTGTAGCCAAGGCTGGCCTTGAACTCATGGCAATCTTTTTGCCTCAGCCTTCCAAATTCTGGGATTATAGGCGTGTATCGCCATGCCAAGTCACAACTGATATTCTGTCCTCTGTTGGCTCCTTCTGTTGCATATACCTTTGTCAGTCCACTGAGTATGGGGAGACCCAAGGGAGACAGATGTTCAAGGAAACGATCCCAAGTTGTTTGTTTGTTTTTTTTTAGGACAGAGTCTACAGGGTCTCACTATATAGATCGGACTTGTAGTGATCCTCTTGTTTTCAGCCTCCTAAACTCTGGGATTACAGGCACGCACCTCCATACCCCTTCTCAATCTCGGTCTCAGTGCTCCCTGGGGGCGGGGACGGCTGCAGGGCACAATGGGGATCAAACCCTGGCCGCTGCATTCTGACTAAGCAGAGCTTTAGTCCACTGAACTGAGATCCCATTTAAAGAACTGACATGCACAAGGCATGAGCAACAGCAGCAAGCATCACGCAGCGTGGCAGAGAGGAGAGTGCAAGAGCCCCCTGCGTCTTTTTTGTTGTTGTTGTTTTTGCAGTACCAGGGATTGAACTCAGGACCCTGCGCTCGCCAGGCAAGCACTTATCCTACTGAGCCATCTCCCTGCCCGCCCCCTGCATCTTTATTGCATATATTTTTAAAAATATTTATTTATTTATTTATTGTGTGTGTGGCCAGCTCAGCCCACCAGGGGGCGGGGCTGGCTGGCATGTGGTGCTGGGGGATTGAACCGCGTTCCCTGTGCTTTGCTTGGCTTAGCTTGTTCTAAGTAGGTGCTTTAGACCACTGAGCCATCTCACCAGCCCCTTTATTGCATATTTTTATACAGGTTGCCATCTCATATTTATATTCTTACCCAGCACCTAACCAGGGCACATGTTTACCTGTGCTGAGTCCTGGTTGCATAACTGTGTCCCATTTGCATACCAGATAAGTGGGGTTTCATCCTCAGGTGTCCTTAGATAGCCCTGAGATTTGGAGCAGCCTGAGTGATTCCCCACATCCCACCCTCTCAAAGGTCAGAAGTATGTAAATATAACCTTTTATATGTAACAGGGCACAAATGCCTCCTTGCTTTGAGGTTAACAAATCAAGAAATGTGTGCAAAACTACATTTATTCTGGAAGAAACAGGACAGTGGTGTGAACACGGGGAAACAAAAGAAAGTGAGAAAGCAGGTAGGCGACCATGAAGCGAATGCTTGGTCTCAGAGATGAGGGACTCAAAGAAAAGGATAGGTTAAAACCCATCCTTAAAGGGGTTTGCATAAACCCCTTTTATGCAATAAAGGGGCTGGGGAGATGGCTCAGTGGAAAAAGCGTTTCCTTGGCAAGCACAAGGGTCTGAGTTCAATCCCCGGTTCCACCAAAAGCAAAATTAAAAAACAAAAAACACCTAAAAAGAAAAGACATCCCAGTGTTCTAAAGGAATGAGAAGTCCCCCTAACATCCTTCCTGCTTATTCTTCCAGTATGATACACAGCTGGGCCCACCTTATCATATCCTGGTTGATACCCACTTTATCAACTTTTCCATCAAAGCCAAATTGGACTTGGTACAATCGGGGATGGACTGTCTGTAGGCCACGTGTATCCCTTGTGTAACTGATTGTGTAAGGGCAGAAACAGAATTGGTACAGAAGTATCGAGTGGCCCTAAGGATTGCCAAGGGGCCACGGCTTGAAGGATTACCCTGTACACACAAAGGGACCTGCGCAGACGGGTGCTTAGTGCAGAGAGGAACTCAGCACAAGGGCTACATTGTGGCTACGGTGGACTGGAACCTTAAATGTATTAACTATCAGCATGAAATACGGGAGTTATATTAAAAATCAACCAGGCTTACATACTCATCATGAAATATAAAGCATTTAGTCATATTAAACTAATGTCCCATTCAGTGTTTTGGATATGGCCCCCATGGTAAGCAAGGGGCACTGCCAAGGGATTTTTCCTTTTAA
>NW_004524773.1:2043627-2047420 GCF_000260255.1 Octodon degus | reverse complement strand
TGTGTGTGGCCAGCTCAGCCCACCAGGGGGCGGGGCTGGCTGGCATGTGGTGCTGGGGGATTGAACCGTGGTCCCTGTGCTTTGCTGAGCTTGTTCTAAGTAGGTGCTTTAGACCACTGAGCCATCTCACCAGCCCAGGAAGCCTGTTTTAACTAGTGAACTACTTCAAGATTTACACATGAATAACAATATATTACATTTGTAAAACATCAGTCTCAGCATCATCATTAGGTAAGCAACCTGAATATATTGCATTATCTCAGTCACAGCTAAAGCAATATATCTTCTAAAGTCTGTTTCTACTGAGGTACGATGACTGGAAGGAAAGTCAGAGTTGGAGAAGAACAAAGAGACCTGTGCCAATGTCCAGCAATAGGCTGGGTTTCTTTTCCCTCCTATAGTCATGATTACTCAGGGCTCCTCCGTGGAGATGACAGGTAGAGATGACAGTCCAGCCAGGGGGAGGAGGCAGCCGCAGGGCCCTTCAGTCCTACTGGACCATCTGGGAAGCTGAGTCTGAGCTCTGGGGCCTCCGCCTCAGAGTGCAGTCTCACTTCTAGTGGCTGCCTTGGCAGTCAGGGCATGGCTTGTGGGCCTCTTACAGCAGTCCCTCTTATGCTGGCCTGGCTTCTGACAGCAGTAGCAGATGAACCTCATTGTCCTTGAGCTCTTCTTGGAGCCCAGAGAATCAGACTTGGGGTCTATTTTGAGGTCACAATAATGGCAGCCATTTTTATCTCTTTGCTTCCTCTCCTTGGTTTTTTTTTTTAATTTTATTTATGTGTGTGTGTGTGTGTGTGTGTGTGTGTGTGTGTCCAGTCAGCCCACCAGGGGGCGGGGCTGGCTGGCATGTGGTGCTGGGGGATCAAACCACGATCCCTGTGCTTTGCTAAGCTTCTCTGAGTAGGTGCTTTAGACCACTGAGCCATCTCACCAGCCCCTGTCTCCCTGGTTTTTGTTGAAACCCAAAAATCAAAAACCAGACTCAAAAGCGCTTTATTTAACTGAGCTCAGCGGCCACACGTACTCTTGTCTGCAAGTAGGTGCGCGCTTAGTCTAGGTGAGCCCCAGTTTTTAAAGGAAAAAACCACAAGAGTAGGGGGAGGAGGGGGGATTTCACAAAGCTTGTTTTGAGTTAGTCATGACCAAGGGTTAACTCTTTGTTCTCATAGATGAGGTCACATTTTGCAAACCCTACAGGAATATGTCTTTATTTGGCTTAAGCATTGTTTTTTGTTCCTGTAGTTGGAAGGACATCTGATGACAGTTCCACCCGTTTTTAAGTGATCTGTTTGTTCCTGTAGGAAGGACAGTTTAACTCACTTTGCAGAATGTTGAGGAACATTTCTTATCTTTTCTCCGAATGCTGAGAAACATTTTCTTATTTGTACATACAGTCACATTCTTCAGTGAAGGCATGGGTAGGGGGATTACAAAACAAATCAAGGTTTTACAAAACAGAAGTTACAAAGCTTGTTACAAGATAGAGTTTAAGTTGTCAGCTTATACCAAATAGTCCTTATTAATAAAGTTACAGTGGAAACAGACAGAGTTACAAAATTGGAATCAACTGCACAGGTTATAACATTCCCCACTTTTGTAATTGAGTAAAATCATTGACGTCAGAGTTATAACTTAGCTTGTATATATTTAAATAGTTTATTAAACAAGACCCAATGAGTAGGACAAGAAGGAATATAATCATAGGTTTAAAAAGTTTTTAGTTTTTTTTACCTGATTTTGTAACAGTACATTTTTTTTATATCCCTGGTGATGAAACAATAAATAATCAATAGTAGCTTGATTGTTTAATATGGCCTCTCAATGTGTTTTCTTTGTTCCACATTGAGCAGGGCAATGGCTATTGAAGTGGCATTAAGAGCCTTTGTCATATTTTAACCTAGTTGTCTCACATGCATATCTGTCACTTCCCCAAAGAAGAGGTTTTAACAATATTAAATATAGCATATGTTTAAATCTCTCAAGTTTTATATACTCCGTGGCCCTTTGAGGCAATGTTATATCAAATTATTTTGACATGGGTTACCAACACTAATCTATTTCAACAGCAAGGAACACTAGTTAACAACAGAGTTTGAGTAGGTGTTTTTTTTATAACTCAAGATGGGAGAACAGACAGTATCTCCCATGTCTCCACTGGTTTTTGTGCCACTTTTTGGGCTGTAATATCACTCAGGGAGTTTTTTTTTTTTTTGTCTTGAGGTCTGGCCCACAGTGGGGAGCATCCACCTCTCTCAAACTGTAAAGTTACCTTGTCTTTAATTTTGTCTTCTTGAGGGCCTAGCCCTGTCTGACTGCCTATAATATTTTATCTTAACTTGGCTGTCTACAACATTTTTCCCCCTCTGAAGAATTAACCAGAACTGCTGTGAAGGGAAATATGGGCAAAGACCACTCTGGCTTCATCAAGCTGAAAAAGGGTCATAGTTGTTTTCCTGCAGTTGGAGACACTTTCCAGAGGTTCTACCTAAAGGCCCTTAGTAGACACCAAGTAATTTTATCTTGAGTAGGTGGAATAGCTTTAAATCTGGAGGAAGCAAAGCCAAAGAAACAAATAAACAATAACATCAACAGGATACAGTAATCATTTAACAGATGTGGAATGTAAGTAATTTTATCTTGGGTAGGTGGAATGCTTTAAATCTGCAGGAGGCAAAGCCAAAGAAACAAACAAACAATAACATCAACAGGATACAGTAATCATTTAACAGATCTGGAATGTAATAACCTTTTAAAGTTTGTAATTATGAAACACTAGTCAGAACATTTTGTAGGTCTATTAGCAGATATCTCTTAAATGTGAGGTTTAATCTTTTTATCTTTTATGGCCACTGGATATTGTCTCAAACTGGCCTTTTATGTTTTATTAATTTTATTATTACCTATGGCACACGAATTGTCAGAAATAGGGAAAACACCAAGTACTCTCCAGTTTGTAGGTGGAGCCAATGTCTGGGTAACAACCAACAAACCTGCATGAGCATCTATTGAAAGTTTTACAGGCTTTCTTCTTATATTGGCAGTTAACATGGGTTCCCTCAGGCTGAGAGGGAAGACACATGACCACCTCAATCTGACACTTCTTCTGACTCTTATCATAAACACATTTTTTTTTGCTTTTCTAGCAGCTTTGGATTTTTTTTTTTAAATGTCCCTCCTCTCCTCTGTGTCTGGATCCAGGAAAGCATTTTTTCGCGTTTCCCAACTGACTTTCTTTTTCTGTAGGCTGCTAGTATTCCCATTTTTATTTTCCATCTATAATTCCATTCTGTATCCCTTTTAGAAACACCTCAACTCGGAAAAATTTATTCCTGTAAACTTTTTAACTTCTACAGCTTGTATCAGATATCTGGGGTCCACTGAATAAGGTACAATTTTTGGTTTTTATGGCCTCCTGCAGGTAGCCCTGCCCAAGTAACACGAAGATAGTTTTTCTCATAATGAGACAGGAAACCCAGAAGAAGGCTCAGATCACCTGGGCTCTATCAGGTGGACAATTAAGGCCTTACTATTGTAATGGGTCAACTCACATTTTAGATTATAAATGTACATCTTGTGCTTTCTGTTGTAAATGTATACTCACCACTGTTCTAAGTTGCTTAGTAAATAGTGGCTGTTACTTGCTGTTTGCTAGATAAAATTCCTACTTAACCAATCCCTGTAAACAAAGTTAGATTACAGAGATGGCTTCATAAGGAAACTAAGATTTAACTTTTTGTAACCTTGGGCTATGCAAGATTGCCTGCAGGTACTTACTCAGGTGCAAGATAAC
>NW_004524773.1:2041398-2043502 GCF_000260255.1 Octodon degus | reverse complement strand
AAATGTGGTTTCATGTTTTAAAAGCCCCCTGCTTCCTGGGCTAGCTGCCTTTCGGTCCTCTCCTGCGTGAGAGCAGACTGGGGGCCCTGAGCTCAGTAATAAATTGCTTTCCAAATTCCAATCTGGCTGATCTGGTTCCTATTCTGAGTGACTCATAACATTTGGGGGCTCATCCGGGATCCCCTTTACCTGGGATCCATCTGAGGAACCAGAGTTTTTGGAAACCACTTCCCAAGGGGAGACTTTCTGGCCCCAGGGTGTTCTCTGAAAACTTACAAATTTCATCATTCGAACCTCTGAGCCATCTGTAAGTTCTTTCTGGTAAGACATCTGTATCTGTTCTGTTTGGATGCCCATCTGGGAGTCCTAGCCAGTGTTAGACCTAACGATAGCCCCTGGACTCGACTTCCTCCGTGATGATGGATTGGAGTCTCAGATCTGTTTTTGTTTCATTTTTGTGTTTTGGCCGATTGTCATTTGTCTGTCTAACTATGTGTCAATGTGCTTGTTTCTGTGTCTTTGTCACCCCTATAATGTTTTCTAAATAATTTTCAGGATTTTAGACAATGAGCCTCAGAGCACGGAGACTCTGTGTCCCCCAGAAGAGGTTGGACCTTCTCTGAATTGGAAGGACCCTCCTTCTCCTAGGCTGTTTGGTCTCTGCAGGGCTCTTTTAACCTTTCTTTTGCTTACCAAGTCTAGAGAGTCATCTTTGGAAATCTGGGACACCCTGACCAGCTCCCTTACATTCAGGCTTGGATTGATCTTGCTCATGAACCTCTGAAATGGCTCAAGGTTTGCTGTTCCAGACGTCATCCATGGATGACCAGCCAATTCCACATGGTTGCACCAGCAGTTCCAACTGATAAGTGGCTGTGACCCCTGACCATCACCCTCAGGACATGCTTATCCTGCCTGCCACCCAGTACACAGATGAATTCATTAGGCAGTTGTTAAAATATTGGTCAAAATGTGTTGATAAATCTAAGCTAAAACATGGAAATGTTATAAGGTTATGATGTTTCTTTAATGGGACATTTTATGACTATTTTGTATTTGTATGCTATATATTCGAACTAGTTGCTAAATGTACTGATATTCCTTGCTTGACTTTAGACAGCGTAGAGAAAATGTTTGTAAGCTTTCTAGTGAATTCTATGTAAATTTCTGAAAAATGAGATTTTAAAATCTAGTTCAGGGGCTTGAGAGATGGCTCAGTAGTCTAAAGCACCTACTTGGAACAATCTTGGGAAAGCATAGGGACCACGGTTCGATCCCCCAGCACCACATGCCAGCCAGCCCTGCCCCCAGGTGGGCTGAGCTGGCCACACACACACACAAACACACACACACACACACACACTAAATAAATGTTTAAAAAATAAATCTAGTTCAGACTTAGGAAATATACTTGCTTATGAAACATGTGACTCCTTTTGCCAGCTAAATGACATTAGGTCAGCAATCATTCTTGACCACTGAAAGATCTCTACTGACCTATTGTACCTTTTCCCTTCTCTTTCTGCAGTGAACTAGGATTCTACCTGAGCTTTTCAGTAGAACTTAATGAGTCACTCCTTTAGAAATTAGGCTGAGGCAGCATACAATAGTTTACATATAACAGTGGCTGTCAAAATAATTTGCATCTGTGTGTTACACATTAAGAGTAAAAAGATTTTTGTCATCCTTAAAGTAATGTGTTTTTACCAATATGTAAAATTTGCTTGCTAGATGATAAATATAGGTTTCACCTTTGAGCTTCAAGTTTAAATCTTGTCCAGTTGCTAAGTCCTGGCCCAGGTCCAGTGAGTGTGCGGAGAGCTTCCTGCTGCCCTGCGCTGGCGGGACCAGTCCCAGCCCAGGCGCAGCGTGGGCCGGACCCTCTCCCACTCCCTCGGGCTGCCCCCCACCACTCCGCCGTACCTTCTCCACCCCTCCTGCCCAGTAGGAATTTCTGCTGACTTCCAGGAACCCCCAGACCCAGTCCTAGCCCAGGTCCGCAGTGGGAAGGAGCTGAGCACAGCAGCCAGACCTGAGCCAGATGCAGCTGGATAAGTCCAAACTCTATAGAGCTCCACCTGAACTTCAGTACCTGTGAAGGTTA
>NW_004524773.1:2037972-2040536 GCF_000260255.1 Octodon degus | reverse complement strand
TGTGTGTGGCCAGCTCAGCCCACCAGGGGGCGGGCTGGCTGGCATGTGGTGCTGGGGGATCGAACCGCGGTCCCTGTGGTTTGCTAAGCTTGTTCTAAGTGGGTGCTTTAGACCACTGAGCCATCTCACCAGCCCCAGGACATTGTTTCTTAATGCTCTATAAAGTATCAAGTGAGTTGTCTGGAGCAAAACCTATCTTTGGAGGTTTTTAAATATCTGAAACTGACTGAGTAGTGAACTTATCTGCAAGAGTAATCTGTTTCCCTACTGAATTAGCATCTCAAGAAGCATGTTTTACCAGTTTTTTATTAAGCATTTTAAGAAATCATAGGGATGTTTATCTTTATCCTGGTAGATAGTTGAAATTTAATAACTGAAGGCTTGATTTTAGTTCTTTTTAGACCTTTAAGAATACACATTAGAGGGCTGGGGAGATGGCTCAGTAGAATAAGCATTTGCCTGGCAAGCCCAAGAGTCTGAGTTCAATCCCCGGTTTCGCAAAAAAAAAAAAAAAGAATACACGTTAGAAAATATTTTTTATTACAATCTCTTGTCTGGCTATTAGGCCAGCAGGGGTCTGATTGCTTGGGCTCCAGTGGGAGCAGGTAGCTCCTGTTACAGCTAAACCAAGATAGAATGGCTGTCTCTTTTGGTTGTTTAAAATTAACAATGTGACACTTATCTCCAAAAGCAACATCAGCTTATAAAGCTACCTGCCTTTTTATAGAAATCAAAACTTGGTTTAAGATTAACATTATACCTTTTTAATCTAATTTATGTCTGAATAAATCCTTTGAAGACATCAATGTATTTATCAGGGTCATCTGAAGACTTTTAAGATCTGACATCTGTTTTAGGTTACAGAGAAAAAGGCACATAAACTCTGGAAGTTCTAAACTGTCTTTCTATTTTTAAACATATTATCCCTGTGTAAACTCAGCTAAGGATGGGTGTAGCCTTGTAGGGGTTTGGTTTAGAAGCCCGCCCTTTTGAAAGGCAAATAGAGGAAAACCTTACTTTTAGTAGTGGTGGGCAAGGCTGTGATTAAGGCTATCTTATCCTTAGACTCCCAAGGTCAAGAAGTAGCAGCCTTAGGCTCCTGAACTGCCAGGTTCTCCTGTAGCCCACACCTACATTTTAATACTAGGATGATTTTTTTTTAAAAGTTTATTTATTTTTTAATTTTATTTATTTGTGTGTGTGGGTGTGTGTGGGTGTGTGTGGCCAGCTCAGCCCACCAGGGGGTGGGGCTGGCTGGCATGTGGTGCTGGGGGATTGAACCGTGGTCCCTGTGCTTTGCTAAGCTTGTTCTAAGTAGGTGCTTTAGACCACTGAGCCATCTCACCAGCCCCTAGAATGACTTTCTTAAGGCAAACAAAAATCTGAACATAAGACTACTAGTCTGGTGACAGGAGACTTAAGAAGGAAGCATAACCATTGCATAAAAAGGTCAATTTGAAGTGAGCACTTTTTAGGCTACAAAAGTCTCTTCTAGAGATAGATAGAACAGTTGGCAGGAGGATCTGGCCCCGTGCACAGAGCTGGCCAAGTCTCCAGACACTTGTGTTTTTTATCTGTTCACCTAGGTGGACAGGTTTAGCAACTGGACAAGATTTAAACTTGAAGCTCATAGATGAAACTTATTATCATTTAGCATTACATTTTACATACTGGTAAAAACATATACCTGGCACACATCTTATTAGTTAACGCGTAAAGCAGATGTAAGCTTCCCCTGATAACCATTATTGCAAGCTGTCGCAGCCTTATTCTTTTTTTTTTTTTTTTTTTCTGGGACCGGGGATTGAACTCAGGCCCTTGTGCCTGCCTGGGAAGCACTTATTCCACTGACCCATCTCCCCAGCCCCAGCCTTATTCTGAAAGAGTGAATCATTAACTTGTTCTACTGAAAAGCTCAGGTAGAATTTTTAGTTTACTAGAGAGAAAAAGTACACTAGGTAAGTGGAGAGCTTTTAGTGGTCAGGAGCCAGTTTCCATCAAGGAACCCTTGGGTATGGCCATAACCCCTCAGGTGTTCTTAGTGTCTACTGGCTCACACAACCAGAGCTCAGTCTCCAGAAAGGAATCCAACAGTTTCTCTGGTCAACATTCCATTGGCCATTGGCTTTAATGGGGGTTTACCAAAGTATGGCTGGGGAAACCTGTCCTTTGCTTTTAAAGGGTGGCAGCTGCCCTAAGAGCATTTACTAGCTGGCAGAGTAACCACTGTTTGTCCAAGTTCTATAAGGAATATTTAAAAAGCTTGAGCAAGATTACCTAAGCATCTTACAGTAAAGGCTTTATCAAATTTATAACTTATCTCTTACCCATTTAAATGATAACTAAACTTAGGAGAAAAGGTCAAAATTATTTTTTTTTATATTAAACATGTTTTGGTCCCATAAGTGTGCTGCTTTTGGAGATAGCTCCTTCTGGTGTCACCCAGAAGTCGGTTCTCTCCACTGTGTCTCAGGTTTAGACTTCCCTGTCTTTGGCATTAACAAACGTTTATTTTCTAAGGGCTTTACCTAGCTGGAACAGTCAGAGTTCTTTTTTTTTTTTTT
>NW_004524773.1:2036440-2037872 GCF_000260255.1 Octodon degus | reverse complement strand
AGACTTGGATGGCTCAGTTCACGGGGCCAAATCCTGCCAATTGCTCTATCTCTAGAAGAGACTTTTGTAGCCTAAAAAGTGCTCACTTCAAATTGACCTTTTTATGCTATGGTTATGCTTCCTTCTATAAGACTCCTGTCACCAGAACAGTAGTCTTATGTTCATATTTTGTTTGCCTTAAGAACGTCATTCTAGTTTTGAAATGTAGATGTAGGCTACAGGAGAACCAGGCAGTTCAGGGGCCTAAGGCTGCTGCTTCCTGACCTTGGGAGCCTAAGCATAAGATAGCCTTAATCACAGCCTTGCCTACCCTTGCTGGAAGTTTTAAAAGGGTGGGCTTCTAAAACAGCTGTAATACAAGGCTACACCTGTCCTTAGCTGAGTTTATGCAAAGATATCTTTTAAAGAAGTAAAAAGATAGTTTAAGTTTAGAACTTCCAGAGTTTATGTGCCTTTTTCTCTGTGATCTAAAACAGATAATGTCATTTAAAAAATCTCTAGATGACCCTGATAAGTACATTGATGTCTTTAGAGGATTTATTCAGACTTATGAACTAGATTGGAAAGATGTAATGTTAATCTGAAACCAAGCTTTGACTTCTATGAAAAGGCAGGCAACATTACAAGCTGATATTTGATTTGGAAATAAATGTCATATTGTTAATTTTAAAAAACAACCAGAAGATAGACAGTCAGTCTATCTTGGCTTAGCTGTAACAGGAACTACCTGCTCCCACTGGAGCCCAAGCAGTCAGACCCCTGCTGGCCTACTAGCCAGGCAGAAGATTGTAATAAAAAATATTTTCTAATGTGTATTCTTGAAGGTCTAAAAATAACTAAAACCAAGCCTTCAGTTATTAAATTTCAGCTGTTTACCAGGAAAAAGATAACCACCCCTCTGATTTCTTAAAATGTTTAATGGTGAAAAACTGATAAAGCATACTTGAGATGCTAATTCAGTAGGGGGACAGATTACTCTTATAAATAAGCTAATTACAGATATTAGATAAGAGCAGCTCCAGATATTAAAAAAGAGCTATAAAAGATAACGTTTTCTCCAGACAACTCACTTGATCCTTTATAGGACACTAAAGAGAAAATGTTCTATAATCAGAACTGGGAGGAAACCAGGGAGAAAAAACAAAGAGATCAAAAAATGGCTGCCTTTGTTGCAGCCTCAAAACAGACCCTAAGTCTGATTCTCTGGGCTCTAAGAAGAGCTCAACGATGATGAGGTTCATCTGCTACTGCTGTTGGAAGCCAGGCCACTGTAAGAGGGACTGCCTTAAGAGGCCCACAAGCCATGCCCTGACTGCCAAGGCAACCACCAGAAGTGAGACTGCACTCTGAGGCAGAGGCCCCAGAGCTCACACTCAGCTTCCCAGATGGTCCAGTAGGACTAAAGGTCCCTGGGCCTGCCTCCTTCCTCTGG
>NW_004524773.1:2027637-2030109 GCF_000260255.1 Octodon degus | reverse complement strand
TCCCATTAAAGAAATATTATAACCTTATAACATTTCCATGTTTTAGCTTAGATTTACCAACATATTTTGACCAACATTTTAACAATTGCATAATGAATTTATCTGTGTACCATGTAGCAGGCAGAATGAGGGGGTTCTCAGGGTGATGGTCAGGGGTCACAGCCACTTCTTACCAGTTGGAACTGCCAGTGTAACCAGGTGGAATTGGCCAGTGGTCTGGGAATGGCGTCCAGAACAGCAAATCTTGAGTCATTTCAGGGGGGTCATGGACAAGATCAATCCAAGCCTGAATGTAAGGGACTTGGTTAGGGTGTCTCAGATTTCTGAAGACAAGTCTGGGAAGGGGGAGGGTCAGCAACGGATGGTGGACGATGTCGGCTCTGAGTCCTTCGGGGGGCTAGGAGGGGAATCCAAAGAGGGTGTTAGGGAGATGAATGGGGGAGGAGAGGGGATTCATCGGACCTAGGGAGGATAGATGATGGGGAAGGCTGTTGGGGTTTCTTTGGAGGAGCTAAGGGGCCAAGGGGGGGGTGCATAGGTGGTGGTCCACGGCCTTGATAAATTTCTTGATCCAGGTGGGTGGATCCTGGATGAGGTCAATCCAGACTTGTATGCAGGTGATCTGATCTGGATGGACAGGCGGGTCAAAAATGACTCGGGGAAGACCTGAGCTACAGAGAGAACAAAAGTGCCTTCGGGAGGCCAAGAGACATTAAAGAGGGCTATTCAAGTTTACAAAAAGCCTGCAATTTGCCAGGAAAGACAGTTTCTTCGAATCCTTTGGCTCGTTCTCTGAAATCTTAAAAATAGTTAAGCACCAAGGTTAGGGGTGTTAGTGACACAGAAGACATTTGTCCCATGATGGTCGGGGAAGGACGAAAAAGGACAGACAAACACAAACCGAACAAAAACAAAGACAAATGACAATCGCAAGTACAAATGACAATTGCAAGTCTCCACGACTGCTTTATTTCAGCAGAGTCGCCAGAGTACAACAACAAATGGTCTGCTTCACCCAAAGGCTTCAAAAATGAAACCTTGAAACCAATAAGCTGGACCTGAGTAAAATGGATCCACTGCAGAAGGGACACCAGGTCCGACCGCCCAAAACAATTTTAGGCCTAAGACAATAAGACAAACAGACAAAACATACCTACAAAAGGAAAGAAGGTACCTGGAAGATGAGGCGCCAATCAAAAAATCCTGGGAGATGGAGAAGTTCTGAGGGTTGAGTCCAGGGGTGGTCTCCTGTTGGAGGGATCCCAGATGAGCCCCTCCAATGGGACTCAACTTAAAAGTGCTTTATTTAGCTGAGCTCAGTGGTGGCACGTGCTCCCTCTCCAAGTAGGTGAGTGCTTAGTCTAGGTGAGGCCCAGTTTTTAAAGGAAAAAACCACAAGAGTAGGGGGAGGAGGGGGGATTTCACAAAGCTTATTTTGAGTTAATCATGACTGAGGCTTAACTCTCTGTTCCCATTGACGAGGTCACATTTTGCAAACCCTACAGGAATATGTCCTTATTTGGCTTAAGCATTGTTTTTGTTCCCATAGTCGGAAGGACATCTCACTGACAGTTCCACCCGTTTTTAAGTGATCTGTTTGTTCCTGTAGGAAGGACAGTTTAACTCATTTTGCAGAATGTTGAGGAACATTTCTTATCTTCTCTCCAAATGCTGAGAAACATTTTCTTATATGTACAGTCACATTCTTCAGGGAAGGCATGGGTAGGGGGATTACAAAACAAATCAAGGTTTTACAAAACAAGTTACAAAGCTTGTTACAAGATGGAGTTTAAGTTGTCAGCTTATACCAAATAGTCCTTGTTAATAAAGTTACAGTGGAAACATACTGTTACAAAATTGGAATCAATTGCACAGGTTATAACAGTTTTCTCTCAGTTCTACTTATAGGACACTTAAACAGTTTTTACCAAAGTATCAAGTGAGTGGTATGGAGCAAAAGCTATCTTTTGTAGTTCCTGAACTTATCTTTAAGAGTAATCTGTTTCTCTATTGAATTAACAATTCACAAACTATGCTTTACCAGTCCCTCTATTAAACATTTTAAGAAATCAGAGGGGTGTTCATCTTTCTCCTGGCAAATAGCTAAAATATAACTGAAGGCTTGGTTCTAGTTCTTAGACCTTCAAGAATACACACTTGAAAGAAAATATCTTTTTCAGTTGCCTGCTTGGCTATTAGGCCACCAGAGATCAGACTATTTTGACTCCAGTGGAAACTGGAAGTTCCACTGGTTGTCCATCTTTTGAGTGCTTATAACAATGTAATATTCCTTTCCAAATGCAGTAGCAGCTTGCAATGTTGTCCATATTTCCATAAAAGTCAAAGCTTGGTTTAAGATTAACACTATATCTTTCCAATCTAGTTCATAAGTCTGAATAAATCCTCTAAAAGACATCAATGTACTTATCAGGGTTGTTTAAGGCACATGAACTCTGGAAGTTCTAAATTGCC
>NW_004524773.1:2025892-2027537 GCF_000260255.1 Octodon degus | reverse complement strand
GAAAAAGAAAGTGTTTATGATGGAGTCAGAGGAAGTTTCAGATTGAGGTGGTCATGTGTCTTCCCTCTCAGTCTGAGGGAACCCATGTTAACTGCCAATATATAAAAAGAAAGCCTGTTAAACTTTTAATAGATGCTTATGCATATTTGTTAGTAGTTACCCAGCCAGTGGCCCACTTGCAAACTAAAAACTACTCAGTGTTTTCCCTACACCCAGTAATTCATGTTCCTCGGTAATAATAGGAAAGGCCAGTTTGTTTGAGACAGTACCCAATGGCCATGAAAGATAAAAAGATTAAACCCCACATTTAAGAGATCTCTGCTAATGGGCCTACAAAATGTTCTGACTAGTGTTATGCATGTTTAATTGTTTCTTTGGCTTTGCCTCCTCCAGATTTAAAGCCATTCTGCTTACCCAAGATAAAAATGCTTGGTGTCTACTGAGGGCCTTTTAGGTAGAACCTCTGAAGAGTGTTTCTGGCTGCCGGTCAACAACTGCGACCCATTTCAGCCTGAAGTAGCCAGAGCGGTCATCGCCCATACACCCTCATGGCAGTCCAGGTTACTTCTTCAGAGGGAAAATGTTGCAGGCAGTTGAGTTAGATTAAAAATATTATAGGCAGTCAGATAGGGCTAGGCCCTCAAGGAGACAAGGTTAGAGACAAGGTGACTTTACAGCTTGAGAGATGGATGCTGCCCACTGTGGGCCAGACCTCAAGACAAAAGAGGAAACTACCCGACTGGTGTTATGGCTCAAGAGGTGGCACAAAAACCAGTGGGGACATAGGAAATATTGCCTGTTCTAGAGTTTTAGAAAAACCCACCTACTCAGACTCTGTTGTTAACTAATGTTCCTTGCTGTTTGAGTAGATTAGCAGTGGTGACCCCATGTGAAAATAATTTGATACAACATCACCACAAGGGTCATGAGTATGTAAGACTTGAGAGATTTAAACATATATTTAGTGTTAAAAACCTCTTCTTCAGCAAAATAGCAGAACATGTAAAATAATGGGGGTGTAATGTAGCCAAAGGGGAAAAAATGGCTCTAGAGATTTGTCAAAAGGAAAAATTGGAGACTATTCTTTTTTTTTTTTTTTTTTTTTTAGAACTGGGGATTGAACTCAGGCTCTTGCGCTTGCCAGGGAAGTGCTTATTCCACTGAGCCATCTCCCCAGCGCCTGGAGACTATTCTCGATGCCTCCTTATACCTGCCTCATTTAGACCTGTTTTCCTGTTTCTCTTGGCTCTATTGGTTCCTGTTTTATAAACTGTTTAAGTATGTTCAAAAAATCCAGACCATCAAGTTAATGGCACTGAGATCTAACTATAAACCCCTCATGGGTGAACAATTATAACAATTTGGCAGTTTTAGCTGAATCAGTGATTTGATTCCCAGATAAAACCAGTGGGGAGGGGCCGGGGAGATGGCTCAGTAGGATAAGCGCTTCCCTGGCAAGCTCAAGGGCCTGAGTTCAATCCCTGGTTCTGCAAAAAAACAAAACAAAACAAAACAAACAAACAAAAAACAAAAACAACCAGTGGGGAATGTAATGGGTCAACTCACATTTTAGATTATAAATGTACATCTTGTGCTTTCTGTTGTAAATGTATACTCACCACTGTTCTAAGTTGTTTAGTAAATA
>NW_004524773.1:2023883-2024397 GCF_000260255.1 Octodon degus | reverse complement strand
TGAAGCACTCTAAAGGAGTAAGAGACTTTGACTGTGAGATCCCCATATCTGGAGTGCAATAACATTTAGGGCGTTTCCCCTCCTTATTTCCAATTGATTCCTCCACCTAGGTGTCCCTGAGTAGCCCTCTCCAGAGCAGGTGGGTGCTCCTGTTGGAGAGAAAGGGAGACAAGATCCCACCAGCCTGTCCACCCTCGAACTGGGGCGGATTCTAATCTCCTGAAACATCTCACAAACCCTTCACCTTACTCTTACTGAATACATGTAAATTACAATTGCTCTGATGACCAGAATATCTGCAGAAGGAAGTATAACTATGGCATAAAAGGTCAATTAGAAAGGAGCAATTCTCAGGCTATAAAAATCACTCCCCGAGATAGAGCAATTGACTGGAGGGATTTGGCCCCGTGCACTGAGCCAAACTCCAGACACTTGAATTCCACCTGATCATCTAGGTAAATATTTTTAGTGACTAAACAAGATCTTTTTTAAAATTTTATTTATTTATTTATTT
>NW_004524773.1:2016168-2017247 GCF_000260255.1 Octodon degus | reverse complement strand
ACCTAATGTCATTTAACTGGCAAAAGGAGTCCTGTTTTTCATATACAGGCATGTCGATTTTCTAAGTCTGAGCTGGCTAAAAGTCCCATTTTTTAGAAACTTACATAAAATCCACTAGGAGGCTTAATAGCATTACTCTAATGCTATGGTCTAAAATCGAGCAAGGGGGCCAGGGAGATGGCTCAGTGGAATAAGCGCTTTCATGGCAAGCGCAAGGGCCTGAGTTCAATCCCCGGTTCCACAAAAAAAAATTAAAAAAAATAAATAAAATAAAATCGAGCAAGGAATACCAGTACATTTAGTCACTAGTTCAAACACATCATATACAAGTACACAATAGTCATAAAATGTCCCATTAAAGAAACATCATGAACTTGTACATTTCCAGATTTTAACTTAGATTTACCAACATTTTGACCAACATTTTAGCAAACAATATAAGAGACAAAACAGAAGCAATTGTAAGCAATTTTAACAGTACTATGTGAGGCAAAACTGTATGAGGCAAAACATGAACAATTATGAGCAATAGGCAAGGACATATTAACATTTGAAGCATAAATTTGTTATCTAAGCAAGTCTAAATTCAGAATTTATGAAAGAAAAGCAAACTCATACCTCCATCCAATGATCTTGGTGGGACCTCCAAAATGATACAGGGAGAAAAACTGGTCTCGGGTGGGTGAACTCCAAACAATATAGGAACCTCCAAATGACATAGGAAAAAAGGATCTCTGGACCTGACCTGCACAAGTTCATATTCTCTAAAACTGAAGAATGAATTTTAGGAATAAATGGAGGTTATGAGCCGAATATATTTAATGAGAGAAAGAAAGCTCCTGTCCGAGAGAGGGACAGGAGGGGGCCCGATCAGGTAGTTCTCTGGGAAGTTGTCTCTTCTAAGGATTTTTATAGAGGAAAACCATGTGGTGAGGTGGGTCTAAGGTAGTGGAGATGATATGGGAACTTGCTTAGTTAGGTATGAGGTGGGACAAAACTATGGTCAACCGATGAGATTACAAGCACCATTGCTCAGGTAAAATTGATTAAATCCAGTATCAAATGGGAAAGCGAGTCAC
>NW_004524773.1:2014143-2015823 GCF_000260255.1 Octodon degus | reverse complement strand
CACCCTGTCTTCCATCTTGTCTCCTTGAGGGCCTGGCCCTGTCCGACTGCCTATAATATTTCTATCTAACTTGGCTGCCTACAACCATTTCCCAGGGCTGTCCCTCACCTTCAGGCACTGTTTCCACAGTTGCCACAGGGCCACTCATTTGGCTGTCCTGCGGACTACACCAGTTGTCCTCTCACTTGAGGGCCCAAGGGAGATTTTTGGGGGTGAGTTCCCAAGGTTAAAGAACACATGGTCAAGACATCAGCAATATCAGCAGGCAGTGTGGAGCAGAGTAGAGCAAAACTGCACAAGAGCCTCCTATCAAATAAATAAATAAAAATAAAAATTTTAAAAATCCCCTTGCATCTTTATTGTGTGTGGGTTTCTTTGTTTTGTTTTGTTTTATACAAGTTTTTATCTCGTGTGCACATTCTTTGAGGGTTTTTTTTTTTTTTTTCTGGTGACCTCTGGGTTCCTTAAGGGCTGGTCTTGTGCAACTTCTGGAGCTGGAAATTGAACCCTCATATTATGTGCCTCATTGAATTTGCCCAACGGGCTCGTATGCACATTCTTACATAGTGCTGTAAACCAGCACATTCATGTTTACTGGTGCTAAATCTTGGTTTCAGAGCTGTATCCCAGTGTGCACCTGTGCTACAGAAGTAGGGTCACATCCTCAGGTATCCTTAGATGTCTGTGAACTTTGAAACAGTCTGTGTGACTTCCCACAATTTTTTTTCTTTTCTTTCCTTTCTCTCTCTTTCTTTTTATATTTTAGGGATGGACCTACAGTGTGTTCAGGGTCTCACGACTAGATTGGATTTGTAGTGATCCACCTGTTTACAGCCTCCCAAGAGCTGGGATTACAGGTGGGAACAACCACACCCAGTCTCAATTGCCTTCTCGTGCACCCTGGGGCAGGGCGTGCAGGGCAGGCCCTTGCACCTGCTTGCAGGCACTTTAATCTGCTGAGCTCTTTGGCTCCTGTGATTGAACTCAGGCCCTTGCGCTTGCCAGGGAAGCACTTATTCTACTGAGCCATCTCCCCGGCCCACTTTGTTACTTCTGCTGTTACTACTTCAGAGAGTCCAGGTAAGTGGCTTTGACTTGTTCCACCCTACCGTCCCCTGGTTTGCCTTTGGTGAACTGTAAGTCTGGGACTGTATCTTATCCAAGTGTCTTTTCATTTTCTATGTTTTTAGTTTAATTCCTGGGATGATGGCATCAGTTTTATTGTTGGTATTTAGAACATTTAGAAAATGACTATTTCTCACAGGTGAGTTTTTCAGGTGCCCATTTGATCCAGCCCCTGGTTCTTTGGTGCTGACCAATGGTATTTTTTATGAGTTTTAGGCAAACTCAGTCTTGGCATACCACAAGGAGCAACTCATTAGAACAATTACGGCACGTTGGCTAACTACAGTCAGGAATAACAATAGCCTTGACCACAGCCTAGAAAGCGACTGTGACTAACTATGGAAACTATTAATTTGCTGCCTTTAAACGTATGAACTAGACTTGTGGTTATATATCAAAATGAACCAGAAAATTTTAGACAGTAAATATGTCCTCAGTGTGGATGTTTTATCCTCAGGGGAGAAGATTTAAAAGGGATTAGAAAAAAGTAAGAGAGGTTAGGTGCAAAATAGAAAAACAAAAGAGTAGCAGATTAGAAACAATGATGACAGAAGA
>NW_004524773.1:2011886-2013797 GCF_000260255.1 Octodon degus | reverse complement strand
AAAGGGTTATAAAAAAATTATTGCTAAGTAGACATCAGGCAAACAGAAAGGTGCTTTAGAAATCCAGTTACCTTGGAGTTTATTTAAACTAAAAGGAAAAGGTCATCATGTTTTCATGCAACACATACTTGGTTCTTTAACAATTGTGACAACGAGCAGAAAGAATTAAGGAATGTGGCACTCATGATCCATACAGAACACCAACATTTTGGGTTGTACATAATTAAAGAAATACCTCACTTTTGAAATACTGGGATAGCCAATACACAGAGGCATGCCTTAGGTGAGCGTAGGAATGCAGCGTAGAAAACAACCACCACAAAAATCACACTGGAAGTATACAATTTCTTTAAAAATCACTGAGCAACAAAAGCAACATTGTACTTTCATACTGATTTTATACAACAGAAGTTTAGATTGCTGAATAAAGTAGTTCTTCCACAAGCTCTCAAATTTTATTCATAATCCCATTGTGCTCCTAAATATTCAACTACATTATATTCACAGTTTCACTGTCCTCCTAAATCAAGTGCTCATTTGCTTAAATAATCTAGACACCCTAAATGCTCCTCTGGGTTTCCCTAGAGGTGAGGAATGTATTAAGCTTGTACACTGTTTGTATTGTTCCAGTCCTTCCTTGTGTATTGTGCAGAATGACTTTTTAGAGTAACCAATCTGGCCCATGGCCTGGATTTATTATATGCAGATAAGGATTTATGTCCAAAAGTGAATGATAGGGGCTGGTGAGATGGCTCAGTGTCTAAAGCACCTACTTAGAACAAGCTTAGCAAAGCGCAGGGTCCGCGGTTCAATCCCCCAGCACCACATGCCAGCCTGCCCCGCCCCCCAGGCATGTCAGGGTGACACCACAGCCATCAGCAGTAGCCGCCAGGGCTGAGAAGAATAGAAGCCATGGAATGCTAACTTCACCTTCATAGTGAGCACCTTTGGAGTTCAAGTCTAAGTTGCACATGGATTGCAAACTGCCAGGCTGTTCTGATACTCTAAATGTTGAACATGGGTCTGTGGCTCCTGACACTTATCGCTGCAAATGTTGCCTGTATGCATGCAAACATTTATGTTTAATCCCCAATCTCAGAGAAAGGAAGCACAATGTCATTCGTTCTTAAACTCTCCAGCCTGAACCAAATGCAAGACACATGCGCGTTCTATTGCTTCTGCTAGTTTCCCAAGGCTGCTGTACTAAAGCAAAAGTGTCGCATGCAATTTGGAGGACAGATGCACAAGACAAACCTTACAGTACTAAAATCACCACGTGCCTGGAACCCCAGCGCTGGAAAACAGGAGAGTAGTATTCAGCACAGCTCTATTCTTTATAGAGGATTGAGAAAGTGTATATCCATCTATTTCTTACCTTTAAAAGTTGCCTATATTGTTGGGCTGTGGCCCCTTCCTGCATATTCCAAAGCATCAACTGGATGTCTTCCGGTCCCTGTCATATCCTCAAGTGCTGCTGCTCTCTTTCCTGTTTTAATGAACCTCGATTATACAGGGCACACCAGAACAAGCCAGGTGCACTTTTGCAATTCTTTATCTTTAATTTCATGACTCTACAAAAACATTTCTGGCTCATTGGAGCTGGCCAGATAGCTCAGTGGGTTAAAGCGCCTGCTTAGGCAGACGCAGGGGCTGGCGGTTCGATTCCCAGCTTGCCATGCCGGCTCCACCTGCAGGGCGCACTGAGACAGCAATTGAGACTGGGCGTGGTGTTGTGTGCCTGTAATCCCAGCTCTTGGGAGGCCAAAAACAGGAGGATCACTATGAGTCCCATCTGCGTAGTGAGACCCTGTAGAGCCTGTATTAATACATTAGGAAAAAATACTTCTGACTAATGAGATTACATAGTCAAGGTTCAGAACTCTGATACATGAGGACATTAATGTAGAGTCA
>NW_004524773.1:2005739-2011566 GCF_000260255.1 Octodon degus | reverse complement strand
GCGGAACCAGGGATTGAACTCAGGCCCTTGTTCTTGCCAGGGAAGTGCTTATTCCACTGAGCCATCTCCTCAGCCCCTTAAAGCTATTTTACATAGATAAAAAGAATGTACTGGGTTGAAATACAGTGACACAAGATTCAGTTTCCTCACAAGGGCCTGAGTTCAATCCCTGGTTCCACCAAAAAAAAAAACAAAACAAAACAAAAAAAAAACAAACCCAAACAAGATTCAATTTCCTGTTTTTTGTTTTTTGGGGCAGAACCGGGGATTGAATTGAGCCCCTTGGGCTTGCCAGGCAAGTGCTTATTCTACTGAGCCATCTTTCCAGCCTCCAATTTCCTGTTCTTGCCTGATTTAATTGTCAAGTCTCTGAACTCAACCCTCACCCCACTAGAAAGAAAAGTTCCCACGTAGCTCTGTACTCACATGTGCAGAGCATAGCATTCACCAGGAAGCCCGCAGCTGCCCCCCAGAGAGCTGGTTCCGTGACATGTGCCGTGCCTGCCAGCCCTCCCAATACCCAACACCACCTTGTCTAACTCTAGCCCTAGACCACTACACAGAGGCCCCCAATTTTTTTTTTTTTTTTTTTGCCACGAGATGTGTTCTATTTTCATTTAACATACAAATAATTTTCTATAATATCCCAGGGCAAACCGGAGAATTTGGCAGTCCGATTAGGAGGGGTCCCCTCAGAGACACACAGGCCGGTGGCATTGGCGCGGAATGCCCAGGTTCACAGGGCAGCTTGTGGCTCGTGCCCATCTTGCAAGTGGCTCTTCCTCCACATCATGACTGGGGGGTCTCGGGGGTGACAGGAGCGGGGAATTGTCGGGGCTCTTAGGAAATCTCACTCCGCTTTTCCTGATCAGTGGTCTCTTTGGTCCGCAGGGTGTTCTGCGTCTCCGTCTTCTTCAGCTTGGCCTTATCGAAGCTGGCGATTTCCCCCATGTCTGGTTTGTCTGCCATTTTCTTAAAACAGTCCGAAGTGTTTCACTCCGAGGCCGAGCTCCTGGTGCTCCCACTCGCCTTGCTGCAGCAAGAGACTGAGGCCCCAAATTTTGCACCCCCTCAGCCAAACCCCCTCCCACGCCTAAACTCCCCTATGAAACATGCCCTCACCCCTTGCTCAGGGCCAGCCACACCCAGTCTGCAGTAAAGCCCTTGCACACTGCTTAAACTCTGTCAGTAGTCTCAACTGTGCCTTCCCCCACCTTTTTTCCTGTATTGTAGGGAAGGGTCTACAGGATGTTCAGAATCTCTCTACTAGATCAGACTCATAGTGATTCTCCTGTTTACAGCCTCCCAAGTGCTGGGATTACAGGCATGCATCACCAACAGCGAGTCCTGGAGAAGGGCTGGCATGGCAGGCCTGGGGATCAAACCTGACTCCTGCATCTGCTTGCAGATGCTTTAATCTGGTAAGCTATTTGGCAGCCCTATTGTGACCCCTTTTTTGACCATGACTTTTTTTTTTTTTTTTTTTTTTTTTTTTTTTTTGCGGAACCGGGGATTGAACTCAGGCCCTTGCGCTTGCCAGGGAAGTGCATATTCTACTGAGCCATCTCCCCGGCCCCCCGTGCCTCCTTTTTTGAGAAGGATTTTTTTTTGTTTTGTTTTTTTGCTGGCTCATGCTGCCTTAAGGGCAGGTCTGGTAAGGCATGGAGAGCTGGGGCTCAAACCCTGTCCCCTGTGCCTGACTGGGTTTGCCCCAGCAGGCTCTTAAATAACTTAGCTAACCTGCAAGCCCCTGTGTGCCTCCATTTTTGTTTGGAAAAAAAGTGGCACAAAATTCAATGTCCTGTTCTTAATTGACTTAATCTTATTAAATTAGCAACAGAGGAAGAGTTTCTTTCAACATGACTGACCAGAGGAGGAGTCACATCAGAGAAGCTCAGCAAGGGTTCACTAAGGGCTGGGGATATAGTTCAGTGGCACAGCACCTGCCTGGTAACAAGGTCCTGAGTTTGATATACATAGATCTAATCAAACAAATGGACAATTGCAAGAGGAAGTGGGACTGCCGTTGGGGGTCTCCCTGCCCTTGGCCATCATTCTTCTGGAGTGTGGCCATGAGGCAGAGGGGGAGGGACCGGGTTAGAGCTGCAGAGACCAGATTCTTGGGACAGAGTTTGCCTACACTGCTGCATCACGAGGCACCCTCCCAACACTGGAGGAAGCTGTACACCTGAATTCCCCTCTCCAGCATGTGCTATGGGCTGAAAGCCCCCAACCCCAGCAGACTCAGGTGCGAGAGAGGCCATACAGGCAAATGGCACCCTAGCCAAGAAGCCAGGCTCACAGACCTGCCTACCCAGACAGTTGGCAGAGTCACCGGTGGGCACATAGAGCCCCCCAGCAGTGCCCAAGGCTGTTTGCCCAGATTGCCAGCTGAGTCATAGGGGAACATACGCAGACCTCCTGGCACCAGCTTGTGGGTCACTCACTAAGGACAAAGGAATTCCACCCACCCCCTGAGCAGGGTGGCAGGGACTGTGGACTCCAGCAAGTGAACATGCGCTCTCTGTGGCATCTTTGGGCTCCTGCCTGAGAGGAAAGAAATGAGTTTCCATGCCGGTTGCTGCCACCTTTTGAAGACTCCCCAGCCAGTGTATGAATGTAATTGCAGGACACCGAAGGCCCCAAGTAGAGCGTGAGCACGCCCTGACTCATAGGTCCCCCACTTGCCAGTGAACCTGCCTGGTGACCACACCATCCAGCCTGCGGAGGAAAGCGATTTCCTAACTCTGGAACTAGGACAGTGTCAGATTCAGCCTTTGTGCTGCTGGAATGAAGGCCTGAGAGCTGACTTGGAAAGGGAGGCAGAAACACCAGGATTTGGAAGCGGATTTATTCATGCTGACAGGCACTGACTGGGGTCATTGGACTATCAGGCCCCGATCTCTGGTGGTCTGGGGTTTTTATATGATGCACAGGCAGGAGGTATAGAGGAGGTTCCAAGTGAGACAGAGCAGCCTGGAAGTTCTTCTGACTGCTCACAGGGTAACAACATCAGTTTCAAGGGTAGGTTAATGACCATCAGCTTACGAAGCTTGGTGCAGTGGTACCATCAGGCATTGCCTATGTTCAGTTACTTGCTGGTGATGACAGGGATCAAGAAAGCAATCATGGGGCCGGGGAGATGGCTCAGTGGAATAAGTGCTTCCCTGGCAAGCACAAGGGCCTGAGTTCAATCCCTGGTTCAGCCAAAAAAGCAAGCAAGCAAGCAAGCAAGCAAGCAAGCAAGCAAGCAAGCAATCAGGAAGCTTGAAGCAGTTACAGAGCGAGGCAGCTTCTAAAGAACAAAGTTTTTAAAAGAACAGTTTCTCTCGTAGTTTTTCCCCCTTTAGGGTTAGCTTTAGTTTTACAGTGAAAAGGGCAGAGGTGCCATTAGTGGGACTCCGTATGAGATTCTATTGTATGTTGCATATATCTGCTCTGCAATTAACATGAAAAATCGGTATGAAAAATGAAAATGAAAAATGGGAATGGGATCGGGTGTGAATCATGTATACATTACATTCTCTCGTTGGAGTATTTGAACTGAGTTCCCACTACGTATTTACAGAGTTTTGTTTCTTTCTTTCTTTTTCCTTTTTGGCAGAACTGGGGATTGAACTCAGGCCCTTGCGCTTGCCAGGGAAACGCTTATTCCACTGAGCCATCTCCCTGGCCCCATTTTATGAGTTTTTTTGTTTGCATTTTTCCCTTTTGTTTGGGATGGTTGTTTGGTGACTGTGTGCTCTCCCTCTTCTCTCTAACTTTCCTTCACTTCAAGCTTCTGTAGCACTACTATCTCATTCCTTATTTCTTTTTAGTGCTTCTTGAGTTCTTCCTCTCAGGATTTTAGCCTGCCATATTTTGCTCTCTCCCTCTCAGTCCTATTGTCCCCTGTATTGATCCCCTGTCTCTTCTACCCATCTGTTATGGTTTGTGTCTAGGTGTCCCCCCCAAAGCCTCACACCATCATGGGGTGGCTTCTGGAGTTTGTGATTGATTCATAAGCCAGTGCTGGGATTATGGCTGTGAGTGCTGCTGGGATTATGGCTGTGAGCGCTATAGCCGGCTTGGGGCACTTAGCCTAAATGCAACGTAAGGGAGGCAGACTTGCTCTCTGTAGCCATCGCTGCTGCTGCTGCTGCTTCCTTTTGCTCTTGCTGTTTTGCTGCCTTCTGCCACCATGAACTGCTGCTTCCTGCCATGTGCCGCTCAGCCTTGGAGCCAGCCAAGTATGGACTGAAACCTCCACAAACCGTGCGCTAAGGAAACCCTTCCTTCCTTCCTTCCTTCCTTCCTTCCTTCCTTCCTTCCTTCCTTCCTTCATTTTGAGTGTCGGGTATTTGTCCCAGCGATGAGAGAAGAGTAACCGAGACGCCATCCTGTTTCCTTCCCCTTTCCCTGTCTCACCTGGGCCCTGTTCTTCCCACCTCCTTCCCCACATCATGGCACACAAACTGGTCACCTGCTCCTGACAGCCACATCGTGTTCCTCAGTCGCAAAGCACATCTCCCCCTCTTCTGTGTTGTCATTGCTCCCATGCTGTTCTTTCTCTGAAGAAACTCTTCCCAGCAACTAAAGGTATTCCAACACAATCTGACCCCATATCAACTTACCTTTTCTCTGTGCTGCTCACAATCCCCCTATCGACATCGCCCTGACCGACTCACGGTGCCCTCTTTCACCCACCATTAGATCTCTGCCCTCCACTTATCTGGCCACATCATTGTGCACAGCTGCCAGGAATAACTGAATTTCGAGTACAGCGAGTACTGCTAAAGGGTGAAGGTGCAAATGCAAGGCCTATTACATATAAGCAATGTAGGATCAAATCTGTTGTTGTTATAATCAGAAGTAAAGTCTTTTGTTTGTTTGTTTGTTTGTTTGATTTTGTTGATACAGGGTTTCGCCCTGCAGCTCGGACTTCAAGTGATCCTCCTGTCTCAGCTGCCCCAGTGCTGGGATTACAGCTGTGCACCACCACGCCCAGTTTCGGTGGCCCGCATGCCGCACCCGGGGTTGGTTCCAGGGTCCGCACAGCATGCGTTACTGGGCATCAAACCCAGGACCTTGCACTTGCCAGGAGGGCACTTAGACTGCCAAACTATCTCCTCCAGCCCAGAAGTAATCCTCTACTCCAAATATAGGAACAGTCTACCTCATTGAATTTAATTAGTAGAAGAGGTAAATACTATCTCTACACAGAAAGTTGAAAACGTATCACAGGATGACAGTGTCTTACTCAAAAGTCTTCACGTGGATTACAAGCTCTCTGCTCTCCTAGTAGACCACAACCATCAGAAGCCCCCCAAAAGAGGGAGAAATGGGGGGGCAAAAAGCAGATACACTGTTCCAGTGTTCACTATGCCAGCATATAAGATGAATGATTACCCAGAGACTGAGTTCGATCACCAGAGGTGGGCTGGGGAGATGGCTCAATAGAATAAGCACTTGCATGGCAAGCGCAAAGGTCTGAGTTCAATCCCCAGTTCCACAAAAAAAAAAAAAAAAAAATCACCAGAAGCCCAGAGGGGCTATTCCAACTGAGAGTACCCAGCATTAGGGGGAGTCCCAGGAGAAGTCCAAAGCTGAGAACTTGCTGGCTTTCATTTAGAATATCCACACAAATAAAAAGAAAAGAAAAAGGAAAAAAAAAAAAATTGGGGCCAGGAGCTATCTCAAGGCCCTCTAGCTTTTCTTGGGGAAAGGGGAAGGATGGTGGCCAGACACAACATGCTTCCCTGGTCTCAACTTTTTGTTCTTCAGCTATCCATTTCTCACAGAGCCTGTGTGTTTTGCCCCGCAGCGTAACCATCCCCTCCTCGGCCAA
>NW_004524773.1:2003426-2004723 GCF_000260255.1 Octodon degus | reverse complement strand
GTAAAAATTACTTATATACTATTGGTGCTGGAAAGGAATACCATAACCTTTATCACTGATATTGGTGACTATATATAATGGAAATTACTTCGGCAGGGAACGCCTTGCGTGGGGGTGACAGGTGCCAACCACGGGAATAGCCAGAGTGGCTGTAGTCCCTCCATAGTCACTTAAGGGGCTGGGAGGGGGCAGTTGGCTTTCCTCTGTGCATGAGTTGTCATTAGAGGAAAGAGGTGATTTTGGATTTTCCCATCTAATATCTAAGACAGGTGAAGGAAGAGCATCAGCCCATGATAAACCATGTCACTGGGCCGGGGAGATAGCTCAGTGTTCTAACGCCTGCCTGGCAAGCGCAAGGACCTGGGTTCGACCCCCAGTACAACATGCTGTGCTGGCCCGAAACCCAGGTGCGCGATCTAGCCACTTAAAGCAGGCGTGGTGGCATATGCCTGTAATCCCAGTGCTTAGGAGGCTGAGAAAGGAGGCTCACTACGAGTCCAAGTGTCACTACGAGTCCAAGTGCATAGCAAGAGCCTGTACGAAATTTAAAAAAAAAAGAACATGTTACTTACTTGAGGTATCTACGTCAGCAAAGTCAGAATGATAAGGATCCCCTGCGGCTTTTCAATCTTGGAGTTTCAAGTGACTTGTGTGATCTTTGTAAGAAACAGGTTTTCGGAAGCGAAGAGAATTCTCCTGCTTTGCAGCATCTGTGCCGCCGAGGGATGAGTTGCTCTATGCGGCTGTGAAGCCTGTGAGCTGCAATTTTAAAAATGTAGTCTTATCAAGTTTAAGCCACCGTGTTGATCCATATTCTTCCTTGTTTTGTTTTGCAAATTGAGCTTTAGAAGCTCATTGGCTCACGCTGCAATGGCTTGTGTGGTGGGATTGTGAGGGGGTCGAGGTTGGAGGGATTCCCCCCCCCCCAACCGAGGATTGAACTCAGGCCCTTGCACTTGCCAGGGAAGCGCTTATTCCACTGAGCCATCTCCCCGGCCCTGGAGGGAAGTTTGGAGGGATATTGGGCATTGCCCTGCATTATGGGGCCAGGGACATATGAAAGAGCAGTTCATCATTTTTATTATGAATAAGGGCAGCTTTAATCACTTGTAGAATCTCCATAGATAGCACAGGCTGAACTGGTGGCAATACTGACAGGTTGAATTAGGTAACTATTATTATTATTTTTTTATCAGTTATGATTGCTTTAGAAGCTGAACTCCTCTGGAATGTGCTATTTATTTATTTAGACAAGGCCTCACTGTATAGCGCAGGCTGGCCTCACAGAGATCCTTCC
>NW_004524773.1:2001725-2002866 GCF_000260255.1 Octodon degus | reverse complement strand
ACAGTTATGAATTTTTTACACAGAAAACCTGAGATAAAGGACAAACTATAGCACCAAACACAGGCAAGAAAATGACAAACCTATGTAAATGTTAATTTGCTGCCTTTAATTATATGAACTAGGTTTATGATTATATGTCACAATCTAAAACAAACCAGAAAATTGTATGCAGTCAACGTGCCCTCAGCATGATTTTTCTTCCCTGAAGGGAGAAAATGTTTTGAAGCGTTAGGGAGGAAAAAATAGTGAAACAGAAGAAGAAAAAGAAGGAGGAAGAGGAGAAGGAGAAGGAAGGCTGGAGGACAAAGGAGATTATACAAACTTGGAGACAATGGTGAAGAAATGGAAGAAAAGAGATAAGGAAGAAATAAAGCTGGGCCTGGTGGCGCACACTTTTAATCCCAGTGCTTGGGAGGCTGAGGCAGGAGGATAACCACAAATTCAAGGCCTGCCTGGGCTACATAGTGAGTTCAAGGCTAGTTTGAATTTTTTTCTTTTTTTCTTGTAACTGGGGATTGAACTCAGGCCCTCACACTTGCCAGGGAAGCGCTTATTCCACTGAGCCATCTCCCTGGCCCCTTCAAGGCTAGTTTGAACTACATGATGAGGCCCTGGCTCAAGAAGGAGGAAGAGGAGGAAGAGAAGGGGTGGGGAGGGAGGAAGAGGAGGAGGAGGAGAATTAAAAAGAACAGAACAAAACAAAAACAAAACTAGAAACAATGTTCATATGGATAAAAACAATAAAAAACAGTTTTTTATTTTTTTAATTTTTTTTTTGCGGAACCGGGGATTGAACTCAGATCCTTGAGTTTGCCAGTCAAGCACTTATCCTACTGAGCCATCTCCCCAAAAAACAGTTTTTTAAAAGCCAGGTGTTGTGGTGTACACCTGCAATCCCAGCACTCAAGAGGCTGAGAAAGGAGGAACACCATAAGTTTGAGGCCAGCCTGCAATACATAATGAGTTCAAGGCCAGCCTGCACTACATAGTGAGACCCCGTTGCAGGCAGCCGAGTTAGACAGCAATATCACAGGCAGTCAGACAGGGTCAGGCCCTCAAGGAGACAAGATGGAAGACAAGGTGACTTTGCAACTTGGAAGAGACAGACACTCCCATATGGGCCACACCTCAAGACCAAGAC
>NW_004524773.1:1988573-2000980 GCF_000260255.1 Octodon degus | reverse complement strand
CTGGCCTGAACTCAGCTCCTTGGCCTCCTGCCAACCTCTGTTCCACCTCCCCCTGACACGGGGAGCTGTGAGATGGAGCCAGCCCGCAGCTGCTCCAAGTGCCAAGCTTGGGTGTCCTCTCCCCAGGATGGCTGCAGGCCAGTTGCCCTCTTCTATGGACATCTTTTTTTTTTTAATATTTATTTATTTATTTGTTTTGTGTGTGTGTGTGGCCAGTTCAGCCCACCAGGGGGCGGGGCTGGCTGGCCTGTGGTGCTGGGGGATTGAACCGTGGTCTCTGTGTTTTGCTTAGCTTAGCTTCTTCTAAGTAGGTGCTTTAGACCACTGAGCCATCTCACCAGCCCCTTTTATGGACATCTAGACTCAAATGACTCACCAACCACTATAGTTTTCTGCATCCGTTGCTCTGCTCAGCTGGTGAGCCATCTCACCAGCCCCTTTTATGGACATCTAGACTCAAATGACTCACCAACCACTATAGTTTTCTGCATCCGTTGCTCTGCTCAGCTGGTGTGTTTCCCCCAGGAGCCCTTGGGGGACCACTCCACATGTTTGCAGTTTTGAGCTGTCCCTCCCACAGAAAGAGTCAGGGCTCTGGGAGAAAGCGCCACTTTCCATCTCTAATTTTTCACTGAGGTCTTGCTCTTCACTCTCCCTGTGAGCTTCAGTTCTCCCTTCAGATCCTCGATGGCTTCCCAAGGACTCACTTCCCTCCTTCTTTTCTTCCTCAACTTCTTTGAACATCTGAATGACAAATCTCAGACACTCCTGCTGACATCTCCCTAAACTCCCATTTTATTATCAGAATCTCCTTGCTTTTGATTCTCCTGGATGGCCACAACGAAATATTATTGGAGGGCTGGTGAGATAGCTCAGTGGACTAAGTGCCTGCTTAGGCAAGTGCAGACACCAGGGTTTGATCCCCAGTACTGCATGCTACACTGGCCCCACCCCTGGGCATGCTGAGCAGGCCACTGAGTCCGGGTGTGGTGACACACACCTGCAATCCCAGGATGCCAGGGAGGCTGAAAACAGGAGGATCACTACAAGTCTGTCTGTGTAGTGAGATTCTGGATTGCTCCTTTTAAAAGTAGCTTGCCACTTCTGGAGGATTAACAACTTAAATCTGCAGACCAAAATTAGAGAAAAAGAAGGGCTGCAAGGAAAGCCAACATTTTGGCCCTAGCTTTCCAAGGTCAATTAAGACTCAGGACATATGAGAACTTGTACTGTAATGTCATGTAACTCAGTAGTGTCCCAAATTTTCTGATCAAGAAGATTATGGGGCCAAAGAGGAAAGTGATCGATGATGTAGAGTGTGCCTAAGGAGAGTCACATGGAGAGAAAACATTCTCTCAGGCTTTCACAGAGAGCACATTGGCCAAGCAATGGCTGTGACTCATCCACATGGCTGACACTGACAAAGGATCTACAATCTGAGGTACAGAATCTCAGGATAAATCCTGAGGGGATTTCACTGACTTTATCAGACCCAAAAGCTACAACTCTTGTTGCATAGATCTGGCTTTACCTTGGTCTTAACCATCCAGCAGAAAAGTATAAAAATGAAGTATAAGAAGTAAAGCCTGGGGCTGGTGAGATGGCTCAGTGGCCTAAAGCACCTACTTAGAACAAGCTTCGCAGAGCACAGGGACTGCGGTTCAATCCCCCAGCACCACATGCCAGCCAGCCCCGCCCCCTGGTGGGCTGAGCTGGCCACACACACACACACACACACACACACACATAAATAAATAAATAAAAAATTAAAAAAAAAGAAGAAGTAAAGCCATGCTGTTATGTTGAGCTGTAGGGGACTCAGGTCAACTTCTGACACTGCCAGTAAAACAGAAGACCCAATACTATTATGGACTTACTGGACTCTTTTAGAATATTTTGCTGAGTTAACACACCTATAATCAAATAACGGAACTTAATAAAAAAAAGGGGATACAGATGAATATCAATTTGTATCTGTGTATTCAAAATGGTTAGGATAGATATATAGCTACCTTCTCTTAATTCAATAAATACAGGGATTTTTTTCTAATAGTGTTTGTAAATAGGATATCATGTCTGCATCTTGAACAGCAATTAACCACTAGGAAGAATGTATGCAGTGTGTTAATTATTGAAACTGTCCTACCAATTTGGTTTGAAACTGTCATTGCTATTTGTTTCTCGATAAAATTATGGGAAAAAACAGTAGCTTGCCAGATAAACATTATTGGTTTCTGGGTTGCTTGTCTCTCCTTTGGGATTTCAAGTCCCCCTTCTTTCTTATTTATTTTTGTAGTACTAGGGTTAAACAGTGAGTACTGAACTATATTGAATACTGAGCTATATCCTCCGTCTTTTAAAACTTTATTTTGACATAGGATCTTAATAAATTGCCCAGGATGAAAAACAATCTAAGGCTTTGACCATAAACAAATAAGATCTTTTCACTGCACTAGCTGCTCAGTACGATAAACCTGATGGAAAGACACAAAGTAACTTTACAGACCTCAGAATGAATTTTAACTCTGAGCACAAGAGGTCTCCCTACTGTGGGTGCAGAGGGGTGGCCTTCATGACTCAAAGGCCTTTCCAAAGGATGGTGTAAGAAAGCAAAGATCAGGGCTGGGGATTTGGCTCAGCCATAGAATGCTTGGCTGGAAGCCCTGGGTTCGGTCCTCGGCACCAAAAACAAAACAAAGAAACAAACAAACCAAAAAAAAAAGAAAAAAAAAAAAGAAAAAAGAAAGAAAGGAAAAAGAAAAAGCAAGCAAAGCTCTGGCTGCCGTGTTTATGTGGTTACAGGTGTATATCTGCAATTCCAGCTCTTGGGGGGCTGAGTTTGAGGTCAGCCCGGGCTGCATAGTGAGTTCAAGGTCAGGGCTGTGGTTTGTGTCTAGGTGCCCCACTAAAGCTTCATGCCCTCCCAGGTGGGGCTTTTCAGAGGTCGCTGGATTTAGAGCGTGCAATGCTGGGATCATTTGGCTTGGCAAAGTCCTGGGTAGGATTAAGGGGACCCCGCCTTGGGTGTGAGTGTTACTTGCTCCAAAGGCAGGTAGCCTGGATAAAATATGAGTCAGACAGAGGCAGTTGTCTCTTTTGGTTTATTGCTGCTGTCGCTTGTCTTTGGCGGTTTTCCGCCTGCCATGGACTATTTCTTCCGCCTGGTGCCCCTCTGCCATGCCACCTGCCTTGGAGCCGGCAGGTTTTGTGCTGAACCCGCTATCAACTGTGCACCAAATAAACCTTTTCCTCCTTTGACTTTGGGTGTTGGGGATTTTGTCTCAGCAATAAGAGAAATAACTAAAACAGCCACCCTGAACTACACAGTGAAATCCCGTCTCAAAACAAGACCCCACATTAAAAACAACAAATCGGGAGCACGCGGCAGATAAGAAATTGCAAACATAAACCAAGTTCCACAGAAACTAAAAATAAACCCCAAACTCTGAATTTCCGCACTTAGCCCACCACGCCGGGGGTGGAGCTAGGGCCGGGTAGGGGCGTGGTCAGGGCGTGGCCGGCTGCTGGGGCCTGGGAGTCCTGAGTACCTAAGCACTGGCTGACCTGTGGCAGCCGGTATTCCTAGTCTGTGATCCAAGGCTGCAGGGCGGCAGCCGCAATGCAGTCCAAGTGGGACATGCTGAGCATCCTGGGGGCCCTCACGGCCGCCTGGCTGCTACTGCAGGTGACATGGGGAGTGGCCCGCACAGTGTACGTGTACCTGCTGCCCCAGGTCCGCCGGGGCAATGCTTGGCTCCGGGCCCAGGGAGCATGGGCAGGTAAGGTGCTGGCGTCCACCCGAGGTGGCACGGGTGAGGCTGCAGGGTCGAGGACAGGTGGCAGGTGACTGGTGAGACACACCTCACCCAATCAAGACAGCGGCCAAGGGACTACTCTTGGAAGCAAGAAAAGGCTGGTGCGACCTGGGTAAAGGAGGCACAAAATCTTCAAAGCTTTGTGGGTGAAAGGAGCAGGTGGTAGAGCGGTGCCAGGTGACGGACAGGACAAGTGGGAGGATGCCTCTGGTCACGGGTGTGCAAGGCACCGCTTTCACATGGGACCTGGGAGTCCGGAGTACCTAAGCACTGGCTGACCTGTGGCAGCCGGTATTCCTAGTCTGTGATCCAAGGCTGCAGGGCGGCAGCCGCAATGCAGTCCAAGTGGGACATGCTGAGTGTACCCCTGCTGCACGCCAGTGACCCCAGTGGTAGGGTCTGTGTGCGGATACCAGCCAACAGCAAGGCGGCTGGCTCTGCTGGGAGCAGAGGCACCCACACCAGGGGACCTCAGATGCACTGAGCTGCCCTGCCTGCCCTCCTTCTTCTCTCTCCTAGTGGTGACAGGAGCCACCAGCGGCATTGGCAAGGCATATGCACACGAGGTGAGTGGGTTGGTGGCTTCTGGGTTGATTTACCTGTCACTAGCTACTCAGGAGAGCTAAGCAGCCCTCTCCCACCCTGTCATCTCTCTCATTATTGCCCCAATTAATTCCTTCTGAATGTAATTATTGACCACCTACTCAGCGCCCGGGCGTTTTCTTGGTGCTGGGGATATGGCAGTGAACAAAACATTAAAAAATAATAATAATAATCAAAAGTCCTGCCCTCATCTGCCTTCTCTTCTAGTCAGGGGAGATGGGCCTCAGCAAGATAAAGTATATCGGGTTGTGGTCAGGCTGAAGGAGACACTCAGGAAAAGGGGACTTAGTCCATCATTCTCAAGCTTTCTGAAGCGGTTCTAGAAGTCGTCTTTCCTGAGCATCTTTCATTGTGCTGTGCTGGCTGCCTCCATGTCCTGAATCAATTCAAAAGTTGACCATTCGTGGTCATTTCAATTTTGGGGAAGAGCCAGAAATTCCGTGGTGCCAGTTCCTGTGAACACAGTGGGTATGAAGGGTGATGTCTACACCAGCCTGCCTTTCCAGTGGGTGGTAGCCGGTGGCAGTCACTGTATTTTTTCCTCACATCTATGGACATTAAGAAGACTTTCAGAACTGCTTCAGAAAGCAGCAGGAATGCTGGAGTAAGGGCATTGAAAGTGAGGAAGTGGGGCTGAGCAGATGGCTCAGTGGAATAAGCGCTTCCCTGGCAAGCGCAAAGGCCTGAGTTCAATCCTCGGTTCTGCCAAAAAAAAAAAAAAAAAAAAAGTGAGTAGAGTTCTAGAGGAACATATGTTTTAAAAAATTTAATCATTGGCCTGTAATTTGATCATACCTGATCTGTGTTCAAAAGATATCCTTGTCATCTCTGACAGTTTTTAATGTATTGAGTACAGGGTCTACAAGGTTTCACACAGACCAGACTTGTAGTGATCCTCCTGTTTTCAGCTGCCCAAGCCCTGGGGTTACAGGTGTGCACCACCACGCCCAGCCTCAGTTGCCATCTCAGCATGCCCCAGGGGTGGGGCTGGCACGGGGGATCCAAGGCCAGCCCCTGTGTCTGCCTAAACAGGCTCTTTATTTAGTCTGCTGAGCTACCTGGCCTGCCCAACCTTGTCATCTCTGAACAGTGTTTTATTTGTTTTTTCTCAAGGCAGGTCCTCACTATGGAATGCACCACCACCTTGAACAGTTTTATCTCTTTTTTCATTTAGTTCTATTCTGTGGGGTTTTGTTTTGTTTTGTATTTTAGGGAAGGGTCTACAGGGTGTTCAGGGTCTCACTACTAGATAGGACTCGTGGTGATCCACCTGTTTACAGCCTCCCAAGAGCTGGGCTTACAGGTGCCCATGCCACCATGCCCAGTCTCAATCGCCCTCTCGGCACGCCCCAGGGGTGGGGCCAGCACAGCAGACCTGGGGATCGAACCCCTGGCCCCTGCACTTGCTTACAGGCGCTTTAATCCACTGAGTCATTTGGCTGGCCATTCTATTCTGCTTTGTTTTGATTATGTTGTTGGTTTTTAAACAGGGTCTCACTAGGTAGCTCACATCAGCCTTGAACTCACTACATGGCCCAGGCTGTCCTCGAACTCACAGTGCTCTCTCTGCCTCAGGCTCCCTGAGTGCTGAGATTACAGGCATGTACTACTACACTGGGACTCTTTTTTTTTTTCTGATATGTGTGCTTTTCTTTTTCTTATCTTCTCAAACTGACAAGGAATCAAGGTCCCTTCTATACCTAGCTTACTGAGAGTTTTCATTAGGAATGGAGGCAGACTTTTTTGAAATCATTTTTCTGCATCTTGTGAGATGATTGTGCTGTTTTTCTTTAGTAAATTACATTGATCCATGTCTGTGGCTTACTGTCTGTGTGTCTGTCTGTGTGTCTGTCTGTCTCTCTTTCTGATGACCACAGCTAATAACTCTTCTCTCCTCTCCTCTCCCCTCCCCTCCCTCCTCCTCTCTCCCCTCCTCTCTCTCCTCTCCTCTTTTTCCTCCCCCCCCCCTTTCTTTTTGTCTTCTTGAGACAGGGTCTCTGTATGCGGTTCAGGCTGAACTTGAGCTCACTTTGTGGCCCAGGCTGGTCTGGAACTCCAAAGGATCCTCTTGCCTCAGCCTTTTGAGTGCTGAGATCACCAGCTAGCACCACCATGCCCGGCTACCATCTCTACTCTTCCCAAGAATGCAATACACTTTTATTAGCTTTCGTCACATGCAATAGAACTGTAGAATTTATTCCTCCTAACTGAAACTTCTTATCTACTGACCAACATTTCTGCTCCTCTCCTCAACATTCAGCCTCAGTTAACCACTGCCATAAAGGCAACTCCACACTGAAATGAGATCCTGCAGAGTTGATTGTGCCGGGCTGATTGTACTTAACTTAGTGTCCTTTGAGTTCATCTACAATGACTGTATTAAGAGGATTTTTTTTTTCTCCGAATGCCTTCAGGGCAGGTTTGGCTGGCTTGAGTTGTGGGGATTGAACCACAGCAACCTGAGCCTGACTGCTTTGTGGAAGCAGCCACTTAAAGAGCTGAGCTAAGGGGCAGGCCCCCTGCAATGACTATATTAGGTAGGGCTGCCACTAATGGACAAAAATACTTCACACCTGTAACTTTAAGGAGGAGAGGCTTATTTGACTTGTGGTTTCTTTTTCTTTTTCTTTTTTCTTTCTTTGTCTATGCATTTAGTACAGGGGTCTCACTGCCCAGCTCAGATTCATAGTGATCCTCCTGTTTTCAGCCTCCCCAGTGCTGGGATTACAGGGGTGGGCCACCACACCTGATCTTGGTGGCCAGCTCAGTATACCCGGGGTAGGGCCAGTTCAGCCTGTGGTGCCAGGGATCAAACCCCGCTACCTGCACTTGCCTAAGCAGGTACTTAGTCTGCTGAGATATCTTGCCAGCCCATGATTTTTTTTTTTTTTTTTTAAATCAGACCAAAGCAAGACCAAAACTGATCAGGGCAAACCTTAAGTCCTGGATCTTTACAGTTGGAGTCTGGGGCATATAGTGTTTTTTTGTTTTGTTTTGTTTTGTTTTGTTTTTAATATATTCTGCTGTTTATTTATTTATTTTTTACATTTATTTATTGTGTGTGTGTGGCCAGCTCAGCCCACCAGGGGGCGGGGCTGGCTGGCATGTGGTGCTGGGGGATCGAACCGCGGTCCCTGTGCTTTGCCAAGCTTGTTCTAAGTAGGTGCTTTAGACCACTGAGCCATCTCTCCAGCCCCGGCATATAGTTTTGAGATGTGAATTCAAGGGATTGTAGCCCACATAGCCACTCGCAGGTTGGTTCCTGCTCAGGGAGATGTTGTACGTTCCCATTCCACGTACCCACAAGATGTCTCAACTCTCTGGATCTCCACTTCATTCCTACGGCTTCGTACACTGCCCCTTAGGGGCTCACTGCATGGCCTCCCTGGTAGTCCTTTGAAAGCTACGTAGAAGCTTCTCTGACCCCACAACTCATTCTCCATGCACCTATAACCCTATAGATGATGCTAAAATTATTTTGAGCAGTAGCCTGCCTCCCTTGGACCACAGCTGTAGCAGCCTCTGAATGTCTGAATGGCTGATTATGGTGAAACAAGTCCCCGTGGCAGGGAGCTATTGAAGGAGGAGAGTGAGGACAGAGAACCTTTTGCTGGAATGCTGAGTGACAAGGAAGACACGGGTAGGTTCCTATGCTAATGAGAATGACCTAGACAGAGGGCCGTGGTGCACAGGGAGGACAGGAGACCAGCTAGAGCACCGTCCTGGAACTGGTAAGAATGGAAAGGCAGTTGAGTTACAAGAGGAAGGGTGACAGCCACAGGGAGATTTAGTAAGTTGGTCAGTAGCTCCAACCACTCTGTGCCATCACTGGGGACAAGTGTGTCCCACCCACTGCCACTGCACTCTGAGGCCAACAAGGCAAGGCTGGGGCTGTCCTGGCCAGTGCCAGTCACTAAGTGGATGCTGGGCAACATGTTTGATGAGTGAATGAAAGAATGAAAGAATGCCACTTTCAGCATCACCTCTCAGGTCACCTGTAGCGTCTAGGTTGAGAGGGACAGACAGGCACTGAGATGCTGCTGAACACCCACCCCCCAAATATGTGTGCTTGCGAAATATGTGTGCTTGCTGACTCAGCATCAAGGGCAAGGGGCTGCAGGGCAGAAGAGCATGTGCCAAGGCCCTGGAGCAGAAAGCTCAGGGGATGCTGTTTGGGGCCAGGTGAATAATTGCTGTGCCTGGCCTCTCGCAGGACCCGGCAGGGGATGCAGCTGAAGCCCACTGGTTTGTCTCAGGATCCCTGGGGAGCTGGGGCAGGTTGTGGCAGGAGGGGCAGGGTTGGGTTTGTGCTTTGCAGTGAGACCTCCGTGGTAGGGTGGAGGGTGCACAGCAGGGGCTGAGCCTGGGGTGTTACAATCCTGGGTCCTGCAGCACATGGGAATGAGAAAGAACAGGCAGGAGCAGTGCCGCAGTGGTCAGGAGCAGAGCCTCCTGGCGCCCTGTGGGCCCTTGAGGGCCGAAACAGTCATGTCCTCAGTCTGCCCACTGCTCTTGGGGCGGGCTCTCTCCCTGGAGCTTCCTCCTCATCCCCCAGTTCATCATCTCCCATGTCCCCTTCTGCGACCACAGGGCTGGAACGCTGAGTGTCAAGGTCAGGACGTGGTTAATCTTGGTTGGCCGGAGAATGACTACATACAGTGTGGTTGCACATGCCTGCAAGCCCAGCATTCTGGGAGGCTGAGGCAGGAGGGGGGCAAAGTGAAATCAGGCCTGGATGACTGAGATCTCTGACTGGAACAACAACACAACAAAAAAGCAAGGGGGCTGATAATGTAGCTCGGCACCAGAGACCCTAGGTTCAATCCCCGGCGTGGTGGTGGTGGTGGGGTGCTGGGGGGGTGCTGAGTAAGTGAATGAATTTTCGCAGCTGGCCAGGAGGGGGCTGAACGTGGTCCTCATCAGTAGGAGCCTCAGCAAGTTGGAGCAAGAGGCGGAGGAGATCGGTGAGCGCTCGCCCTCGTTGAACCTCTGGCTCACGCAGGGTGTGGGGCGGCTGCTGGGTGCCCCGGGGCCGGTCAGGTTCAGGGACAGGGCCTGACCCCGCTCGCGTCCTCCAGAGCGGCTTTATGGCAGGTCCACGCGCATCATCCAAGCGGACTTCACCAGGGGCTTGGAGATTTACAGCGCCATCGAGGAAGGACTGCGCGGCCTGGAGATCGGAGTCCTGGGTGAGTGGCCTGCCTGCTTCTCCGTCCTCCCCCCCCCCCTCCCCAGTGTCCCCGGCCTGTGAGGGACACCGTGCGACCTCTCGCGCAGTGAACAATGTGGGCATGGCGTACGGCGGCAGCGTGGTGTTCGGCCGGAAGCTGCTGGACTGCGAGAACGTGAGCCAGGTGAGTCCCCGCCCGCGCGCGGCGCGCTCCTGCCCCCTGTCGGACGGCCGCGGAACACCCGGCGGCGGCGCGCGAGGCTGCGCCCGGCCTGGGGCTGGAAAGCTGCTGCTGAGAGCCGCAGATCCCTGTCGTGGAACGACGCGCCTCGACCTGCACATCTGTTCGGGTTGAGCCTGGTTCGTATTCCTGGGTGCTAACTGTGAAGAATTAGCTGCGTAGGAGAACCAGAGCTGCCGTGTGGACAGTGTGGATTCTCTAAATGGAGAGAGGAGGGAAGGAAGAAGGAAGAGAAGGCAGGAAGAGGGAGAGAGAGAGAGAGAGAGAGAGAGAGAGAGAGAGAGAAAGTCTGGAAGAGAATGGCAGTGTCGGACTAAGTAGTCCAGATTGGGGTGGGGCCGGGAGATAGCTCAGGGGTGGGCGTGGTGGCGCAGGCCTGTAATCCCAGCGCTGGGGAGGCTGACACAGGAGGATCCATCGCTATGAGTCCGGGCTGCATAGTGATACCCTCTAATTTTTGTTTTTAAAGTATTAGTACAGTGTCTACAGGATCTCACTACACAGATTAAACTCAGTGATCCTCCTGTTTTCAGCCACCCAAGCTCTGGGATTAATAGGCACACACCACCATGCCCAGTCTCATTTGCTGTCTCAACACGCCCCAGGGGCGAGGCCCGCATGGCACACTAGAGATCGAACCCCTGTCCCTGTGTCTGCCTAAACAGGTGCTTTAATCCGCTGAACTATCTGGCCAGCCCATAAATAAATAAATCTTGGGCTGGAGAGATGGCTCAGTGGTCTAAAGCACCTACTTAGAACAAGCTTAGCAAAAGCATCAGGGACCGCGGTTCAATCCCCCAGCACCACATGCCAGCCAGAACGCCCCCTGGTGGGCTGAGCTGGTCTCTCTCTCTCTCTCTCTCTCTCTCTCTCTCTCTCTCTCTCTCTCTCAAATAAATAAATAAAAATTAAAAAAAAAATAAAAATAAATAAATAAATCTTTAAAAAAAATTGTCCAGGTTGGCCTTGACTTTATGATCTCGCTGCTTCAGCCTCCTGAGTAGCTGGGATTGCAGATGTTCCTTACTGTGCCTGGCTTTATTTGTGAATATTCTTTTTGTTGGTGGTAGTCCGAGTTTTTGTTTTTGTTTTTGGTGGTGGTGGTGGTGGGGCGATCAGGCTGGCCTCAAACGCACAGTGATCCTCCTGTCTCAGGCTCCCAAGTACTGGGATTACAGGCATGCCCTACCATGCCCAGCTTTGAGATATTCTTCTTCTTCTTCTTCTTCTTTTTTTTTTTTTTGATGGTACTGGGGATTGAACTCAGGACCTTGCACTTGCCAGGCAGGTGCTTTTGCCACTAAGCTATCTCCCAGTCCTTGAGATATTCTTGGTCAAGGGTAGAAATCATTCTTTTTCATGTGAATGTCCGACTTCCCCAGCAGCACTGATTGAAAAGACCGTCCCATCTCCACTGAGGGATCCTTGTGCCCTTGTCAAAAATAATGTGCAGGTGTTAGTTCTGGACTCTGTTCCAGTCCTCCGGTCAGTCTGCTTCATGCTAGCGCCATGCTGTGCTGTATAATGTAACCTCCTAGTATTCTTTTATTTCTATTTTTCTTTCTTTCCGTGTGTGTGTGTGTGTGTGTGTGTGTGTGTGTGTGTGTGTGTTAGCTACTGGAGATTGAATCCCATGCCTTTCCTCTAAATTGCATCCCTCACCCTTTTTAAATTTGAGACAGGGACTCTAAGTTGTTAAGTCTTCAGGTGAGTCTGGAATCTGCAGTCCTCCTGCCTCAGCCTCTCAGAATGAAAAAATCACAGGCTTGCACCTGCACCACTATGTCTGGCTTCTTCATAGCAAATTTTGAAATCAGTAAACTTGAGTGCTCCAACTTTATTCTTCTTGTGTTTCAAGTTTAGTCTGGCCATTCTGGGTCCTTTGAGTTTCGCTAGCGACTGCATTGAATCTGTAGCTCAGTGGGGTACAGCCCACATCTAACAGTACAAAGCTTTCTGACTCCAGAGCACAGGGTGTCTCACTCTTTATTTCCATCTTTGCCAGCATCTTTTAGTGATGTGTTCTGGTTTTTTAGCTGGGCAAATCTTTCACTTCCTTGATTTTTTTTTTCTTTTAACTATTGTAAATGAAATAATAGTCTTCTTAATTCCCTTTCCCAACCATCTGGGGCTGGTGTACAGCAGCACAACAGGCTTTTGTTCCACTGAGGGTGGAGCCCAGGCCTAAGAGCTGTACTACTGACTTTCTGGGATTGATTTTGTAAAGTATTTTATTGGTTCTAAAAATTTGTATGTGGGCCCTTTAGGGTTTCCCAGACCAAAGACTGTAGCAGCTACGAACAGAGATAGCTGCACCCCTTTCTCTGGTTTCAATCCCTTTGGGCACTGAGTTCTCTATCTAGGACTTCCGATGCCTTCTGCCTGTCACCATCAAGTAGGACATTGGTGGTGGCTTCTCAGATATGGACTCAATTATGTTGAAATAGTTTCCCTCTATTCCTAGTTTACTGAGGTTTTTTTTTTTTTTTAAATCAGGAAAAGCTGTTCCATTTAAAAAGGGTTTTTCCAGGTCACTTGAGATGATCATGTGTTTTTTCTCTTCCTTTCTGGGAATCCA
>NW_004524773.1:1984815-1988318 GCF_000260255.1 Octodon degus | reverse complement strand
TGTGGTGCTGGGGGATTGAACCGCGGTCCCTGTGCTTTGCTAAGCTTGTTCTTAGTAGGTGCTTTAGACCACTGAGCCATCTCACCAGCCCTGCTAGTACTTTTTTTTAGATTGTTGTTTGCATCACTTTTTTTTTTTTAATGTATTTCATACAGGGTCTACAGGTTCTCACTACACAAATTGGACTCAGAATGCAAGCACAAGGGCCTGGGTTCAATCCCCGGTTCCAGGGGGGAATTGGACTCAATGATCCTCCTTTTTACAGCCTCCCAAGAGCTAGGCTTACAGGTGCCTGCCACCATGCCCAGTTTCAGTTGCCCTCTCAGCCCTACCCTGGGGAGGTGGGGCCGGCATGGCACACAGGGGATCGAACCCTGCTCCCTGCACCTGCCTAAACAGGCGCTTTACTCCGCTGAGCTATCTAGCTGGCCCTGGTTTGGAGGTTTTTGAGGACAGATTCAAACTCCTTACTTCTTATGGGTACCTTGAGCTTTTCTATCTCTTCGTGATTGAGTCTTGGTGGGGATTATGTTTCTAGGAATTTGCCTACTTCCTCTGGTCAAATTTATTGGAGTATGATTATCAACAGTATTCTCTTATAATAATAATAATAATAATAATAATAATAATAATAATAGCAATAATAATACAGGGGCCAGGAGTTTGATCCCTTGGCCGGCTGTGATGGCCCTGCCCCCAGTGAGGGGCTGAGAGGGCAATTGAGATTGGGCATGGTGGCATACATGCCTATAATCCCAGCACTTGGGAGGCTGAAAACAGGAGAATCACTACAAGTCTGATCTACCTAGTGAGATCCTTTGCACCCTGTCCTAAATAAAAACAAAATAATAATAATAATTTTATGTATTTGATACAGAGTCTCATTACGTAGCTCAGACTCATAGTGATCCTCCTATTTCAGCCTCCCCAGCGCTGGGATTATGGGCATCCACCACCACGCTGGGTCTGAGTGGCCTGCTCTACACACCCAGGGGAGGGGTGGCAGGGCATATAGTAGTACCCGGGCTGAACCCCAGTCCCTGTGCTTGCCTAAGCAGGCGTTTAGTCTGCTGAGCTCTCTCTGGCCCTCTTACAATTATTTTGTTTCTGTAGAATCATTAGTAATAATCTTACCTTTTTTTTTTTTTTTTACTCTCACTATGTAGTTTAGACTGGCTTCAAACTCACAGTGATCCTCCTGCCTCAGCCTCCCCGGTGCTGGGATTACAGGCATGTGCCAACATGCCCAGCTTCACTTTAATTTCTTTCTTTCTTTTTCTTTTTTCTTTTTTTTTAAAAGGGTAATAAATGAAAAAAAAAGACACAGAATAAGGAAAAAAATCACAGGTTCACTTTAATTTCTGATTTTAGTAATTTTCAATCTTTTTTTTTGTCAAATAACCAATTTGGCAGAGGTATTAGTTGATTGTCTCTGTTATTTTGCCAATTTCTGTTTTGTTTTTATGATCTTGTATTAGTGTTGGGTTTAGATTTGTCTTACTGTCTCCATTAGTTGTGAAGCACTTGATTTTAGACCTTTCCTCTTGTCTGATGTGGCCCGTACAGCTGTGCATTTCCTCCCTAGAACAGCTTTCTCTGTGGCCCGTAAGTTTTGCTATGAGATGGGTTTGCTTCATTCAATTTTTAAAAAATTTTTTATTTATGTGTGTGTGTGTGTGTGTGTGTGTGGCCAGCTCAGCCCACCAGGGGGCGGGGCTGGCTGGCGTGTGGTGCTGGGGGATTGAACCGCGGTCCCTGTGCTTTGCTAAGCTTGTTCTAAGTGGGTGCTTTAGACCACTGAGCCATCTCACCAGCCCCTGCTTCATTCATTCAATTTTATTTTATTTTGGTTCTCTAAGAACTTTCTAATTTCCCTGTGATTTCTTCTGTGAATCATTGGTTGCTTGTTATTGGAGAGTTTCTTACATATTCCAGGAACGCATTCTTTATCAGATACATAAGTTACAAAGATTTTCTACGATTTGAGGGGTTGTTGTTCTCTCTGTTAGTAGTATCCTTTGATCTACTTAAGTTTTGTTTTGTTGCCAGGTGTGGGAGCGCATGCAGGTGCCTATAATCCCAGCACTTAGGAGGCTGAGGCCAGCCAGGGCTACAGAGTGAGTTCCAAGCCAGCCTGAACTGCACAGTGAAACCCTGTCTCAAAAAGACAAAAGAAAGGGCTGGGGAGATAGCTCAGCAGATTAAGCACTTGTCTGGCAAGTGCAAGGGCCTGAGTTCAATCCCCAGTTCAACACACACACACACACACACACACACACACAAAAGAACCTATCTCCAGTATGGGTTGTCTCAAAAGACAAAAGAAAAAAAGAAAGAAAGAAACCTTTTGAGACATGGACATGGTCTTGTTATGTAGCCCAGGCTAGTACCGAATTCCAGGTACTCGTCCTGCGTCAGCTGTGGTAACAGGGATGTGCCACCGTGACTGGGCAAAGCTTTTAATTTTATCTGTGGGAGGAAGCCCATCCATGTAATTCCAGCACTCTGGGAGGCTAAGGCAAGAGGACTGCAGGTTTGAGGCCAGCCTGGAGAATTTAGTAAGTTAATGAGAATCATTTCAAAACTGAAAAAAGGGGGCTGTTGAGATGGCTCAGTGGTCTAAAGCACCTACTTAGAACAAGCTAAACAAAGCACAGGGACCACGGTTCAATCCCCCAGCACCACATGCCAGCCAGCCCCGCCCCCGGTGGGCTGAGCTGGCCACACACACACACACACACACACACACAAATAAATAAATAATTAAAAAAAACAAAAAGAAAATGCTGAGGGTGTGGCTCAGTGAGAAGGCCCTGGGTCGGAGCCCTAGCAACGCAAGCGTGCACGCGCGCGCACACGCACGCACACACACACACACTGGAACAGGCTACCACATGATCTTTTCCTTCCACTCTCATCGTACACCAGAGCGTGTCTTCCAACAGCCCTGTACAAGTGCACCCAGTGAATTATTTATGACAGTGTCAACATGGATACAATCTAAATGCCCACCTGCGGCTGACTGGGCAATAAAGCACACTGCGTTCACATGGTGGAACACTTTAGCTGTGAACTCGGGTAATCTGTTACCCACAGCGGGGACAAGTCTCACAAATGCTAAGCCAGGACACTGCCACCATAAAAGCATGTGAACTCTAGGCTCACCTGGTGAGTGATTCTGCCCTTGCTGGAGACAGAGTGATGTCACTGGGGAAGGGTCATAGTCTCTCTCTCTCTCTCTCTCTCTCTCTCTCTCTCTCTCTCTCTCTCTGTTTTTCTCTTTCCTCTCTCTTTTTCTCTCTCTTTGTATTTTAGGGAAAGGTCTACAGGGTGTTCAGGGTCTCACTACTATATCAGACTCGTAGTGATCAGCCTGTTTACAGCCTCCCAAGAGCTGGGATTACAGGCGCACACCACCATGCCCAGTCTCAATTGCCCTCTCAGCACACCCCAAGGGGCAGGGCTGGCACAGCAGGCCCAGGGTTTGAACCCCTGGCCCCTGT
>NW_004524773.1:1984172-1984715 GCF_000260255.1 Octodon degus | reverse complement strand
GGGCTGGCACAGCAGGCCCAGGGTTTGAACCCCTGGCCCCTGTGCCTATTTGCAGGCACTTTAACCTGCTGAGCTATTTGGCCGGCCCTGTCTCTCTCAAGTAGAAAGAATTTATTGAAAAGAAAAAAAGCTTCTGTCTAAGAGACAGAAGGGGGCCATGAAGTAGGTTTCTCTATCTCTCTGTCTCTGTCTGTCTCTCTCTCTGTCTCTGTCTCTCTCTCTCTCTCTGTCTCTCTCTGTTGTTCTTTGAGACAATCTCACTGTGCAGTAGAGGCTGGGTTTGAACTCATGGGGGTGCTCTTGTCTCAGCCTCCTGAGTGCTAGGATTAGAGGCCTGCACCACTATGCCTGACATGGTTTTTTTTTTTTTTTTTTTTTTTTGTGGCACTGGGGATTGAAGTTAGGACCATGTGCTCACCAGGCAGGTGCTTGTTCTACTGAGCTGTTTCCCTGGCCATTGTTCATTTTTTATGGTAAAGATTACTGTACTTTGGGCTGGTGAGATGGGTCAGTGGTCTAAAGCACCTACTTAGAACAAGCTAA
>NW_004524773.1:1980302-1982837 GCF_000260255.1 Octodon degus | reverse complement strand
CTAGGAAGTAAGAAAATGTGGGCGATGTAGTGAGGTGGGGAAGGGAGGGAATGATTGGGTCCCTTTTCATCCCCAGAGCATAGCAGATATTATCAACTGCAACACGATGTCGGTGGCGCAGGTCAGTTGGGCCAGGGGGGCCGGGTCCAGGGGCACTGCAGCAGCAACCACTCGGAGGGTGCCCATTCTGCTGGGAGGTGGTTCCAAGACAGGCCATGAAGGGGGTGGGGAGGGCGACCCTGTGAGGAGGGTCAGGTGTAAACACTGGTGCCTATTCTGCCCGACAGATGGTGGGAATAGTCCTGCCCCAGATGGTCAGCAGGTAAGAGCCACTCACTGTTACCATGCTGGCTTCCCGAGCCCCAGCCCCCAGGCTTTCCCCGTTCTCTAGGCCCTCCCTGTTTCCAAGTCACCAGCCCAAACTGACCTCGAACTCTTGACCCTCCTGACTCAGCCTCCAGACTGCTGGGATTATGCATATACTGCACCTTTCCCCAGCCCTTTCAGATGGGGGCTCCGCCCAGGGTTGGGACAGTCACCCTGCCCCTCCCCCACCCCAAACAGTGACCACTTTCCAACGTGGTGTCCTCCTCCAGGGGCAAAGGTGTTATCATCAACATGTCCTCCGTGGCTAACCAGAGGAGTGTCCCATTTTGGGCCCTGTACGCAGCCACTAAGGTACCCAGACCCCGAGACCCCAAGCGAGTCCTCCCTCGGTCCTGTGTCCTGGCAGGGCAGTTGTGGTGGGAAACTGCCCATCGAGGGTGAGGATGGGAACTAGGTGGGGGTGCCTGGCCCTGGCCCTCGTGCTCCTGGCTCTTCCTCTCCTCCATAGGTCTTTGTGCAATATTTCTCGGAGGCAGTGTGTTCAGAGTACTTCTTGAAGGGTGTCACCATCCAGGTGCCCGACTGGGGGTGGGGCGGGGGCGCAAAGGGACGCGGCTGGGGTGGCAGCTCTGGAGGAGGAGGCGATGGAGGGTCAGAGAGGTTGGCACCTGAGAGTTCTGCGGCTTAGTGGGGACCCACGGAGTTGTGGGCTCACCCTAGGCACGGGTGGGGCAAATCTCAGGGGCGGGGCCTGAGTCTTGGGGCGTGGTGTAGGGCTCAGGGGCGTGGTCTAGGCTCTAGGGCAGGTCTCCCTCTGGGGGCGTGGTCTAGGCATGGGGGTGGGGCCTAGGTTATGGGCGGGGTCTGGGGCGGGGACTAGGTTTGGAGTCTTGCACACCCAGCTAGACAGGGCAGGTGCGGGGTCTTGAAACGGAGCGACGGCCTTGATGCCTGGACCCCTTCCCTCCTGCCGCCCAGACGGTGAGCCCCATGTTTGTCTCCACAAATATGGTCCACAATATGCGGGTCAGGCTGCTCGTGAAGGATGCCAACGAGTTCGCCCGCGAGGCGCTGGACACGGTGGGCCTCGCCTCCCACGTGAAGGGCTGCTTCCCACACGCGGTGCAGGTACCTTTCTGGCGGGCGTTCCCTGCTCGGGCCCGGGATGCGGAGGGGCAAAGGGAGGTTGAGCTGACTGTGCCTCTCTCCTGCCCAGAGCATGCTGTTGCCTTTCATCCTGCCCAAGTGGTTTATCCACAGTCGCTGGGGAATCCACCTTATGTCTGTGGCAAACAAGGCTCTTCTTGAAACACAGACGACTTAGTGAAGTTGCCGTGCTGAAGGTCTCACATCGGAATAATACACAAGCTGGGACACCGGACAATAGGTGATGGGGACAGCCTTTCTGCTCTCTGGCAGAAAGATGGAGTTTTAATCTGTGCTGTGAACAGCTAGACAGCCACGGGGTGACATTTTGTATGGTTGGTGACAAATTGTGGTGGTCACATATCTTAGTGAATATACTGGAAACCCTTGCAAAGTACACGCTAAAGGGATGAATCTTTTTTTAAAAAAGGTGAATCTTAAATTAAAAAATCAAATAAAAAGGGTCAATTTTATGTAACTATCTCAAGCAAAATAATTTTAGAATGAGCCCCCCACTGTAGGTAAAAATTGAGTTCCTTCTTCACATCATACACAACACAAGCTTCAAAAGGATCAGCACTGCCCATGTGGAAAGGAAACATGAACTGCTGAAATGCAGAAACAGATTCTTCCCCATCTTTCTCAGTTTTTGGTTTGAGTTTTTTTTTGAGATATAGAGCACGATGGCCCCCACGTCACACGGACCCTCTTGCCTGAGCCTTTGGAGTGCTAGGATTATAGCATGCGCCACCAGGCCTGGACTTTCTATCTTAGAAGTGGGAAAAATCTAAATGTTGAAAATTTGAAGCAACAACGAAAAGAACCACTGAGAAACATTGAACTGTATAGTTCACAAGCAAATCGAGTTATTTAGAGAGCGCACTATCCTGGGGGTGGACTTCGAAAGGCCCAGCAAAGGCGGGTGAATTAGCGATGGGTAAAGTGGGGATGGTATGATGCTGGTGGTAGAATCTAGGTGAGCACTGTGTTCCTTCTTCAGTTTTTCTGTGGGCTTAGAATCACTCATAATAAATTGCTGGGGGAGTTGGGCATAGTGATGCA
>NW_004524773.1:1977820-1978877 GCF_000260255.1 Octodon degus | reverse complement strand
TGTGGTGCTGGGGGATTGAACCGCGGTCCCTGTGCTTTGCCAAGCTTGTTCCAAGTAGGTGCTTTAGACCACTGAGCCATCTCTCCAGCCCCATCCATGGAGAAAGTTTTGACAAAAGGATGTGTGTTGACTGTTTTGGTTGCTTTGTTTTTTGCAGGCCTGGGGGTCTGACCCTTATGCATGCTAGCAAGGTGTTTTATCGATGAACCTTTGTTATTTATTCCAGGACTTTTTATCTACTACTTTGAAACACAGTCTCAGTAACGCTGGCCTCAAGAACTCACAATCTTCTGCCTCAGCCTTTCAAGTAGCTGGGCTGACAGGAGAGCGATCCTATGCTCTGTGTTTGCTTTTATTCCTAGCAGTTTGCTCCAAGGACATATTCTGAGCTCACGCATCACAGAGGACTTGAATGTGAGAAGATGTTGGCTAGAGCCATGCATGGTGGTGCATGCCTGTAATAATCCCAACACTTGGGAGGCTGAGGCAGGAGGGTGGCTGTGAGTTTGAGGCCAGCCTGAACTACATAATGACATCCTGTCTTTGAGAATGCAAAGAAGGCTTATATCTTTGAGCTGGAGGAGGTCGGGGAACGGTAGATAGGAATTTATTTATTTCCATTACAAGGGATAAAATCTAGGGCCTTTACACTGAGCTACATCCTCAATCCTCTATTATTATTGTTGTTGTTATTATCATTGTTAATTTATTTTAAAGTCTCTTACTGGGCTAAACCTTGCGATGCTCTTGCCTCATCCTCCCACTTGCTGGGATTTCAGGCATGCACTACTATGTCCGGTTTTATTATTTATTTATTTATTTTTGTGTTTTAGGGAAGGGCCTACAGGGTGTTCAGAGCCTCACTACTAGATCGGACTCCTGGTGATCCGCCTGTTTACAGCCTCCCAAGAGCTGGGATTACAGGCATGCGCCACCATGGCCAGTCTCAATTGCTGTCTCAGCGCACCCTGGGGGATGGGACGAGCACGGCAGGCCCGGGTGGAACCCCCGACCTCTGTGCCTACTTGCAGGCGCTTTAATCTGCTGAGCTATTTGG
>NW_004524773.1:1976632-1977720 GCF_000260255.1 Octodon degus | reverse complement strand
AATCTGCCCAGCAAATGAAGGACTTCAGTTCGATCCCCAGTACCTGATGCCATACTGCACAGCAAGACCCTGTAGCAAAGAAATAAATGAATAAAATTAAAATTTTGTTGAAAAAAATGTCAATCAGGAGTAATGGCGCACTCCTGACATTCCAGCGCTCTGGAAGGTTGGGTACTTCAGTAAGTTAGCAAGACCCTGTTACAAAAAAATAAATAAAATTTTAAGAGGACTGGAGGTGGGGCATGGTGGCACATGCTTGTAATCTGTAATCCCAGCATTTGTAATCTGTAATCCCAGCACTTGTAATCTGTAATCCCAGCACTTGGGAGGCTGAAGCAGAAGGATCACTGCAAGTCAGAGACCAGCCTGGACTACCTGGTGAGTTCAAGGCCAACTGAACGACATAGTGAGAACCTTTCTCAAAAAGACAAAAAGGAGGGCCAGCCAAATAGCACAGTGGGTTACAGCAGCTGCTTAGGCAGATACAGTGTTTGGGCTTTGATCCTCAGAGTGCTGTGCTGGCCCTGCCCCCAGGGCATGCTGAGCCACTGATTGAGACAGCATGGTGGCGCAAGCCTGTAAGTAATCCCAGCTCTTGGGAGGCTGTAAACAGGCAGATCACTACCAGTCCAATCTAGTAGTGAGACCCTGAACACCCTGTAGACCCTTCCCTAAACTAAGCACTATACCTGGGGATAATCAGGAAGCGGTATTTTCAATTCTTTATTTGCATCTGCTGGGAAGTCAAAGCTTTCCACAGGATGGTTTTAGTCTGGTGGCAGGCCGAGTACATTTTTGATAGGACAAATGTCCAGGTCTTTTATTTGCACAAGGGAGAAGCCAATCCAGGAACTTGGATACCAAAGACCAATTCACTAGGGAGCCCACAGCGATCCTCCTGCTTCAGCCTCTGAAATACCTTTCCCACCTTCAATAAATGTACACCTTTCCCACGTGTCCTGTCCATTTTTGTTCTGTATTCCAAGAACCTGAAAAGGCAGCCCCCTACTCTGTCAGATAACAGTACACCCTCCATGGAGAAAGTTTTTTTTTTTTTTAAACATTTATTTAGTGTGTGTGTGTGTGTG
>NW_004524773.1:1973462-1976492 GCF_000260255.1 Octodon degus | reverse complement strand
CTGGCTGGCATGTGGTGCTGGGGATCGAACCGCGGTCCCTGTGTTTTGCTTAGCTTAGCTTGTTTTAAGTAGGTGCTTTAGACCACTGAGCCATCTCACCAGCCCCCGTTGATTCTTTGTTTGAACACTTTTTTTTTTTTTTTAAAGACCTGAAGAAGAAAAGCAGCTTGCAAAAAGAAAAAGAAAAACAGCTTGTGGAGTCCCTGGGCCCTCTTCCTAGGCCTCAGGGCTTTCCGAAACCCTTGACGCCACATTCCTCAGCCTTTGCTCTTTCTGGAAGACAGCTGCTTTGGCTCTACATGATTAAATTTTTTTACATTATGGTAAAATGCACGCAACATAAAAAAATTTCCATCTTGCTCTCTTATTTATTTTTCTATTTATTTATTTTTGAGACAAGTTCTTGCAAATGTATGAGTCACGGCTGGCCTTGAGTTTGTTAAATTGCCCAGATTGGGTTCAAACTTGAAACTCTCCTGCCTTAGCCTCCCAAGCGCAGGGGTCACAGGTATGTGTCACCGCACCCGGCTCACTGTTCTAACCTTCTTAAGTGCCCTCCTGGTCAGTGGCCTAACTGCCGGCCCCCGGTGGCCCAGGCACTGCCACATTCTGTTTCCAGAGCTCTTTACGCTGCCAAGCCCAGCGTCTGTCCCTACTAAACACTCAACTCTGCCTCTCCCGTGGCTCGGCCCCCACCAATCCACTTCCGGTCTCTGAATTTTACTAGGCTTGGTTCCTCCTAGAAATAGAATCACTTGAGATTTGCCCCTTGTGACTGGCTTGTTTAGCTGGAATAACAGATTTGGGGCTCACCCAGGTATATTGTGTGTCAGCATTTCCTTCCTTCTTAAGATGGAATAATATTCCATTGTGCAATTATATGGCAATTGCGATGCAGCGTTATTAATGGAATATTATTCAGCCTTAAAAAGGAAGGAAATCTTGAGACTATACTCTTAAGTGAAATAAATAGGACACATATGTGTAATATGGCATCGTTTTTCTGGTGTGAGGAACCAAAAGTGTACATAAGGACCAAAGTGTGAACAGACACCGTGAACTAGGAAGAAAATGTTCAAATGGGAAGGGGGACAAGAGAAAGGTGGGGAGAAAGGCGGGAGGGCAAAGAAAAAGATGAGAAAAGAGGAACGTATGGAAAGAAAGCTGTCATGAATCAGGAGGGGAAGACGGGTTGGAGGGAAGGCAGGGGAAGAGGAAGAAAACAATCAAGATGTGTCATGTACTTGGAGCTGCAAATTCCCTATGATGAGGCCAGGCATGGTGGCACACGCCTGCGCTCCTAGCGCTTGGGAGGCTGAGGCAGGAGGATCGTTGCGAGTTCGAGACCAGCCTGAGCAGCGAGGTGAGCTCAAGGCCAGCCTGAGCTGCAGAGTGAGACCCTGTCTCAAAAAGGCAGAAAATAAATAAATAAAGTTCTTGATGATGAATGTGATCATTATGTATACTTAAAATGTACTAATAATGATCTTTTTTTTTTTTAGGGAAGGGTCTACAGGGTGTTTAGGGTCTCATTACTAGATCAGACTCGTAGTGATCTGCCTGTTTACAGCCTCCCAAGAGCTGGGATTATGGGTGTGCGCCACCATATCCAGTCCAGTCTCATTTGCTGTCTCGGTGCGCCCTGGGGGTGGGGCCAGCATGGCAGGCCCAGGGATCGAACTCCTGGCCCCTGCACCTGCTTGCAGGTGCTTTAATCTGGTAAGCTATTTGGCTGGCCCAAATAATAATAATAAATAACAATTAATAATAAAAAAGGAAGGGCAAGCAAGGGCGAAGCGAGGCCCAGGCTAGATAAGACAGCCTCGATGCCGAGCCTAACAATGGAAGGCCTGAGGAGCACCCTACTTTTCCAGCAGGGCCTCTGGGGTTTTCTAGCAGAGCTGCTGGGAAAAGTCAGGATTTGGGGCCATTTGTGGGCCCCTGGCAGCGCCCCTCTCGTCCTTCCAGAGGCTACGTCCCCAGCCTGAGTGGCTCCATGATCACCACCCAGCTGGGTCCGGGCGCCCTCTAGAGCAGGTTCAGGTCTCTACACACAAACGTCCCCTCCTAGCACTGTCCTGTCACCTCCAGCTCCCAACTCTGCCTGCTGCTGGGCTCAGCCTGGCCTGTCCCTCCTGAAGGCTCTGTGCCCCAGGCTGGCCTGGAACTTACTATGTAGCCCAGGCTGGCCTCCTCCTGCCTCAGCCTCCTGAAAGCTAGGATTGTAGGCATGTACCACCACACCCAGCTTGGGCTCTACCATTTTTTTTTTCTTGCATTTTTTGGTGGTGTTGGAAATGGAACTCAGGAGATGGCTCAGTAGAATAAGCGCTTGCCTGGCAAGAACAAGGGCCTGAGTTCAATCCCTGGTTAAAAAAAAAAAAAAAAAAGAATGGGACCCAGGTCCTTGCACACCAGGTAAGCACCCTTCTACCCAGCTCCAGCTAACCCCTGCTTTTACATATTTTGTCCTTTGGGGTGGGGACCTGGTCCCCTTTCTTCTATCTGAGTTCAATGTGTAGTCCAAACACTGATTAGCATCAGGGGACACAGGCGCAGGCTGCCCTGGGCCACTGGGAATTGCTTCTGCCACTTCCTAGCACCCTGTAATCATGTTTGGAGAAAAGGCTTTTTAGAGGTTTATCTAAGAAGCCACAAGGAGATGAAGTGGGATATTAAAACTGTGTTGAATTAACCTTTTAAAAAGGCAGGGAAAGAACCAAAGGGACAGAGGGAAAACAAACTGTAAGGCGGTGAATGTGTGTCTAGTTATTTCCCCAATTACGGGTAAGGGCAAAGGCATTACGCACTTTAATTAAAAGGTGGGATCGGAAAAAAAAAAAAAAGGTAGGATTGGCCAACTGAATAGAAGAACAGAAGTGGGATAGGTGTTGTTCATATGACTAAAATAGCTGGGCATTGGGCCAGGGAGATGGCTCAGTGGAATAAGCGCTTCTCTGGCAAGTGCAAGGGCCTGAGTTCAATCCCTGGTTCCACCAAAAAATAAACAAAATATGGTGAGATGGCTCA
>NW_004524773.1:1962569-1972822 GCF_000260255.1 Octodon degus | reverse complement strand
TTGGGGCTCTTCGCCTGGTGGCTGCAGTTAATTTCAACATATTGTGGACCTGAGAAACTGCTGAGTAGATGTTAAATATTGTTACCTCAAAAAGGTAAGTACATCGGCCGGCTAGATAGCTCAGCACACTAAAGCGCCTGCTTAAGCAGACACAGGGGCTGGGGTTCGGTCCCCATCCTGCTGTGCTGGCCCCGCCCCCGGGGCGTGCTAACAAGGGACTGAGACTGGGCGTGGTGGCGCCGCCTGTAATCCCAGCGCTTGGGAGGTTGAAAACAGGAGGATCACTATGGGTCCGATCTGTGTCTTGAGACCCGCTAGACCTTGTACTAAATACATTTAAATAAATAAATAGATAAGTACGTGAAATAGCAGAGATGTTCATTAACTTGATTTAATTAACATGCTAATTAACAATGCACATATATTATTACCAAAATATCATGTTATGCATCCTATGTTGCTATGTAGCCCAGGCTGGCCTGGAACTCGTGGCCATCCTTCTGCCTCAGCTTCTCGGCCTCCTGAATGCTGAGGCTACAATGTCTGCCACTACACTTAGCAATTTTTGTTTGTACAGAAAGAAGGAAGAGGGGCTGGGGAGATGGCTCAGTGGAATAAGTGCTTCCCTGGCAAGCGCAAAGGCCTGAGTTCAATCCCTGGTTCCGCCAAACAAAAAAAAAAAAAGAAAGAAAGAAAGAAAGAAGGAAGAAAGTGAGAAGAGTGAAATACAGAATAGGAAGGAAGGAAAGAACTAGAAAAAGAAGACTAAATTAAATTTAAAATAAGTACAAGGAGGGCTGCAGAGCTAGCTCAGAAGCGTAAGCGCCTGCCTGCCAAGCACAAGGTCCCAAGTTCGATCCCCAGGACCGCATGCATGCCTTCCAGACCCCGGAACCGGGCGTGGTGACACACGCCTGTAATCCCAGCACTGGAGAGGCTGAGACAGGAGGATCACTATGAGTCCAAACTGCATAGCGAGACCCTGTGTCAATAATAATTGCAAGGAAATAAAGGTCAGTGCAGAAACCAGTGAAATAGCACTTCGTATCCACTAAGAGGATGGTGATAAAAGCTTCGCCTGTTGAAAGTCCTGGGCACTTCTCCAGCACCAAACAGAAACCAGTGTTTAAAAAAAACACCACTGCTACAGTGGTGCATGCCTGTAATTCTGACACACAGGAGGCTGAGGAGGAGGACCACAGTTCAATTCCAGTCTAGACAATTTAGTGAGATCCTGTCTTAAAATAAAAATTTAATAAAACTCAGATGTGGCTCAGTACGAGTGGCCTGGTTTCAACTCTGGGAGTAAACACCACCACTGTTTCCAGAACTTTCTCATCCAAAGCAGAAACCCCATACTCAGCGAGCAACACAATGATTCCCCGACTCCTATTGCCCCAGCTCCTGGTAGAATCTAGTCTATTTTCCTTTTGAATTTGCCTGTTCTGGCTACCTCATAGAAATAGAATCACACAGTATTTGTCCTTTTGTACCTGATGTATTCTATTTAGCATAACTAAGCTTTGGATGCAGAGTGTGATGGCACATGCCTATGATCCCAGCACTGGGGAGGCAGAGGCAGGAGGATCATTGTGAGTTCGAGACCAGCCTGGGCTACAAAGTGAGCTCAAGGCCCGCCTGAACTGCGTAGCAAGACCCTGTCTCAAAAAAGACAAAACAAACAAACAAAAAAGACAACAAAATTTTTTTTTAAAAAAACTATTGTGGTTTTTATTTCTCTTTTTTTCTTTTCCTTTTTTTTTTTTTTTTGAGACAGGGTCTCACTATGTAGTTCAGGCTGGCTTTGAACTCACTGTGTAGCCCAGGGTGGCCTGGAACCCTTCTGCCTCAGTTTCCTGAGTGCTGGGATTATAGGCATGCATCACCATGCCTGGTTCTAATTCTTTTTTTTTTTCCACCCTGGAACCAGGAATTGAACTCAGGCCCTGGCACTTGCCAGGTAAGCGCTTATTCTACTGAGCCATCTCCCCAGCCCCTCTAATTCTTTTTTATATTTCCTGTGGACTAGAATGCAAATATAATAGCAGATTAGCAAAGCAAAACTAGCAATACATACTAATGATAATATATTACTTGGAAGTGGAGTTTTATCTTAAACGTTCAAGGTTATTTGAACAATCAGAAAGCTGTCTACCTCGCTTCCAGAATAAGGACAAGATAGTTTGATTACCAGAAAAGTTGCAGAAAAGGCATTTGGCAAAACTCAGAGCACATTTCTGATACAAATTCTCATCAAACTAGAAATAGAACAGATCTTCTTTATTCTGGTACACAGCAGCTATGAAAAGCCTAGAGTTAGCAGGAATGTAACAGTGAGAGACTGAATGCTTGGGCGGAAGGTGAGGCTGTCTGCTTGAGTCTTGGCTGGCTGGCTGGCTTTTTTCTTTTTTTCCCTTTCTTTCTTCCAACAAGATCTTGCTCCACAGCTCAGGCTGGCCTCGAACTCATGGCAATCCTCCTGCTTCAGCCTCCTGAGTGCTGGTATTACAAGCACATGCTGCCGTGCTTGGCAGAATATCTGTTAATCTAGTATGCACCATGAGTCAGTCCAGCCTGCGCCAGAAAGCACAGGGATTATAGGATTTTAGAGAAATGGAGCACACTGGGCAAGCCAAAAGAGCAAAGTGTTTGTCGGCAAAAGATAGACTATAGAGAGCCCTTCCTGGTCCTTGTCTCCATCTGGGAGGTTTATCTTTGTGACCCCCTGGATAAGTTACTGCAATCCCATCCAGTTAATTCCAGTCTCCCACTTCCAGTGCAACCCACGGCGAGAATAAAGGCACTAGGGCGTACCCGTGGTTTCGGAGAGCCAAGGGGTCCTCAGTCCAGACACGGGGACGGCTATCCAGGACAAAGGCCTCCACCCAAAGCCAGCTGGGTTTTACTCATTCATGAAGAGCGGAGGGGCTTGAGGACAAGTGACTGTGAGACTAGGGGGAGGGAGGCGAGTGCTGTGAGCTGGGCTGGGGGGGGCCTGTAGTCAGTCACCTCTGCAATACGCAGACAGAAGGTGTGCAGAAAGAGTCACTTCTTTCTTTCTTTCTTCTCTTTCTTTCTTTTTGAGACAGGGTCTTGCTACGTAGTTCAGGCTGGCCTTGAGCTCACTGTGTGGCCCAGGCTGGTCTCAAACTCATAATGATCATCCTGCCTCAGCCTTGTGAGTGCTGGGATGACAGGCATACATCACCATGTCTGGCTTATAAAATCAATTTTTTTTTTTTTTTGATGGAACCGGGGATTGAACTCAGGCCCTTGCGCTTGCCAGGGAAGCGCTTATTCCACTGAGCCATCTCCCCAGTCCCCTGAATTTCTTTATATAAAAATAACTAACAGAAAATAAAATTTAAAAGGCAATATAATTCACAATATAAACCAAAAAATGTATAATGCTAACAAATTCAACAAAATATTTTGGGGAGGAGGGTTGAGACAGTGTCTCAGTATGTAGCCCAGGCTGGCTCCAAATTCACAGCGATCACCCTGCCTCAGCTTCCCAAGTGCTGGAATTAGAGGTGTGTGTGTGCCACCACACCCGATTTAACAGGATTTTTATGAGACTTGTAAAACTAATTGGGACTACTATGAACAAATTAATGATCTAACTAGTTTTTCTTTATTGTTAGATTGGAAAGCTTACAGCCATCCTCCTGCCTCAGCCTCCTGAGTGCTGGGATTACATGTGTGCGCCATCACCCACTGGCATATATCTGTACTTAAAAGGACTTTTTTTTTTTTTTAAGGGACTTTTAATGGTATACTGGGACACAGGAAGAAACGGAGTTAAGAAGTGACAGGAGGGGGTAGGCCACTTAGCATAGTCTTGCATAGTCTTGTGGGCAGCCTGTGAGGTGGGAAGTGAATGTTCTAGCACAGGCTCACCCCTCACCAGCTGTGCAGCGGTCATTAAAGAAACAACGGCAAAATAACCAGGATGTAGCAGTGGGGCTCACTGCGTTGCATACCAGGGATCTGTGTGCCCGCCTGTGTGTTCATCAGATTTCTGTAAGGAAGTGTTTAAATTTTTTTTTTTTTCAGTGCTGAGGTCCAGCCCCATTCTCACACATGTCAGACATGGGCCTTACCCCTGAACTGAAGCCCAGCTGGAAAGAAATTTTTAAAAATCCAAAGAGAACAGAAACAGGTTATTTTCTCTCACAATGGCCTCTGGGACACTGAACCACAAGATGATGTGAGGGTTCACGTACAGGACGAGCTCACTGAAGACTCCTTCCTCCAGAAGCCCCAGATTTCCAGATCGGTCAGGACTCTGGGTCTCTCCCACCTCCAATCTAGATCACTCTGGATGGAAATGGCTCTCCCACCAGACTGTCAGGCCCAGAAATATAGGATCCAGCTTGGGAGATCACCACAATGTTCCCAGAACCACCACTCATCCGGGTGAAGATGATGAACTGAGATGAATGGGTGAACGGAATGGATTGGTAGGTGGGTAAGATCAATGGCTGGGTGAATGGGTAGATGGATGGATGGGCAGGCCGATGGATAAATAAATGGATGGATGGATGGATGGATGGATGGACGGACGGACGGATGGATGGATGGATGGATGGATGGATGGATGGATGGGTAAGTGGGTAGAATGGATGGATGGATTAGAGGATGGATGGATAGAATTGGTGGATAAATAGATGAGTGGATAGATGAGCGAACAGGTGGATAAATAATAAAATGAATGGCTACCCGAGTGGGTAGATAGAATGGATTTAAAGAATAGAAGGAATGGGGGCCCAGAGGGTACTTAAGTGTTGGAAGGACCCATAGTAGGGTGGAGTCTCAGAGGGGAAAATGGGAACATAGGACATGGGGGGGTCCCCAGGAAAGGGACAAGGACCCAAGAAGGGAGGGGGGACTGGGGAGGGCCTTAGGGGGTGGCCTGGAGCCAAGTGAGGAGGTGGGGGACAGCAAGGCATCTAGGTTCACAGATGCGGGCAGGAGCTACAGAAGGCCCAGCTGCAGACCCCTGGTGGTCCCTGAACTCGCTGCGGCTCACAGTGAAGGCACGGACCCTGCTGGGCACATGGCACACGCTGTTCACCTTGGGAGATGACTTGCATGTGTCCACGGCCATCGAAAGCCCTGGAAACCCAGAGGTGTCTAGCTCCTCACTCAGTCTGAGGATCGGACTGGGAGGCCCCACACTGCTTTTCTCCAGAATTTTCTTTAAGGTGCTGGCTGAAATTTCACCCCAAACCCCATTCTCCCCACCCCTACTACTGGTACTGGGGACTGAACCCAGGACTTTCTACTAAGCTACATCTCCAGCCCTCTTTTCTATTTTTTATTTGAGACAGGGTCACATGAAGTCAGTAAACTTCCCAGGCTGGCCTCCAACTTGGAAACTTCCTGCCTCAACCTCCTGAGTCCTGCAGCACGGATATGCTCCACTGTGTTGGTGTCGCTGCCTTTCTGTTGCCAAACGGTGTCTGCCATGTGCGAGTACCCTGCAGTACTTGTCCCCATACCCCTCGGTGGGCCTTGCCATTGTTTCCACTTCAAGCCCAGTGGACAGTGGTGGAGGGTCGGAGTCCATGCGATGGTTGGATGGAGGCTTGAACCCCAGCCTCAGGCCCTGACATAGTTCCCACAGGTGCCCACCTTCTGGGCCATAAGTGTCTCTTTCCCAGGTGGGGGACAATGACACAAGATGTGTGGCATTTGGGACACTCAGCCACCACCTTTCCCAGAATAGGTGCCTTGTAAAACCATCCCAGAGCAGAAAAGGGCAGAGTCAGGATTTGAATCCACATTTGAGTCTAAACTTCTAACTGTGAATAACTTTTCTGCTGGTTTCCATGGCAAAAACCTGGGGCAAAAACCCCACACCCATGACCTCACCAAGAAGCCCCATCACAGGTAAGGGGAGCTGCCACACTGGCCCCGGAAGCAAGCTAGAAAACACTCGTAACAGCCCCTCAAATGGAATCAACCTAAATGTCTATCAGTCGACACACAGATGAATAAAACAGGGTACATCCATACCACGGAATATTACTCAGCAATAAAAACTAAGCACTTCTGCTCGAAGCTTCAGACTTCACGGCCAAAGCCAGAAACAAAACAACACACACCAGATGATCCGTTTACACGAACGGCTCACAATAGGCAAGTGTCCACTGGAGGCAAAAGGTAGCGGTGGCTGCCAGAGCCTGGGGGTGGCGGGTAGGCTGGAGGAGCAGGGGGCGCTGGCTACGTGGCGGGGCTTATTTTTAGGTAGTGAAAACGTCCTCAGATTGGTACGAGTGATGGCTGGACAACTGTGAGACTGAAAGACGTCTGCTGGGCGTGGTGACACATGCCTGTAATCTCAGCACTTGGGAGGCTGAGGCAGTAGGACCGCTGTGAGTTCAAGGCCAGCCTGGGCTGCAGTAAGGCCCTGTCTCAAAAAACTAAAAACAAAAAAGAGTTGAAGACACGTCTCTGTCGGTGGAGCACCCTTGGGGTTTCATCTCCAATAAAACATAGAGAAAAGTAAGAATTTTTAAAAAGAGGCCTGGGGATGTAGCTTAGTGACACAGGGCTGGCCTATTTAATAAGAAGGGCTGTTGAATGGTCACTTTATCTATTTATATTCTTTTTTTTTTCAGACAGGTCTTGCTGTGTAGCGCAGGCTGGCCTTAGACTCATGATACAGCCCAGGCTGGCCTCGCGTAGTCACAGAGGTCTCCTGCCTCAGCCTCCGGAGTGCTGAGATTAATAAACTGGCACCAGCAAGCCTGGCTTGAATGACACACTCGAAGTGAACAGGTTCTCTGCTATGGAAATTATAGTTTGATAAAGCTGATTTTGAATAAGGGGTCACAGTTTGAAAAGAGCCCATCAGATTACACCTGTCATTATGCAAGTCGCTGGGAATCCTTATTCCCCACTCCTCTGCTATTCTGCACATCAAAGACATAGGAAGTGTCCCTTTAGGGGGTAAAGGACAAAGGCCAGAAAGGGAAGGAATGGCAGCCCAGAGAGGGCCAACTTCCTGCCCAGGGCCACACAGCACAGCCCCGAGGCTGAGCACGTGGGTGGATGCGTGCTTGAGGTTTCGGCCACAGCCCCAGTGCTGACCCCTGGCTGCCTCCTCTTTCTGACTTCTCAGGGAGAAGAATAAAACACAACACAGGCCAGGAAGCATCCATCATGTGCTGTCCAGTGGAGGCCGGAGGGGCAGGGGTCAGCAGGGAGGTGACCTCCAGGTCTCCATGGGGACCAGGATCCGGAGAGGCTGGGGGTGAGAGGCTGGAAATTTTCCCACCCTGAGATTTTCCTGTGTCAACCCAGGAGGGCGCCCTGGATGCCGCCAGCCCTACCCCCAACCTCCTTCCTCTCTCTGGACTCGGCTTCCCGCTGAGGATGGATGGGGAGGCCAAGCCAAGTGGAGCCCCCAGGCCCAGGGAAGAAGGACAGAGTGACAGTCCCTGGCTCAGAGTGGCCAAGGCCCTGCCTCAGAGCCACACAGCCCCAGAGACCTAGTGTGAAGGGGCTGTTGGGAGCTGTCCTCTGCCCTGGGCAGCCAGCTCTGGGCCCAGCCTGGCCTTGGGCGGTGAGGAGCACTTGGCCTGGGGCCCTGTCCCCGTCCTTCCTCCCCTACATGTGGGACTCAGCCCTTCCTAGTGTTAAATAGAGACCTCTTTATTCTAAGTATCGAACATTCCTTAATACGTTGGATCAGGGCCAGACCTTGAGATGGCGGGGTGGGAGGGATGTTTCTGTTGAGCTTCCAGAATACTGCACCACCGCCGCTGCCTCCGCCACCGCCACCCTGGGCCATGGAGAGGGAGGAGCCAGGAGTGGCTCTGCGGCCTTGGGAACCTCCGCTCCTGCTGGCTTTTGTGTCCTGCAGGGGAGTCTGGGGATGGGCAAAGTGACCCCTAAGGATCCTGCCCTGCAAAGCTCTGTGTCCTAGGCACAGAGCCACAGGGCAGGTGGGGGGTTTCAGCAGCAAGTTGGGGACACTGAGGCACAGAGCTGGGAGACCCTCAGCGCTGGGCCCGGGGCCTCTGTGGCAATGGGGGCCTAGGCCGTAGGGGCAGACAGGCCCAATTGGGCCTGGCCAGCCGGGACAGGGGCAGGCGGCCCAGCACGAGTGGGAGGCCGAGGCAGAAGGATGGGCGAGGCACTGGGATGTCAGAGAAGAAAGCACGGTCCCGAGGGGGCGGCAGCGCTCCACCCTCAGACAGCTCCAGGTCCCGGGCCACGGCCAGGATCTCCTGCCGGGCAGCTGTGCTGTGCAGGCCACGGACGTCCAGCAGGGCTGCCACATGCTTCCGCCTGGGGACAGAGGATCTGACAGGTGAATGGTGTTCTTGGACCTGTCCACCCCACCTGAACCAGCACCCCAGGAGCCCCTTTGTCCCACTTCCCACAGGGTCACTTCCCTGTCCTTGTCCCAGAGCCACCTAGCCTTTCTACATCCTCCCCTTGCAATCAACTTTAGAGCCTCCACCTCATCACCCAGTGCTGGATCCTTTTCACCCCAAGTCTCAGCCCATGATTAAATTAACTGTCAATCTTCACCCCCTATTGAGTTCAACCCTTCCTAAATTTCCATCCGGGGACCAGCACCCCTACGGCACGCTACAGCAAAGCCTCAACTTTCCTTCACCTTTTCTCAAATGGCCTATGGTCGTGGCTCAGGCAGAACCTCAACCAGCAGGAGTGCTGGGACCCTTTGGGACACAACGGCTCCAAGATCTGTGCCTTCCAAGGACACGACCCTATCCCCTGGAGTCAAGACCTTTAACCTCCACCAAAGCCTAGACCTGCTCACGCCTCCCCTCCATCTTGGGGTTTGTTTGCTCCCCTCCCCCCCCAGGTCTGGCTGCTGTCACCACTGCCACCATCGGGCACTCAGAGGGCAATGTAGAATAGCAGTCCAGTGTACTGTACTGGTTTTCCAGCCAGCCAGCTGCCTGGGTTCAAATCTCAGCACTGATACTTGCCAACTGATAGGTGCATGGTGTAGCAAGTTATTTGCAAATAGTCTCTAAAGCAGCTTCTGTCCTATGTCTTGGAGGGGAAGCTTTTTGAGAGCTGGTATGGGGATGCACACCCATAAGCCCAGCATTTTCAGAGGCTGAGGCAAGGAGGATCCAAAGTTCAAACCCAGCCTCGACAACTTAGTGAGACCCTGTCCCAAAGTTTTTAAAAAATAGAGCTGGAGATGTAGCTCAGTGTGAAGGCTCTGAGGTCAGTCCCCAGTACCTGAGGGAGGGGGTTTATTTAGGACGAAGGACTCAGCAGAGCAGTGAGCAGGAGGGTGAATCCCCCAAGAATCCCATGAAGACACCCTATTATCTCCATGGTAGATGAGGAAACTGAGGCACAGAGAATGCACACAGAAAGGAAGCGGCCCGTAAGGATCTGGATGGTGCCCACGGCTGCCCCAGTGCGTGTGTACCCCTGCCTGGAGCGTCCCTGCATCCCCCAGGCTCCCCACTGGGCCAGTCTTTCCTGCCCGGCAGCCCATGCCCCCCTGCCCTGGGTTTCCTGTGACTGCCTGTTTGTTTGTGAGCCCTGGTGGCGGTGGCGGCAGTGGTGGCGGTGGCGGCAACAGGAGAAGGAGGGAAATCGTATTAATAATGCCCTGGTTCCAGCAGGAAACGGCCGTCAGACACGCTCACCGCCTCCAGCCCTCGCCCAAGAGGCAGGAAACGGGACGGGACAGAGGCCAGGGCTGTGGAGACCTGGCCCACTGGCAGGCAGTAGGCGGCAGCCAGCTCTCACCTGATGTCGGGGTAGTCGCGCACCAGCACGGCCACCTCCACCTGGATGCTAGGCGTGTCCTCCAGCTGCAGCACCTCCGCCAGGTGTGGCACCACGGCATCCAGCCACGAGGCCTGGGACTCCTGCGGGAGAGAGGGTTCAGGGCTGACTCTGGGCCGTGCCCTTCCCAAATACCCCTCCGCAAGAGGCAGCCTCTGCCCTTCTAGCTCCTCCTGGTCTGTTTTCCTCATCTATATCGAGGGTCAGCTGGGCATGTACAGTAAGCCTAGCACTCTGGAAGGCTGAGGCAGGAGAAGTCCAAGTTCTAGCCCAGCCTGGGCAGTTTAGTGATTTAGCAACACCTTGCTTAGCTTGATAATAATAAAAGGACTGAGAATACAGCTGAGTGTGAAGACCCTGGATCCAATCCCTAATTAAAAAAAAAAAAAAAAAAAAAAAAAAAAAACCTTTATGTTAAATGAGAGAAGCTGGTCACAAAAAACAAGGAAAATCTATAA
>NW_004524773.1:1958478-1962469 GCF_000260255.1 Octodon degus | reverse complement strand
CAGCCTCTTCAGGTATTTGAAGGAAAATCTATAATACATTCCTCCTTCTGCAGATAACTGGGGCTGTATGACCTAAGCTGGAAACCTATTGTGAGGTTACAGAATATGTTGCCATTCTGGGGAAACTGGGTAGAGCTTATCGCTGCCCACCCTGTGGTAGAACGGCACGCAAATCCATGGCTGGCTCAGAAAGTTTCCAAAACAAAAAGCATTTCAAGGACTCCAGGGGAACGTGGAACAGCGGCACAGTGAGGTCCTTCCAGCCCCACTGGCTGCAACTGAGCAGAAAGGAGACTGATCTGTCTCCAGTTCTTGGATTGGGATCCTGAGTGACTGTAGCATTTTGGGAGGTGGAGGGTATTGGTGATTGAACCCAGGTCTTTGCACCGAGCTCCAGCTCCAGCCTAGGCTTGAAGTTTCCATCCTCCTGTCTCTGCCTCCCAGAGTGCTGAGATTCCAGGCTTGTGCCACCACACCCAGCTGCACTTAGTTTTGGTTATGCTAAGAACAGGTAGTGTCTATCGTGCCAGCCCGGCAGGGAAACACCCAGAAACGCAAATGGTGGAATCCCTCGAGCCCCATAATCTTATTAGGGGGGCCTGAATAAAGCTCCGGACAGGCGCTTTTCTGGAGAGGAAGCAGGATTTCTCGAGCCAAGGATGAATCAGAGGGTCCTGGGCTGCTGTCCCTCAAAGCCTTACGACCCAGCCGCACTCACCAGCCGCCGGAACAGCCGCTGCAGCTGCGCCGCATCCTCGCGGAGCCTCCCGGCCGCACGGGTGCGGGTCCGCGCTGAGCGGCAGCGCAGACGCCCGCGGAGCAGCGGCCGCACGTACTCTACCAGCGCTCGCCGGTGCAGCTCGGCCACCAGTGCCTGGGGACGCCGGAGGGACAGGGAGGTGAGCGCTTCGGCGCCCACCACTGGCCCCACCAGGCCTCGGGGGAGCCCTCTTTCGTTCCCCACCGCCAACCTTCAAGCCCAAGGAGCCTCTGGACTTCCACGGGTGATCGTGCCCAACCAGTGTCGCCCAGAATCTGCCCGAAGATTCCTCCCCGTAGCCCTCAAAGGGTGCTCCGTTCTAGCCTCCCACACGGACCCCAGCCGGGCTCTGTTCCCAGTTCCCAGGGGCGCACCCCTCTTCCCCACAGATCCACACGCCAAGTGCAGGGGTTCTGAGGGAGCCGCCGCGGCGCGCGCCCCACCGCACCTGGTAAGGTTCGTCTTGCATCCTACGCAGCGCCAGCGCCTGCGCGCCCAGGGTGCCCACGATGCCGTCCAGCGCCTCCGGGCTGCTCAGCCACTTCCGGCGCATCAGCTTGTTGAAGTGCGGCTGCAGGGACAGCCGGACTGTGAGTGGATCACAGTCTCCTGGCTTTGCTCTTCTCTCAGGAGAGTTTCCAAGCCCTGCTGCGGTCGCCCCAGGGCTGGGTAGTGCTCAGGGACACACTAGGAGGGTCCTCCCCTGCCCTGCCCTGCCCTGCCCTGCTGGGACTCGAAGCTGGCGCAGAGGGAGGGACAGATGAGGCCCAGATGTTAAAATCCAGAGCTGGCTGGACTGGCACTTTGGAGTGGGCAAAGAGGAGAACGATACCACTGTGCACAGAATCTATGGGGGACACTAAGCTGATACCCCAGTGATAGTCACTGCTAGCCCAGTGACTGGGGAATGAGGAGGGCTCCCATTTCAGACAGGTGCCTGGATATGAGGACCAGGAAAAGGGTCACAGAGGGCGGGGCAGGACCACCTGCATAATCCTCCCATTTTGCTAAAGCAAAATGAAAGCATGGGGACCACGTGGAGAGATTATCAAAATCTTAAAGACAGCAACTGCAGAGAGTTAACCAAGCCTGAGCCTTTTCAAGTGTGTGTTAGGGGGACAGTGTGTCTGGAAGTCCAGGAGGGTAGCTCAGTATGGACCCACCAGACACAGGCCATGCGGGTCCCCATCTCACCCGACTCCAGGACCCCCTTCCCACATTTGTCCAGTGACTTCTCAGAATTTCCCAAACATGGAGCTTTTGTAAAACAAACAAATCTAAAACACCTGAGCACAAAGTAGCCCGCAAGACGGCGCGCCTTCTGCAAACCCCCACTGCACCTGACGGCCCCACACCTGCCTGCGCATGCGTATAGCCCCTCAAACCCGCACCTCCCACTCAGCGGGCTCTGCTCTCCAGTGTGTCTCTGATGTTCCTCTCTCTCTGTCCCAGCCATGTCTCCCAGCCATGTCTCCCCTCCTCCTCCCCTTTCCCCCTGACTCACCTTATTTTCTCTGTCTTCCTGTCTCTCTCCCCCTCTCTGAAAACATGTAGAGTGGTTCATAGAGTACGATTCTAGACTCAGCCGGGGAGACCCTGCCCTGCTCAATCCCAGTCTCAGCTAAAAAGAGCCCATAGTAAAGCCGTCTTTCAAGAGCGTGGTGAGAATTAAGTGAGTTGAGGTTCTGCTAGCTTAGTGACCGGCACAGAGGACACAGAATTTGCTGTTACTGCGGTCTGTATCTGATGACATCAAGGAATCATTGTTCCCTCTATTAGGTATAAAATGACACTGTTAAATGTCACAGCCTGCAACCCTGGCATTTAGGGGAGGCCAAGGCAGGATCACAAGTTTGATGCCCACTTGGGCTGCATAATGAGTTCAAGGCTGGCCTGAATTGTAGTGAGATCCCCCGCAATGATATAGTTGGTTATATCTGCTTTTAAAAGAAGATTTCTTGTCTTTTGGAAATAGAGGCTGACAGAATTCGGCGTGGAGGCATGGCCCCGTGGTACCCAGGCTTCCTTCAAGTCAGAGGCCTTGGGTTCCATCCCCAGAGCCACACAAGAGGCAAACAATTGAGGAGGTGGGGGAGGGGGTGAAACAATATTGGTGAGACATGACATTTGCTGAACTGAGTCATGAATGATGGGGGTCTTTCTATCATTCTGGCTGCTTGGGATTAGGTATGCTTGAAGTTTCCCATAATGAAAAGTAATTTTAGAAAACTTCTACCAACGCTTGCACTTGAGCTAACATTCCAGTGGGAGGGCCCAGATTTAAAGATAATAATAAAAGCTGAGGATACAGCTCAGTGGTAGAGCATTCTCCTAGCAGGTCCCAGGCCTCAGGCTCTGTGACTAGTGCACAATAAGTACATGAGGATGTAGGCAGCAGATGACAGCAAGTGCCACAAACAGCTAAAAGTCAGAAGGAGAGGCCTCGGGCCTCACTGTTGCGCAGGCTGAGCCTCAGCTGGGCTCAAGCGATCCTTCTGCTTCAGCCTCCCGAGTAGCTGGGACTACAGGTGATTTGTGAAGTGGGATGACCAGGGATGGTTTCATTCAGAAGGTGACATCTCAGTCAAGATTAGAAAGACCTGAGACAAGGACCTGTGGGGTATTTGGCGGTGGGAGAGCGGTCAGAGGATGGCAAGTGCAAAGGCCTGGGGGCTGCAGGGACTTGAGTGTGTGTACAGGAGGCCAAAGGTTAGGGGGTCGGAGCAGGTGTGCAGGACCACAAGAGCCAAGACCAAGATTCTGGCTTTTGTTTGGAGCATTCAGAATAGGGGAAGGGAATCCTGGGTATAGATTTTGGGGGGCCTCACAGGGAAGGGTTCCACTCAAGCCCCTGCCTGCTGGTGGTTTTCATCCTCCTGTTGGCCACTTCTACCTCCTTCCTTCCTGTACCCACTCGCAACCCTGTCACCCCCACTGAGCCTGTTTCCCAAACACTGAGTCCTGGGCTGAGGAGAATGCAAGGTGGGGTGCTCCCTCCCTGTCTGGACACAGCCCCAGCCCAGTCCCTGCCTCACCTGTAGCTCCTGGAACAGCAGGTCAGCCAGGACTCGGTGGCATAGTCGGGTCACGCGGTCCAGAGCACTGGCCGAGGCTTCCCGGGCAGGCTCACTTTCAGGGGGCCCCACCCTGGCCAGGCGCTCGGCCAGAGCTCTGTGGAGGATCAAAGCAGAGTCAAAAGTCAAGGAGCCCAAATGTCTCAGCCCAACCACC
>NW_004524773.1:1952926-1957733 GCF_000260255.1 Octodon degus | reverse complement strand
CCTACCCCGCCTCCAGAAATTACCAAGTGTAATCTCACTTGGTGCCTGCTAGGCCTCCATTCTGCCTGTGGTTTTTCACTTAGTCAAGAGAGCAGCCTTCAGGGCTAGGGGGATCCTAACAGGAGATGACACGCGTCCTGCAAATGTGGAATCAATGTCCATCCACTGGGGATGATTAAACAAACTTGAGTACGAGGCAGTGGACTGTGTATGGTTTCAATGGGGATTTTTTTTTTTTTTTCTCTGTGCTGGTGACTGAACCCAGGGTCTCACACATGCTGGGCAAGTGTTGGCTACCCAGCTCAAGGCCCAGCCCAGAACATATGCTAAGCACATGGGAAGCTGTACTTAGGAGCGGCCACAGTGCTCCGCCATGTGCAGTCAGCCCCCTACATGGATAGCCCTGCCTCTGTGGCCTCAAGCAGCCATGGAGGGAGAATATTCAGAAGAAAAATAAACTGCTTCTGTATTGGACATGAATAAATAAATTCAAAAAATGAAATTTAAAATAAATCATGCAACGACAAAAAGGCAAAATAATAATTCTTAGAATCATTGAGTCTGACTTCTGGGTTTCTACAATTCTTTGTCCTTTTTTTTTTTTCTTCCTGCCTCAGCTTCCTAACTGTGGGGACCACAGGCATGTACAACTATGCCTAGTGGTTTCTATATTGTCACACCTTATTATTATCATTATTTTTACACCTTAATAGTTAATTCTGGGGGCTGGGGAGATGGCTCAGTGGAATAAGCGCTTCCCTGGCAAGCGCAAGGGCCTGAGTTCAATCCCTGGTTCCGCAAAAAAAAAAAAAAAAAAGAAAAAAGAAAGAAAAAGAAAAAAGTTAATTCTGGCTCTAATCCACGATGCTGCAGCTGTTACTAGGACTCTGGGGTTTCATGCTCCTGAGGTCGTCCTGAGCCAGCCTGTGACGTGCACCCTCCTTGCACCAGTTCTGTGGTCTCTACCCAGGAACCAAAGCCCCAATTCGGATGCCACCAGGAACCGCCGTGACACACGGGGCCATATTTGGGGGCACTCACCTCAGCGGGGGACCGCAGTTGACCAGAGCAATGGTCCTGCTGATGTAGGTGTCAGGTGGCAGCTCCCGGATTCCCGGATTCTCGTGGAATCGCTCTACACGCTGCTGGAAGCTGGTAGAGGGACAGCAGATGGCAGGGCCCACACAGCCTGTGCTGCCGATGACCCCGCACCTCTGCCCATTTTTTCTTTTGGTAGTGGAGGTTAAACCCAAGGCCCACACACAGCACACAGCCAGATCCCCAACCCTTTTAAATTGCTATTATGATTTTTTTTTTTTAATTTTCATTTTGTGACATTCTTGGAAGGTCGCTAAGCAGCCCAGCTGGTCTCATACTTGCAGTCCTGCCTCAGCCTCCCCAGTGCTGGAATTCCAGGCTTGTGCCATGCTGCCTGCTCCTGCTCACCCGCCCCCCTGCAGACTTGAGTTTCTGAGGCCCAGCTCCAGGCCTGTCCTTCCCCCAGCCCCTTACCTCTGCAGGAACTCTGCCAGCCCCCCCAGGCAGCAGTGTGCCATGCGCTCCCCTAATTCTTGGCTGATGCGGGGTGCTCTCTCCGTGTGCTCTTCCAGCAGCTGCACAGGCCAGGGGGACAGGCGGTGAGGTAGGGCGGGCCTCTCTCTCACCCCACCTCATCTAGTAGATCCCCCTTTCTCCTGCCTCCTACCTCACACACGTCCTGGGCCAGACTGCTGGGATGGTCCTCCAGGTCCGCCCAGTGCTCCTCGTCCTCCTGCAGCACCCGAAGCAGGGCAGCCCGAGTCTGAGCCTGGAGGGGAGGGGAGGCAGGCAGGGTCAGGGCCACACAGGTCTCTCTCTTTCTCCCACCAGGATCCCCTCCTTCCATAGCCCCAAGCAGCATGGATTGTGCGCAGAGCCCCAGGCTCAAATCCATGCTGCTAAGAATGAGCAAACCTGAGCAAGCTTGCCCAGCCCCCCGTTCCTGGGTCTGGGGTTTGAAGCTTCCTCCACATAATGGCCATGGAGTTGAAAGGCCTACATCTCACTGTGGGACAGTGCCAAGACCCTGCTCCTCGGTCCTGCTGAATGACTGGTTCATGATTGTCATATTCTGGGGTTGGAGAATTGCAAACATTTAAGCATCTCTGATGCTCCAACCCGAGGGGTGGGCTTCATTCAGTTCAGTAAGTGGGTTGAGCTAGTCATGTTTGATTCCCTGGGAGTGACAAGGACCCAATTTTCATGGCTGGGGCAGGCCTGACACTCAGATAGGAAATGACACTGTTGCCAAGCTGGGCATGGTGACCGGGCCACTCTGCTCAGGCGTGCCTGTGCCCAGCCTGAGGTAACCACGTTTACTCTCAGCCTCTCCTGGGGGTGGGGAGGCAGGGCTGCTTTGAGGCTGCCACTAGAAGCGCGTGACTAGGGCCAGGCTCCTCTTGCTCTGAGGTTTGAAGACCCCTGCCATACTGGACCTTGGCCAACCTTGGCCAACCATCCCTACTCCCCAGGGTCAAATGCTTGGGGTGCAACATGGGATATGGAAGTGACCAGGCTGGGCTTCTGTGGCTCTGAAGCTCACAAAGGGAAGGAACAGAAGAATGGTAAGGCGTGGAAAGACCCCCAAGCCCACCATGAGCCCTCGCCCTCTACAGAACCCCTCTCAGCCCCAAGTCACAATGCTGAGGCCCAGGTACCTTGACATCTGTGACACATTCATCCTCCAGACCCCGAAGAGTTCCAGCAGACAGAAGGGGCCCCAGCTCCCCATTCTCCAGAGCGACCATGTCTACCAGTCCTAGGACCTCCCTGGGGAAGGAGGGGGAAAATGGGGAGGTTTATGAGGGGGGAGTGGGTGATGGGACACATCCTGGTATCCTCACACCCACTGTTTGTCACCCTGGGCCACTCCCTTCCTCTCTCTGGGCCAGCTCTGCTCATCTAAGAGGAAATCTTTGGAATGGCTGCTCCCCTGGTTCCAGTTGTCTGAGTCACCTGATGGATGGTGTCCGGGCAAGACTTCTGGGGTCAAGTTCAGGCTTGATAATCTGACAGTGGGACATCGCTCACGGTTACTTTCTGCAGGCAGAAGTTCCTGTCTGCCTCTGCTCCTCTGCCTTGGTGGCCCCCACCTTGTGTGATCCCGCATACTCCTCCTCTGCCCCCTACATGCCTGAGCTGGGAACCCCTGCTCCTCCCACCCTGCTTTCTCCCCATGCTTGGCTCATGGCATCCTGTCCATGAGAAACACCATCTCCTTACAAATCCGACTATTTGTACTCAACCCTGTCACACAGCTCCAGGAAGCTGTCCAGACTCCCTGGCCTTCTTCTTCTCCTGGATGGGCTGAGCTGACAGCCTCAGTGACATGTGTGTCCAAATGGGACTGGTGTTTTCCTGACTTTGGCAGAGGAACCACCCACCCCTTTGCTTGCCAAGGTGCGACCGGGTATGGCTGAGCCCCCTGTCCTTGGAGTGGACCTGTGTCTCAGGGGACAGCTAATACCCTATCATGTCCCCCAGTCACAAGAGAGGTATGTTTTAGGGCTCAAAGTTTCCATGGATTTCAACCTTGGGAGGCCAAGTACCCTGAGGTTCTGGATGCTACAAATTATAGCATCTGAGGGGCCTACAGTGTAGTAGTTCTAAGCCTAGGAGGGGGCCAGGGAGATGGCTCAGTGGAATAAGTGTTTCCCTGGCAAGCGCAAGGGCCCAAGTTCAATCCCTGGTTCTGCCAAAAAAAAAAAAAAAAAAAAAAAAAGAACAAAAAACTAGCAGGAGCAGTAGGGTCAAGGTCTAGGACCCAAAAAGGGCAGGGGGCTGTGGGGTGGGATAGGAAGGCTCGCTGGCACTACAGCTTGAGAGTTGAAAGACTCATAAAACCACAGTGCTAACATTGAAAGCATCAACAGTATTAATGCCCCAAGCTCTCTAGAGACGGAGCCAGGAGAGACAGAGCACTCTGGAGTGCTAAGTCTCAACAGTACCAAGCTTGAGGGTCAGCAGCGCTTAGGTCCGAGCACAGGCATAGGCGGTGGGCGCGAGGACTCCAGGGATCTGAGACCTGCGGTCTCCACCACAAGCGTCCACAGTGCACAACTACCTGGACTGCCCTGGTCCACGGTGCTGAGATTTCAGTTTGTGTATTTTGTTGGGTGCTGAGATTTTAGTACTGGAAGACTGGGTGGGGCCGGTGGTTCTAGGGCCAGCCGCTCAGGTGGCGCTGTAGCTGTGAGAGTCAAGCTGCCTGACAGTCTGGGAGTGGAACTGTTTAAAGCTTAAGTTCTACATCTGGGGGATTCATGAGACTCCAGGAAGGGGAGGGTGGGCTCCGCTCCCAAGCCGGAAGTGCAGGTGCAGACAGGGCCGAGGTCTGGCCTGGAGTACCCCGGAAGGTCCCTGACGAAAGGGTCAGTGTGCAGAGATGGCAGGGCCCCCACCTGATATGCACAGAACCCTTAGGGCCATGGGAGCCAGAGCTCTGTCCCAAGGTCCCTGGAGCCTGCAGCGGTCGGGCGGGGGTGAGGCTGGGGGCTCCACGACATGCCAGCGCCGGTCCCAGCTCACCTGGGGTACACCTGGTTGTGCCAGTGCAGTAGCGCGTAGCGGTCGGCCAGGGGCAGCCTGCGGCGGGCGGAGGCCCCCAGCCATTCGGCCAGCGCGCCGTGGTAGCCGCGCAGGTAGACGCCAAAGGCGCCCAGGCCGGCGGGGTAGGCGGGGGCTAGACGGCCGCGCACCACGGCCATGTCCTCCAGCAGCCGCGCACGCAGCGCCTCCAGCTGCCCCGCCAGGCCCCCGGGGGCCCCGG
>NW_004524773.1:1909542-1952679 GCF_000260255.1 Octodon degus | reverse complement strand
ACAGCAGCGCCACGTCGCGCGCCCGGCGGCCTTCGGCCTGGGGGGGCCCCGGGGCGCCGCCGCCCGACGACGCCAGCTCCTCGGCCTCCAGCTCCAGGATGTGCTCGTCGGCGCGCGCCAGTTCGCGCTGCTGGATCAGGCTCAGGATCTCCAGCACTGTGGGATGAGGCGGTGATCAGCGCGGGGACACCCAAGAGGAGTGTAGGGCTAGAAAGGGGGTCACGGGGTCAGGCTTAGGGGGACCCCGGGGAGGGGGCACAGATGGAGAAAAGAATCGAGGAAGGGCCCAGAGAAGGGGCAGGCGAGGGGGTAGAGATGAGGACATCGAGGGCAGGTGGGGAAGCTGCAGTGCCTGGCGTGGGAGAGGAACGGCGAGGGGGAAAGGGGGGCAATGGAGGGAGAGGAGAAGTGAAGGAGGAGGAGGTGTCGGGAGGGAGAGGAGAAGTGAAGGAGGAGGAGGTGTCGGGGTGCAGAGGGAGATGGAAGGCATTGGAGGGGAAGCCTGGGGGTGCTGAGGGAGGAACTGTCTGTGAGGCAGAGGCCCAGGAGAGCAGGGACATTATCAAGAGTGACAGGGAGCCCGCAGGGTACCTGGCCAGGGACTAAGGAGCCAGGGATGGAAGGAGTTTCAGGGAACCAGTCTGGAAGGGCAGAGGTTGAGGTTGGGGACGCGAGGGGTAAGAAGAAAGCAGGTGGGCCTCCAGGAGAGAAAGGCGGTGGCAAAGGAGGCTGCGAGAGGCAGTGACTGGTGGGGAGGTGCGAGCCAGGTGAGGGAGACAGAAGGTACTAGGCCAGAGATGGGATCTCGGGGTGGGACGGCAGGGGGAGCTGGCACCCGGGAGGTCAGGCTGACCCGGAAAGGGGGGCTCATGGGGTTGGGAGGCCACAGCGAAGGCAGCAGGAGGGTCCCGCGGCCCAGAGTTACCCTTGACGCCTCCCCCGCCCACTTCCTCGCTGGCAGAGGGACTGCTTCCTGGCCAGCGCTATTTCTGCCCATCCGTTTCCAGAAGGCGGGGGTTCCAGTCACCCCCTCCTCACCTCCCCGAAGTGCCCTCCCAGTCCCCTGGGAGCCCGGGCTGAAATAGCCTCTGGCCAGGATGTGAAGGGCATCAGAGGACGAGGGGGTCCTGGAGGTGCCCAGGACAGTGGCTGAAGCTGGGGGTGGAAACTCAGTTAGGGCCAGAGTGGACCCAGGGGGAGGCTCGCTGGGAATCCGAAGAGGGCAAGGAAGAAGGAATGGAGAGTGACCTTGGGGCTGAGTTCTGAGGGGTTGGTGACTTGGGTGATGAGTTTAGGTGACAGTGGAGGATGGGGAGAAGGCAGAGACTGGCATGAGGTTAAAGACGCCCTTTGGGAGTCAAACGGGAAAGTGGATGGGCCTTCAGGCTTCAGACTGGGGTGAAGGAGAGTGGGACTGCAGAGGAAGGGGCTGGGATGGGAATAGGAGGGTTTGTGGGGTCCAGAGTGGGTGCTGAGTCTGCCTGGGTTGGGGGCAAGGAGTGGAGTCAAGGGAAGGGCAGCACTGGAGATCGGAGGCAGGGCTGCTGTCTCCCCATGGCGCCAGGCAGAGATGAGATAAAGGCAGCGGAAGGGAGGGTGGGTGAGGAGCCTTTGGGTGTCCTGGGATAGACACTGATGACTGGGTTGGGGTACCTGTGGCAGGGGGCACAAAAAGGGCATGGAGGAGAACACTGAGGTGCAGGGAAGGTCTGTAATCCCCGCACTCTGGGATGCTGAGGCAGGAGGATTGGGGCGAATTTGAGACCAGCCTGGCTACATAGCAAGACTCTGTCTCAAAAACCAAACAAACAAAAGCTCCAGAATAAAAAGAAAACATGGCTGGCAAGCCACCAGAAACAGGAAGCAGGGGACAGATGCCTTCAGGTTGCTGAGGCCATGAGACAACACTGGCTGCCACAGAAACCCTGTGGGGGGCAGGCGAGGGGCCTCCCGCCTACAGGTGAAGTTCTAGGTGGGTCCAGGAATGAGGCTAGGATTGGGCTAGACTGAGGGACTGGGTGCAGACTGGAGCAGGGAAGGACTGGTGATGGTGCAGGAGGTTGGGGCTGGGTCTCTAGGGTGTTGTGCAAGGCTGAAAGTGAATGCTAAAAAGGGGATCAACTTGCATTTGAGTTGGGGAAGAAGCGCAGGGCAGGTAGGGACATGGAGGGATGGGACCTGAGGGGAGTTTCTCAAATCCTGGGGGTCAAGCTGAGGTTTCCCTTGGTGTTGGGGGTGTAGGTCAGGTGAACACAGAGGGTAGAGCTGGACAGGAAGTGGGAGACTGGGGTTGCCTGGGGGGCTTAGGGAACCAGCACTGTCCTATCTGGGTCAGGACCCTTACTCACCTGACAGTGGCTCCTTCATCTTCAGGGGTTCTGGGACCTTGGGTGGGGGCTCGGGAGCCGCTTCACCCGCGGGCACCACCCTCTCAGCCAAGGATGCACGCCGGGGCTTAGGCCCTCGCCCCAGCCGTAGGAAGGCCAGCTTCCGCGCTGTGTCCCCGGCCTCCTCTTCCGTGTGGGCCCGGGGCCCCTGCAGCCGGGATAGCAGGCCAAAGTCTGCTGAGCTCCTCCGAATCCCGGGGCCCAGCATGCGGCCCAGGAAAGAGCGGGGCTGCCCGTCCCCTGGGCTGCCTGCACGTCGGCCCGAGGTCCAGCCCAGCCGGAAGGGGCCCAGGCCCACCAGCTTCTCCAGGGTGGCACGGCGGTGACAAGATGTTCCATTGGGTAGGGGGCCCAACTCCCCATGCTCTTCCTCCAGCCCCGGAGTTTCCTCGAAGGGGTTCCGTGAGGACCTCAGAGGCAGAGTCCCGGCCCGGGGCACCTTAGAATCTGTCACCCTCAGGCTTTTGGGGATAGGCATTTTGACAGGTGGGCACCTGGGGGAAAAGAGATCATTGATGCCCTTGAGGGCAGTGGCTCTGAACTGAGGGAACAGGGCTGAACACTTGGTCCCCCCCTGCATTGTCCTACAAGGGATGGGTTAGGGGCTATTGTCACCTCCCTTTTGTGTGGTACTAAGGATTAAACTCAGGGCCTTTACAATGAATGAGCTACATCCCAACCCTTTCTTTCTTTCTTTCTTTTCTTTTTTTTTTTTTAATTTTGAGACAAGGTATTGCTAAATTGTTAAATTCCCCCAAGCTGGGCTTGAACTTTCAATCTTCCTGCCTCAGTCTCCTGGAGTGCTGGGATTCTGGGCAGCATGCCATCACCACGGCTTTATTACCCACATCTTGCAGATGACAAAATGGAGACTCGGAAGGGCACTGGCACCTGTCTAAAGCCCCGCTGTGGTATAGGAGCACAGCTGGGATTTGCAGCCAGACTCACGGGACTCCAGAGCCTGCTTCTCCCCTGAGCTCCCCCTCCCTCACCTCCCTCTCTCCTTCCCTGTCTCTGTGCCTGATCCCAGTGCATCATGAAGAAAGTGGCTCAGAAAGGACCAGGCTATCTGGGAGGTGACACAGCATGCTAGGGGCGGACCCCACCTCCTGTCTGTCTAATGGCAAGGCACCTGCCTTCACCCTACTGTCCCTGTCCAGCTGTCCACTCTCCCCTCTTGTCCCATTCCCACTCACCCCTGCAGCAGAAGCAGGGTGGAGAGGCTGGCAAGGGCCAGAGCTGGGGTGACGCTACTGGTGTTTCCTTTTGCTGGGATGAGGATTTCTAGAACTAGATAGAGGTGGTCGGTGCCCTTGCGAATTTGTGAAAGGCCACCGAACTGCATGCACGCTTTCAAAAGGTTCAGGATGGTGGGTTTTATTGTGTGTATTTTACCAAAACGAAAACAAACCAAAAAACAAACAAACAAACAAAAAAAAGCCAAACCCTCTAGGTTTATGACCCACCCTGTTTGTGCAGGCATCGGGGACATGATGGCTAAATCAGACCCAGGCCCTGTCCTTGGGATCACAGCTTCCTGAGTCCTGCACATCCCACCCCCTAAGCGTCTCTCTCTCCTTCTTCACCCTTTGGTCCTTCTCCCTCCCTTCTCCTGGCCACTACCCCAGACTGAGCCCCTGCATGTTCCCCCCTGCCTGACTCCTCCCTAGTCTCCAGCCTCCAGCCTTGACACCTTCACCCCACCTTTGAGGACCTCGATATAGCTCCTCCCTTCTTCCTGAGCCTCCCGTGGCTCCCTAGTGCCCTTGACATAAACCTCAAGCCTCTCATCACAGCCTGCGCCGTCTGGGAACTTCACACCTCTCCAGTTCTATCCCTCCGCCTCCTCCTCTTCCTCCTTCTCCTGTTCCTCCTCTCCCTCCTCCAGTCTCCTCTAGCTTTCTGCCCCCCACCTCCAATTAGGAATTGAACCCAGAGCCTTTGCACTGAGCTACATTCCCAGCCCTCTGTATTTTTTATTTTGACACAGGGTCTCACTAGGTGACTTAGTTACCCAGGCTGGGTTTAAACTTGTGATCCTCCTGCCTCAGCCTCCTAGAGTGCTGGGATTACAGGTGTGCACTGCCACACCGACTTGCCTGTGCTTCTAAGCAGAAGCCTATTCTCCAGACTTTGGGGCTCAGCCCCAGTGTGCCCTCCTCCAGGAAGCCCTCCCTGACCCCCCTGGGCTCCTGGAGTCCTGGGGTCTCCCATCCCAGCTCTGGCCAGTCTAGATCATTTCCATCCTGGGAGCCTGGGGCACAGGCTGGAGCTGTCTTAGTCCCTGCTGTGTCCCTGGCTCCAAGCTTGGGGCAGGCTCTCTGAGATGGGTGCTAAACAGGAAACAAAGGAAGGAAGGAGCCAGACAGTTCATTCCTTGGGTGGGGAGGAGGGACAGTGAGTCCTGGGAGAGGTCACTAGGGAGCAGGCCACACAGGGGCTTGGGCTTTCTCCTGAGCGCATCGGGGAGCCACGGACGACTGCACGTGTGTGTTTGAGGGCTGAGATATAGCACAGCACCTGCCTGTTTGTTTGTTTGTCTCAGTGCTGGGATCAAACCAGAAGCTTTGTGTACACTTGGTAATGTTCCACTACTGAGCTATACCCAAACCTAGTTTATGAGTTTTAAAAAAGCAGCCCTCTAAGCTAGGCATGGTGGTGCACCCCTGTCAACCCAGCATGTAGGCTGAGGCAGGAGAATCACAAATTCAAGCTCAGCCTGGTCAGTGAGACCCTGTAGTCCAAATAGAAATAAAAAAAGCTGGGGATGTAGCTCAGAGCAGAGGCTCTGGCACTAATCCCCTGTACCACCAAAACCAAACAGTTGTGTTGTCACACGCATGCCTGTAACTCCAGCACTCGGGAGGCTGAGGCAGGAGCATTGCTGTAAATTAAGGTCAATATGGGCTCCACAGTGAGTTCAAGGCCAGCCTGAACTGCATAGTGAGAGCTGTTTCCAAACAAACAAATGAACAAAAAATAGAACAATACTTATACACAGCAGAGTTTATAATCCTAGCTGTGGATTATAAAAATTTGCATAATGATACAAAAAATTTGCACTACGTGGTTTCCTTTTGTTTTGTGTTTGTTTAGACTGCACATGTACCGCAGCACCCTGACTCTTCCCCGTCCCACCACGTGCACCCTTTTCCTAGGGAGCCGGCCTCTGCGCTGTGCTCTCTGCCTGCGTCACGGTGTCCGGAGACAGCAGACTGAACAACCCAGCTTCAGGCTCTCCGCAGGTGGGAGCACAGCATTGACACCCTGCAGCTTGAGGCTTTCTTTTCTTTTGCTTCACATTATGAACCTGGGAGACTTAGCTACAGCCATCTGGAGGGCTCTGCTTTGTTTGTTTTAAGGGCTGAATAATATTCTCTTATGTGACTAGGACAAAACTCAGTAAATAAAGCGAGGCTCCCTCGCTGTACCCTTGCAGGACTTATGGGTTGTTTTGAACTAGCAGAAGCTGCTGGGCAGGCGAGGGCCAGGGGCAGGGCAGTGCTCAAGGCTGGGGGAGACCGGGAGGGATGCTGGTGCCTGAGGCCAAGCACCTCCTTTCGGGCCTATGCATCCCCTTCTCCAGCCATTTCATAGGGCAGGCATCCTTCGGCTGTTGCTTCCCAGCCTTTCTGTTTCTAGAAATGCCATCTGACCTCCCTCTGGGCTCCATGGTCCGCTGTCCCCCAGGGAAGCAGTCACCATGGCAACCCTTGCCTGGAGCCCCCATGGTGGTGAGCAGTGGGTAAGTGGATACCTCCCCCCACACCCCTCATGCAACACGCCGCTCACAGCTGACTTCTCCAGCTTCTGATTCCAACTTCCACAAGCCTCATCCCTGAAAGCCCTCTGACATCCCCTCTAAAACTGTCCCGCAACCCCCTATCATTGCAGGCTCTGTTTCCCTTCCACTGAAGCAAATACTGCCCTAATGAGATATGCCAATTCCCCAGTTGCCCAAGCATCCCCCCAATACAGCTGATACCCCCAGAGATGCCCAGCACTCCCTAAGCCCGGCAGCAACGTTCGCCTCAAACTGGCCCCGACCCCCTTCCCCTTCCTGGCTCCAGCACCCCCATGCAAGCTGCCCCCACATCCGCCCCTCCGGTGCCCTCTCTGCCGGCCCCTGACTCACTTCCAGGCACTTCTTGCCCCCAGCACCACGCCCCCCCAGGATGTCTGGGCTCCCAGCTCCCCCACCCCCCAGAGCCTAGTTTGAACTCATGGTCACCTCTGCACAATGTGGCCCCTTGCAGCCCCCAGCATCTGTACTTGAACTGTGCCCAGAAACTGCCTGTCCCCAAACTCAACTCAAACCAGTACCATCCCAATCCAGTCCTTGCACCAACCACATCCCAAACCAGTAGGCCCTTTTCACACTCGCAGCCACCTCCAGTCCCGCCAGGCTCTTCATCTGTGACCCCAGCTCTGGCTATGAGCTCCGGCTCTCAGAATGGGGTGAACCTTGGGTCCCTGTGGGCCTCAGCCTTCGCATCTGGACTCGGGGGTAGAGCAGACTCACTGCCTCCTGTTGTTCTCCACCATCGATGGCCCCAGCTCCCCAGAAAGCCCCCCTCCCTGCCCCTTAGGTCTCCCCTGTGCCGGCCTCCTGGTCCCACCTGCCTCTCCCACCTGCCCTCTCACCCACTGGCCCTGGCTCCTCCTCTGCCTCTGGGTCCCTTCTGGGTCCCGGACCCACGTCCTAATTCAGCCCCTTCTCAAAAGGGCTCCAGGGTGAGAATCCTTCCACCTCCCACAGCACACTCACCGCTGTCCTCGCGCCTGTCTCTCCGTCCCTGCTGAGGTCCCGTCTCAGCCTACTTGGGCCAGCGAGCTTGGGTCTGAGGAGGGAGGGCTTGGAGGAGGACAATTTCCTGTCAGGAAACCCCTCCCTCTCTGGGGCCAGGGGCGGGAAAGACTCATTATCTGTCTGCCCTTTGGGGCAGCCTGCGGTTGGGCTGGGAAGGACCAGGCCCACAGCGCTGTCCCCACCCTGCCCCTGGCCGGAATCCGCCACCCGCCCCTGCCTGCTCTTCACGCCTAGAGAGGTGACAATGCCATCCTGGGCACCCCAGGCAAACACCCCTGCTGGACAGGAGCCCAGAGCAGCCAGTGGAGCCAACCTGAGACTCCAGAGGGGGCTTGGGGTTCCCAGAGGAGCGCCCCTCTTTGCAGAGACCTGCTGTAGGGACTCAAGTTGGAAAGGCTGCTGGTCCCAGAGGCTGGCACCCAGTGGGAACAACATGGGGCATGGCAAAGAAAGCCTACCGGCCCCACTCACCTTGCTTTCTTCATCATTCTCAATTCAACACCATCACCTCTGCTTTCCACACTGCTCGCTGTCCTTTCCTTCCACAGTTTGAGATGACCAGGGCTGCATTTGGCACCCAAGGGTCTCTGGCTCCAAGAGTTTCTGGCTCCCCCACTGCTCAGTCAGGACAGCAGAACAGGCTTCACTGGTGTCGCTCATTCATGGCCTTTAGCTCCAGATGCAGCCCAAGGTGCTCAATAAAGTCCCGTACACGTCTGGTCACGGTGAGCACACCTGTCATGCCAGCACTTTGGGAAGCTGAGGCAGAAAGATCTCTAATTTGAGCTCATTCTTAACAATTTAGTGACTTGGGGAGATTGTCTTTAAAAAAAAAAAAAAGGCTGGAGATGTAGCTCAATGGAAGGGAAAAAAACCTATAAATGGGGACCCTGGGTTGAGGACTGGAGGGGGCTTTGGGGGCAATCTTCCTGACAAGGTTAAATTGGCAATGGAGGATGAAGCAGGGTGTAGCTGGGGCTAGGAATGTGGGGGTGTGGTGGGTGGCATTGGACGTGGGGCTAGGATCGTTTTGAAAGCTGGGTTTCAGGGTCACAAGGCCCTTGGGGAACCCAGCCACAGCCTGAGTGTGATGGGCCTGGATCTCTGGCCTGGCAGTCATGGGCTTTGTGGCTGAATGAACAGTCCACTCCCCCAGTGCTGTGGCCAGAGGCTGGAAGGTAAGTGGGCCAGGAGTTAAGAGGAAAGGTCTAAAGGCCCCAGGCCGGAATCTTCAGGATGGTGGGCGGGCTGTGTGAAGGGAGCGCCACTGTCCGGCCAGGAGTGAGAGGGCAAGGCAGGCCTCAGCCTCCCTGGGTGGCCTCTGGGGTGGCGCTGGGTCCTCAGTGCACTGTGACCAATGCCCATCACCCCTCCCCTCTGGACGTAGGTGCTCTGACTTGAACCCCAGATATACAGAGCTACCTCCCAAGCCCTCTTTATTTATATGCTCTGTTTCTTTCTTTTTTTTTTTTTTTTTTTTTTTTTTGGCGGTACCAAGGATTGAACTCAGGACCCTGCGCATGCCAGGCAAATGCTTATTCTACTGAGCTATCTCCCTGGCCCCTATATGCTCTGTTTCATTTTGCTTTTTGTGAAATGAGGTCTTGCTCTGTAGTTCTGGCCTTGAGCTTGTGCTGATCTTCCCGCCTCTGCCACTGGGGTGCTGGAATTACAGATGTGCCAAACCATGCCCAGCATTATTTATTATTATTATTATCTTTAATACCAGGGTTTGAAGCCAGTGCCTTCCCATCGAGGGACATCCCAGCTCTTTTCTCATTTTTTATTTTGAGAATGGTTCTCACTAAATTTCTCAGTTGCCCTGGCTGCCCTTCAATTCATGATTTCTCTACATCAGCTTCCCCAATAGCTGGGATGACAGGCATGTGCCACTTGCTCAGTTCTTCCTTTCCTTTTTAATTTTTTAAACTGAGATATCATTCTTACACCATAAAATTTGCCCCTTTTTTACATATATCATTTTTTAAACTTTATGTATTTGATACAGGGTCTTGTTATACAGCTTGGACTTGCAGTAATCCTCCTGTCTCAACCTCCCCAACTTCCCCAGTGCTGGGATTACAGACATGTGCCCCCACACCCTTTTTAAAAAATGTAGAGTCTGCAGGGTCTCACTACACAGATCTGGCTTGTAGTGATCCTTCCTGATTTTCAGCCTCCCCGGTGGTGGGATTAAAGGCACTCACCACCATGCCCCATATCGCGCCCCAGTGGTGGTGACGGCATAGCCAGCCGGGATTGAACCACTGGCCCCTGCATCTACCTAAGCAGGTGCTTTAATTCCACTGAGCTATCTGGCCAGCCCATCATACCCAGTTTTGGTGGCCCGCTCTGCCTGCCCAGGGCGGGCCTGCACGGCATGTGGTGCCAGGGATCGAACCCTGGTCCTTGTGCTTGCCAAGCAGGCACTGAGACCAGTGAACTATCTCCCTGGCCCCAAACTTTGCTTTTTTTTTTTTTTTTTCTTGCGGAACTGGGGATTGAACTCAGGTCCTTGGAAGCGCTTATTCCACTGAGTCATCCCCCCGGCCCCAAACTTTGCCTTTTGAAATGTGTAGTTCATGGGTCTTAGTATACTCACAAGATTGCTGTACACATCACCACTCATTCCAGAACACTTACAATACCCAAGGAAGAAACCCTGGACCCAATAATAGGGTAACAACATTCTGCCCCTCTGACACCTGCTAACTCGCTCTTTGTCTCCATTAATTTGCCTGTCACAGATATGTCATATACCGTTTCTTTTCGTCTTGTACTGGGTGGGAATTGAATTTAAGACCTCGAGCTGGCCAGGCAGGCACTGGGCAGCTGAGTTATATCCTGGCCCTGTTTCATTCTGTTGAGACAGAGTTTCATTATGTAGTTCAGGCTGACCTCAGACTCGCGAGGATCCTCTTGCCTCAGCCTGCCCTGTGCTGCTATTACAAGCATATGCCACCATGTGAGTCCCGGCTACATCATATAAATGGAATCATGTAAATACCTTTGTGTCGACTTTTCTTACTAAACTGAATGTCTCCACGGTCTACTTCACGACGCTGCCCCTCGCAATCCTTAGCCCCCCTCCTCTTGGGAATGGGGTAGAGACGGTGGGCTGAAAAGGAAGCCGGTGGGGCAGGGGAGATAGCGCAGTGAAAAAAGAAAAAAAAAAAAAAAAAAAAAAAAAAAAAAAAAAAAAAGGAAGCCTGGAGACCCTCCGGTGTTCTTGAACGAAGGGAGGCGACCGGCTGCCCCCGTGTGGTGCCTGAGAGAACTGCATGTCAGCGGTGGGGCCCTGAAGGGTTTGGTGGCGACTCAGGCCCCTATCTTACTCTTTGGCTCCAGCCCTGACCCTGGCGAGGATCCCTGACCTTGAGGGATCACAGAGCTTCCTACAACCCCATCTTGACCCTGTCTCTCTGCCTCCAGAGAAACTCCTCAGGCCTTATTTGCTAAGCAACAGCAACAATGAAGTTCTAATCCTCCCTCAACCTGTGAAGCAATGTACATACATACCTCTGGATTTTTTGCACAGCGAGGTTGCTGCTGTTATTCTCGGGAAACAGGAAACCATGGTGGTTGAGAGCTCAGTGTGGAGTCTGGGAGTAGTTGAGTTCAAATCCCAACCCTGCCACTCGAAGGCTTGGTCACTTTTCAACTGTAACTTTTCTTCTTCGAGGCTCAGTTTCCTCCTCTGTGGATGGATCCCAGAGGATGGTCCCTACCTCACTGAAAAGAGCCGTGCTCCAAGCCCAGCACAGGAGCCGCATCCAGGAACCCACACATCTGATGGCCTCAACACGTTGTAGGCTGGTAAACATTGATTTGTAAACTTTGGCAAGTTCCACGATGTAAACATCCTCACTAGGGCCTGTGAGTCCCTGAAAGCGTTTTGGAAAAGAGATACACACTAGCCCGTCCCTCTGTAGCAATTTTAGGATACAAAAGATGCGAATAACCCGAAGATCACAGATAATAAGAAAACGAAGCAAAAACGATTAGGATGCAATAGTGTACAGTACCTTTGTTTTTAATATAATTTAATTGCATGTTTGCATAATTTAATTTTTAGTAATGGCCATAGTTAACAACCAGCTCCCAAATCCCTGAGATTTTCACAGTCAGCTTTCCGGAGTTAGCCCGACACCCTGCTGTTACCAACACCTGGATTTCAGGAAGGGGCACCGAGGCTCAGCTTGAGGACCAGTAAACCCTTGAACTGACCGGGCAGGGCATGGCCCTCACTCCGGGCGGCGTGATCGGGGAAGGGGGCTCTCCGGGCTCCGCTTTCCTCTGCACGTTCTGGGCTCGAACACAGTCTTGTCCCCGCGGCGCTGCGTGCGTGGCCTGGGCTGGACCCTGCCTCTGATCTCCCCGTCTCTGGATCTCTTTGTCTCTGTCTGTGTGCCTGTCCGGACTCTGGGTCTCTGCCCCATTCTTTGTCTCTGTCCGTGTCTCTTCTCTCCTACTCTTGTCCCCATGGTCTCCTCCTTCTGTCCTCTTTTTGTGTCTCTGTCCTTGCCCCTCCGTCCACCTCTTTGTGTCTCTGCCTGCCCCCGTGTCCGGCCCTGCCTCTTTGTCTCAGTCTCTTCATCTCTGCATCTCCTGCTATCTTTCTTGGTTTCTGGCTGGCGCTCGGCCTCGGCGTTTGCTAGTTTCTCTCCCCTCCTCCCCGCCCCGGCTCTGCCGTCCTGTGGGAACACGCTTGCCGCGGGCGCGCCCGGACCTGCCTCCGCCCCCAGAGCCCCCGACCCGCCCGGGCCTGTGCCTTTAAGGGCTGGTGGCTAGGGGCGTGGTCCCGGCGGCCCCGCCCCGCCCCGCCCCCTGACGTCCCTTCCTTCGACCCCTGCGCCGCCTCCTTCTGCCGCCGCCCCGGCCGGCTCCGCGCCCCCTCCGCGCCCCCTCCGCCGCTGCCGCCGGCTGCCCCCATGGCGCCCCCGGGCCTCCCTTCGCGGGGCCACTAGGACCCTCCGCGTCCCGTCCCGTTCCCTGGCCCTGGCCCCTTCCGCGGCGCGGACTCGGCGTCCGAGGCGCCCAGCTTTTGAGCTCGCGTCCCCGGGCCGGCGGGGGGGGGAGGGGAAGAGAGGGGACCCCGGGATCCCCGCCCCCCCCACTCGCCTGGCCCTGTCCCCGGGACTTGGAGAAGATGTCTTCGCGGACGGCGCTCGCCCCGGGCAACGATCGCAACTCGGACACGGTGAGGGGGCCCGGCCCCGTGGGAGCCCGGCTGGGTCGGCGCCGAACCCCGCACCCCGCGAGTCCCGACCACAGCTCCCCAACCCAGCTCCCCAGCCTTTGACCCTTTCTGCACTTCTGGGCCTTCCTCCCCCGCCCGAGCCGACCCCTAGCGGCGCCCCTCTCCCGGGACCCCTCGGGTCCCTCTACGGACCGCTTCCGCCCCGTCCTCCAGGAAGCCCCCTCCCCGCCGCCTGGCCGCTCCCTTCCCGGCTTGCGCGGTGCCCCCTCCTCTACGCGTTCGCAACCCCTAGCTCGCCCCTTCCGGGATCGCTGGGCCCCTGACCCCCCAGGCCCGGCTCTGGCCCCCTCCCAGCCAGGCCCTCCAGCCAGCCTTGCCTGCAGCCGGTCCGTGCTTCGTTGGCTCCGCATGGGTGCCGGTTTCCCGGAGTGCCCTCCTTCGTGCCCCAGCCCTCTGCTCCTCCAAGATCCGCCCGCTGGCTCTGCTGTGGGCTACCTCTCAGGAAGCTGGTGCCACCTTTCCTGGGCCCAGGGCCCTGCCCGGTTCTTCAAGGTCTCTCCACTCCCAGGCCTGGTCCTTATCTGCCAAGCAGTCCTGTCCTTGGATTTCTGCCACCCCAGGGCCCCCCAGATGCCACCCAGGCCCTCTCTGGTCTCTTCCTCTCCCAGGAAGCCTTGGCCTCCAACCAAGCTCCAGGCCCCCAGCCCAGGCTCGGATTTCTAGGTCCGGGACCAGTCTGACTGCAGGCCTCATGCTCCCCGTATCGCGCCTCAGCTGCAGGCAAGCCCCCCTCCAGCCCCTTGACCCTTCTTTAGGCTCCTCCCTCACCGGCTGCAGCCTCTCTTTCCCCTAGACGTCCAAGCTGCCATCCCTTCTCCTGTTGCAGGGCTTCCCCTTCCCCGGCTGGGGTCTGGCCTCCCGAGGAAGCCCCATCCTCAGCTCCGGAGGCCTGGGTCCCCTTCTGCCGCCTGAAGACTCCCAGGTCTGAAGCCCCTGGTCCCGCCCTGGCTCTAAGTGCTCTCTGCTCAGGGGGTCACTCAGCTGAAGCCTGCTTCCCAAGTTTCTAGGCCCCTAACCTCCCTCCAGGCTCAGCTACTGCCCTCTGTACTGTCCCTTGCCCAGGAAGCCCCTTCCCCCATATTGCCAGGCCCACAGCCCCCTATGCTGCTCCCAGCTCCTAAAAGCCCCCTTCTGTGCCCCGTGGGAGTTCTTGCAGGCTCAGGCACTGGCCCAGGGATCCTGGCCTCTGCTGTCCACTGCCCTATGGCTTTGTCCCTTCCTTCTGTTCCCAGGCCCCCTGCTCTCTGCTGCCGCCTACAGCGGTTCCAGCAAGACCCCTTCTCATATCCCACATTTGTGATCAATCCCTGTGCCCCTGACGACCAGCCCACCTGTCATACCCAGCTCCTCTTCACCTCAGGTCTGCCCTTCCTCTTAGGTCTTCTGCCATGTCCCTGCCATCCCCACTGGTCACCTCCACCTAGATCTCCATCAGAAACTTTTAGCCTCCCTTCATCTCCCTCAGAGACCCCCCACCATTGTTGCCGTTGGCCAGAAGTTCAATTCTGAGTCTTGGGCAGAGCACCTCCCTTGCCCAGTCACTAGGGGGAGGTTCCATGAGGGACTCTGGCCATGGTCCTGGGTTCAAGTTCTGGCTCTGCATGCTACTTTGAATTATGTCCACACCAACTGGTTCTCCCTCCCTGAGCCTCAGTTTTTCTGCCCTGAAAATAAGGGTGACCACTTGAGTCTCTCGGAGGGTTACCCAAGACTGTGGGTGAGGCCTGTGACAGAGGAAGCGCTGCGCCGAGGTTGGCAGCTGTGGGACTGAGTCAGAAGGCCCTGTGTTCGCAGCCCAGGACTGTCATTAGTTGGGTGAGCTCGCTGAGCCTGCTGGAGTCTTGGTTTCCTCGGCTCTCAACGGAGTTGGCGATAGCACCTTCCTGCCAGGGACCTTTTCTGGAGATTACATGTTATTATTATTATTACTTTAATTGTTTAGATAAACTTAGGTTCCAGGCGAGTTTCTGTCCCTTCCCAGCTGTGTGACCAAGGGCCCGTGACCTCACTTCTCTGAGCCTCTGTTTCTGCATCTGTGAAATGGGGTTGACCCGAGGACTTTCTGTTCTTTTGTTGTTGTTGTTGTTACAGTTTGGCCAGGGGCAGGGGGCGGGAATTTCAGCATGGATACTTTTCTCCGGTCCTCCAGCTCTGCTTCTCTATCCATCCTGGCTGAGTGTCGCCTGTCTTCCTCTGGAGTCAGAACTTAGAGTCCCTTCCCCTGCTACCTGGTTACTATGATGGTGGCCACCTAAGGTTATGCTCCTGGACTCTAGGTCCTAGGGTACTCCACCAGGGGACTGCCATCCTCCCCTTTGCTCCCTAGCAACAGGCTTGGCATTGGGGGTGCCAGCCAGGCAGGAGGGATCCAGGCCAGCTGGTGGTGCTGGCCAATTTTAGCTCATGCCCCCAACCCTGGGGGCTTTGTCACCCACTGCCTCAGATGGCCCTTGCAAAGGTCTGGGTCGTACTCCCTGCAGGGGGTTCCATGCCACCTCCACCAGGCCCCAGGTGCCACCCATCAGAGATTCTTCTGTGTGCCTTTATCTCTGTGGGGATCGGAGGCCTAATCAGCCAGGGTCTGCCCACCGTCCCCTAGGAGGAGGCCCCAGGGTGCCAGCAGCTAGGGATTCAGAGTGAGCTCTGTCAGGAGCCAGTGGACAAGGTTGGAATCCCAGGCCACTCCCACTCCATCCACCCTGTGACCTTGACCCTGTCCCAGCCCTTGAGGGAGCCTTTGGGGTCCCTGTCCGAGGAAGACACCTCAAAACTGGACCCACAGTGGAGCTTGGGGTGGCAGGCACATGCCTAATGCCAGTAAGTAGCAGCAGTACAGTTTGTTACTGGCACTAAGGATAAATATCTCAGGGATGTCGTCATCTTGCTCCTGTGAATGAACTGTGTGACCTTGACCCGGCAGCTTCCCTTCCCAAGCCTCAGTTTCCCATCTGAAATATGGAGATGCAGGCATCTCCCTTGCTGGGCACCCGTAGGACGTAACTGTAAGCGAGGTGCTCATTGACAGAGGGATTGGTCTCGGGTGTCGCCTGCTGCTTTGTGGAACCAGTGCGCAAACCTGGGGTGGTGCTTTGGGCCACTGTGAGGCTCAGAGTCACCGCAGAGCCCTGTTGAGGCCTCAGCACCTCCGGCTGTGAAGTGGGCATGTGCCTGCAGCATGTGGCATTGCACTTTGAATGTGGGTCGCCGTCACTGCAAGCTGCCTGGCATCAGTTCCCTACAAGGGGCAGGCTCGGCACCTGGGCTCCTTGGCCTCCTCTGTTCCTTGTCCTTTGTGTCCCTCATCCCAGCCCCCAGGAGTGCATGGGGGTGGCCCAGCCCTGAGCAGAGCCACATTGGCTGGGATGTTGGCACCCCGGGCTCCAGCCCTGAAAGGGAGGCACAGTCCCTGGGGCTCACAATCGGGACAGGGCAGATGACCTGCGGGGGAGAGAGGCCCGGGAGGGATAGAACGGCAGGATCAGGAGACGGGGGCAGGCTAGTGGGAGAAGGCAGGGTGCGGAGGGCTGCCAGGACACGGCTGTGTTTCCCACGTGTCCTACCATGGAAGGGTTGGCTCCAGGGTTGGAGCAGGATGTGGGGTCATCATAATTGGAAGGTAGTAGTTTCCCCTTACCTGTGGGAAACACTTTCTAAAGAGCCCTACGAGATGCTTGAAAGCAAACCCTATAGATGTTCTTTTTTCTTATGCCTTTTTACCATGATCAAACTGAAAATCAAAGTAGGCATGGTGGCGGTGCTAGCATTTTGGGAGGCTGAAGCAGGAGGGCTGCAAGTTTGAGTGTAGCCTGAGCAACTTGGTGACTCAGTGAGATGCTGTTTCAAAGTAAGGGGATGTAGCTCAATGCCAAGGCCCTGGGTTCAGTTCCCTATACCACAAAAAGAAAAATACGTGTGTGTGTGTGTGTGTGTGTGTGTGTGTGTGTGTGTGTGTGTGTATTAGGTACAGTAAGAAATTAACAGTAACTAATATATTTTAGGACCACGGTTGATTAGAGGTAACAGCAATGAGATAGGAGGATCACCTGTAAAATCCTAGGGGTGATCAGCTGTCTAGGTTTGGAATAGATTGGGGCACGGTGTGAGGACAGTGAGGATGAAATAGAATGTCAGGGTCCCTGACAGTTGAAGGAAGCGTTGGATCCGGATTGAGGTCACCATAGATCAGGGCAGTGCCAGTCATGAGAGGCCCCAGATGCTGCGGTTCTAGGCCCACAGGCTTTATTCCTGGAGCCTCTCTCTTTGGAGAGATGGAGGAGCCAAGAGGCTGGGTCACAGAACTCTGTGGCCAGAGTTTGACAAGAATCCACAAAGGGGCCGGTGGCCAGGGTCCCCAGGGAACTGCCCCGGCTCCCAGGTGCCACTAGAAGGGGACAGGACAGCTCATGCCCATCTCCTCCGCCAGCATGGCACCTTGGGCAGTGGCCGATCATCAGACAAAGGGCCATCCTGGTCCAGCCGCTCCCTGGGTGCCCGCTGCCGGAACTCCATCGCCTCCTGCCCCGAGGAGCAGCCCCACGTGGGCAACTACCGCCTGCTGAGGACCATTGGGAAGGGCAACTTCGCCAAAGTCAAGCTGGCCCGGCACATCCTCACCGGTCGGGAGGTGAGCGTGGGGCGCCGGGCTGGGGAGGGGGGGGTCCCAGAGGCCAGGGTTGGCCCTTGCTGGTTTTGTGACCTCAGGTGAGTCCACGTCTCGCAGGTTTTTCCCAAACAACTCCAGTGGGAAAAGGACCAGTTTGAGGTCTCCCTGAAATAAGTGGGAAACTTCAGATCACAACAGAGATTGGGGTTGTGTTTCTGAGAGGCCCCCGGGCTTTGAGCACACCTGGGCCACCTCCCAGTGCATCAGAACCGGGGACTGAACTCAGGCCCTTGAGCTTGCCAGGGAAGCGCCTAATCCACTGCGCCATCTTCGCCGCCCCTCCCCCAGGGATCTTGCGATCTGGGCTAGATGACAATGTTAGCACAGGAGAGGCCCTGCACAGACCCTGTGACCCACATAGGAGACCTCACGTTCATACTTAAAAGGAAAAGATAAGGGACTTCACAGGTTCCTCTGCACCCCTTCAACTGGACAAGGTGACTGCCTCCCATCCACGGCTCTTCCCATGCCCACAGACTGTCCGTGTTAAGCACATAAAAGACAGCAGGTCCTGAGCCTTCATGGGCGAATTCTTCTGAACAGTCAAATTCTGTGCCAGTTCGTTCGTTCATTCGTTCTTTTTTTAAGATAGATTCTTGCTCTGTAGTTCAGACTGCCTTTAAATTCACAGATATCCTCCTGCCTCAGCCTCCCAAGTGCTGGTATTGTAGGCATGTGCAACGACGCCCAGGTGCCAGTTCTTCCAAAAACTACAGAGGTTCACTGCCAACTGATTTTTATTTCCAGCTTAGTCCTAGGGGCAAACCAGGCCGGAGACAAAATTAAGGCCTGGCTTGGCAGCACATACCTATAACCCCAGCATTCAGAAGGCTGAGGCAGGAGGATCACTGCAAGTTCCACTCCAGCCTGGGCTACAAAGTGAGTTCAAGACCAGCCTGAACTGCATAATGAAACCCTGTCTCTCTTCTTAAATTAAAAAATTCAAGCCAGGCACCTTGGCATATGCCTATAATCCCAAGGAGGCAAAGGCAGGAGGCTCACTTCACTGTGAGTTCAAGGCCAGCCTGGGCTACATAGTAAGTTTAAGGTCAGCCTGAATTGCAGAGCAAGACCCTGTCTCAAAAAAACTAAAAAACAAAACAAAAATGATTGGGGAGGTAGCTCGGTGTGAAACCCCTGTATTCCAAGGACGGGACTGGGGAAATAGCTCAGTGGTCTAAGTGCCTGCCTGGCAAGCGCAAGGAGTCAGGTTCAGGCCCCGGTGCTGCATGCCATGTCGGCCCTGGAACCCTGGGCACGCTGTGCCGGCACAGAAACCTGGAGTGGTGGTGCACGCCTATAATCCCAGCACTCAGGACGCCAAGACAAGACGATCACTGTGAGTTCAAAGGCAGCCTGAACTACATAGTGGGTTCAAGGCCATTGTGAGCTACATTATGATACCCTGTCTCAGACAACTAAAAAAAGCCAACAGAATAAAACAATAAGAGGAACAAAATTATGGGCCAGTCTGCCTTATGAACAGAGATACAAAAAAAAAAAAAAAAAAAAAATTTTTTTTAATTTTTGAGGTGGGTCTCGTTGTTGCCCACAGTGGCCTCAAACCAAAAATGTGAAACAAAGTATTAGCAAATTCACTGGCAAATGGGTTAAAGCAAGCCGTGTGATGACAGAGCTGGGTCTGTCCCCAGAATGCAGAGTTCTTTCCATTTGACAATTTATTCATGCGCTTCGCCGTGTTCACAGATTAAGAACGAAACCATATGATCGTTTCAATACTGGCATAAAATGTGTTTGACAAAATTTTAAAAAATCCATCGGTGAGAATCTGAGGAAGGCAGAGGGACCCTCTCCCCCACAGGAAACACGGCGCACGCCATATGCGGACCTTGCTTGGGATTCCAGAGATTTCCAAGAAGCCTGGAACCTAAGGGACTAGGCCCCAGGAAGAGATTTTTAATCCAGTGGATCTGGGGGTTCCTGGAGATGGTCCCAGAACCCCAGGGTTAGATTAAGACTTTGTTTTTTTTTCTTTGCAGTCCAGGGTTCTCTCCAACTGAACTGTATCCTCAGCCCTTTCTATTTTTCATTTGAGACAGAGTCTCGATAATCGCACAGGCTGGGCTTCAGCATGCAGTCCTCCTGCCTCAGCCCTCGTGATTGCTAGTGTTCTGGCATGCTCTACTGCACCCAGCTAGATTAAGACTTTTTAAAGCCTCTTGCTACTAGAAAATTTACAAAGTGCCCAGTGCCTCAGTTTCCCCAATGGTGAATGGGTATAATTATTACCCCTTATTTATTTATATTTGTCTTTTTGAGACAGAGTCTCTCTATGCAGTTCAGACTGGTCTTGAGCTAATTTTGTAGCCAGCCCAGTCTGACCTTGAACTTGAAATGATCTTCCTGCCACCCCCTACCCGTCCCCCCAATACTGGGATTACAAGTGTGCACCACCAAGCCAGGCCCTTACCCTTATTTTATAGTTAAGAGCTGTCCCTTGTAAGCCATGCAGACCAGGGCCTGGTGTTTAGTGAATGTTTAGCAAATGTTTGCTAGTTATTACTTGCTGCTTTCAGTTTGTATGTTCAAAATAAAGATGCAGTGGATAAATGATTTTTTTCTTCAAAAGTGGACACCTCCCCCTGCCCCCCGTTTGGTCACCCCTGGCAGATGTAGTAGTGCGCACCTGTAATCCCAGTTCCTTGGGAGGCTGAGGCAGGAGGATTGCAAATTTGAGGCCAACCTGGGCAATTTAGCAACTTAAGGAGACCATGTCTCTGCAGAGGGGTGGACTTGTAGCTCAGTAGTAGAACACTTGCACAAGAGTCCCAGTGCAGCCCCTAGCAGCCGCCCCCTGAAGATCTCAGGCTCCTCACACACTCCAGCCTCAGGAGTGGAGGAACGTTTACAAAAGCTCTGGGGCCCCACTGAGGACTCTTCCAGGAGGGGACAAAAGGAGGACATCCTGGGGCCGTCTACCTGAGTCAGGGACTGCCTGCCCGCCCGGTGAAGAGCCTCTGGAATCTTGATCTTTCTCCCCCTCCCTCCCTCCTTTATTTTCCTCCTTCATGTCTAGGTCGCCATCAAGATCATCGATAAAACCCAGCTGAACCCCAGCAGCCTACAGAAGGTGAGGCCCAAGGAGGAGATCAGGGTGGGAACTGACCGGCCCAGTCCCTCTGCCTTGGCCCGTTGGGTAGGGCAGGGATCCCCAAGCCACTCACCCTCATTCTGTCTTCCTTTCCGGCCTGCACAGCTCTTCAGGGAAGTTCGCATCATGAAGGGCCTAAATCACCCCAACATTGGTGAGGAGGGGTGCGTGGCCCAGGCGGGTCGCTGGCTGCAGTGCAGGGGAGGGGAGCGTCGGGGTGGGGGTGTTACGTGAGAGGGACCTGATTTCTTCTGAGTGTTATCACAGCTGTGTAGCTTTTAGCAAGTCGCTTAGCCTCTCTGGTCCTCCACTTCCTCTTCTCAGGTTGAGGGTGATACAAGGACCCATCTCGGGGTCAGGGTGATTGGGAGAATCCAGTAAGACTGCACAGCCAAAAGCCTTCCCTCACGGCTCAGCTGTGGAGTCTGGCTTGGTTGTTTTGGAATATTGTCATCATTGTTAAGTCAGGTGGGAGGTAGGGGCCCTCTGGAGAGAGGTGAAGGTTTGCCAGGCATGGAGGTGGAGCAGTGTTTCTTCCACTCTGTGCAAACTTTATGGTACAGTCATTATATGCCAGGTGCTGGGGACATAGCAGAAAGAAAAAAACAAAACAGGTATAACCTAGCATGGTGGCGTGCATCTGTAATCTCAGCACTCAGGAGGCTGAGGCAGGAGGATTGCTGCATAATGAGTTCAAGAGCAGCTTGCACCACATAGTGAGATACAGTTAAAAAAAAGAAAACAGGTACAGATTCCTGGCCTCACTGAGCTGACATCCTTCTGAGGAAAAAAAAAAAGGAAAAGTGGTAAAGTATGCAGAGCAGTTTGGCACATCTTTGGTCAGCAGGCAGCCATGGAAGTCTTGAACAGGGGTGTTATGAGCCCTTTGGGTTGGAGGGCCCCCCCGCTTCCCCCTGACACCCCACCCTTCCCTCCCTGCCTCTGCAGTGAAGCTCTTTGAGGTGATCGAGACGGAGAAGACACTGTACCTGGTGATGGAGTACGCAAGCGCTGGTGAGGCCCCGCCCCCGTGTCCTCACCCCTGTGTCCCCACCCTGTCGGCTGCCCTGCCCTGACCCGCTTAGCCTCTGCCCACAGGAGAAGTGTTTGACTACCTCGTGTCGCACGGCCGCATGAAGGAGAAGGAAGCGAGAGCCAAGTTCCGACAGGTGAGTGCCAGATGTTGGTGCACAGGTGTGGGCTGCCCAGGTGTGGGCTGCCCAGGTACGGGGTGGTAGGGCCGGCGGGGCCTGGGGTACAGGCTTGGGGAGGGAATGAGGCCCGGTGTGGCTGCCCTCACGCATGGCCCTGACAATGAGTGGAGCCCGGAAGTCCATCTCTAGACACTTGCAGGGCCCCTGGGAGTTCCAGGTGTGGATGCCCGGAGGATGCCAATCCCCGTGTCTTGGTTCTGAGGTCTCTGAACAGGGGACCACCCTGCTGTTAGGGTGAGAGGTTGGCGGCATCTATCCATGTGGGTCCCAGGATATCTACTGTCACAGGCAGCAGCATGTGAGGTCCTAGTGGCTCTGCCTGCGTGTAGGGGAGGCCTGGGACCTCGAGCTCAGTTGTATGTGGCTTCATGGGCCACTGAGGGAGGCTGTGGGCTGTGGGGGCCACAAGTAACCCCTCCTCTTCCTCAGATCGTATCAGCTGTGCACTACTGTCACCAGAAGAACATCGTACACAGGGACCTGAAGGTGAGCTCCAGCCCGCCCACCCGCCTGCCTCCTGGGCCCTGAAGGGGATCCTGCCCCATTGCCCAGGACCTTGACTCTGACCTGAACTTCTGTGGCCAAAGCAAAGCTCGGGCAGTGGGCAGCAGGGGACGGGAGGAGCCATGTCCTAGCATGGCCTGACTGGTGACATGGGTACCACACAAGGATATTAGTACCTGAGAGAGTCTGTCACTCTTGGCCTTCAGGCCTTAGCATCTGGCAGGAATCAGGATTTGGAGACCCAGTGACACTGCCACAGGACTTCAGAATTGGGGACCTTAGAACTTGAAAAGGATCGGGGGGGGGGGAGCCACCAAGGCCAGCAGGGAGCTGTGCTGGGGTGGCCCCTGGGGGCTCTTTGTAAGGGGTGCCCCCCATGCCACACCCTGCACACAGAAAACCACAGGCTTTTGAGATGAGCCTGGTCTGGGCGAATCAAGTTTTCTTGACTGGTCATCAGTGAGCACCTACTGTGTGCTAGGCTGTGAGCACCTGCCCCGCTTGGTGGTGAAGGACCAGGTTAGTCTCAGTGCTTTTTTGAAAATGACAGGGCATGGTCATGTAGGCCTGTGATAACACCACCACTCTGGGAGGCTGAGGCAGGAGATTTGCAAATTCAAGTACAGCCTGGGCAACCTAGTGACTCAGTGAAATCTTGTCTCAAAAGAGAAAGGGGCTAGTGACGTAGTTCAGCGCTAGGCCACTTGCCTGGCGTCCCTGGATTTGATCACCAGCACTACCAAACAAAACAAGAAAACTGCTGAGAGGCCGAGGCAGAAGGGTCCCAGGAGCCCAGGAGCTCAAGAGCACCTGGACAACATAGTGAGGCCCTATTTCAAGAAATAATGAGCAAAGCATTCTAATCCATTATAGACAGGTACTTACTGTAAAATACAGTAAAAGTGAATAATAACGAAATGAGAAACAAATATACAGGATGCAGACCTCATTTTTAGAACTGTTAAATCCTCAAGGCTTAAGAGCCGCTGTCATATTGCCTCTGAAGTCTCCCCTCATTCACTTTTGGCCAAGGCATGGAGGTTGCTGCTCTGCCTGTCAGGAAGTAAAAGGGTGAGATTCACCTGCAGGCCGGACGCCCTCTGGTGGGCGGCCCTGGAACTGACTGAAAGGAATTTGGAGGGCTCCTGTGAGCCTAGGGGACCTGGCCGGAGGTTGAGGCCAGATTGTGCAGCCGCTCACATACCAGAAGGGGAATGTTGCCAGCCCCAGATGCTGTTGGATTTGATTTGGGGATGATCTGCATGAGTTGTGCCTTTGTACATTCTGGGGCACAAGCAAGGGGAAGCTGAAGCAGAAGGATCCCAAGTTCTAACCCAGCACAGGCAACTTAATGAGACCCCCATCTCAAAGATTAAAAGGGCTGAGGATGCAGCTCAGCATAATGGCTTGTGTCCAATCCCTAGTGTTAAAAATAAAAAAGAGAAGCCAGGAAGAAGAGGGAGACACACAGCAGGAGGCCTTTATTCTAGTGGCCTGAGGAGGGACAGCCCTTGAGTGGGGTGGGTCAGACATGGGGAACAGTCCAAAGGGTGGCCCTGCTGCCGGTAGGCTGGTGGAGGCAAGATGCTGGGAGCTTGTCATGCTTGGGCCGTGGAGATGCCCAGGCTGTTTGGCTTCAGCACCTCCCCTTTGCTGTAGAGGTGAGAGGGCTCCCCAGCCTCAGTTTCCCCAGCTGGGTGACAGCAGCCACAAGACCAAGTGTGACAGGGAATGGACTAAACCTTGAACAGCACCAGGCACCTGGTGAGCGCCGGCCTCCAAGGAGCACACGCATCTCACCCCATCACGAGTGGGCTGCTGGGGTGTGGATGGGTGAGATTACCCAGTCACAGAGGGGTCTGGCGACCCACCCAAAGTCACACAGCAGGCAGTCAGTGGAACGGGAATTCTTCCGGAATCTGTATTCTTTGTTGCTGTCTAGGGCTCAGAGTTACGATCCTCCTGTTTCAGCACCCCCAGAATGCTGCAGTTAGAAGTATGCACCACCACACCCAGCTCTTTTTTTTTTCCCCCTGTCCTTTTGAGACAGGGTCTCATTGTGCCATTCAGTCTGGCCTTGAGCTCACTTTCTAACCCAGGCTGGTCTCGAACTCACAGCAAACTTCCTGCCTCTGCCTCCTGAGTGCTGGGATTATAAGTGCACGCTGCCATACCTGGCCAGAATCTGTACTTTTAACCTCGCAAGTGACAGTACTTTGACAGGCATGATAGCACACGCCCGTGATGTCAGCCTCCCAAGGCTGAGACAGGAGGATTGCTGTAAGTTTGAGGTCAACCTGAACTACATAGCAAAAGTTCATCCCAAAAATAAACAAAATGACAGTGCCCCCAACCTCCCAGATGATAAGCATACAAATGGATGAAGCTTATTTTGAATTCTGTGGCTCTTGAACAATCTTCTTTTTTCCTACTGGGTAAACTGGACCCAGAGAGGGTGCAGAAATTGACTAAAAATCCCAGCTGTGCAGGACATGTGTGGTGACTGATGTCACAAACATTCACTGGAAGCAAAGTATTGTCCAAGGCCTGCTACATGGCTTAACTTTTTTTTTTTTAATTTTTAAATATTTACTTATTTGGTACAGGATCTCACTACACAGCTCACAATCATAGTGATCCTCTTGTGTCAGCCTCCCCAGTGCTGGGATTGCAGGCATGCACCATCACGCCTGGTGTCAGAGCTGGCACGGCATGGGGCCAGCACAGCATGCAGTACCAGGGATCGAACCTGGGTCCATGTGCTTACCAGGCAGGTGTGTAGACTGCCGAGTTAGTTCCCCAGCCCATGGCTTAACTTACTAAATTCTCCAACTACCCCGTGAAGTAGAGACTAAAATATTCCTGCTCTTAAAACTCTTGGAAGAGCAAACCATGGCCCAAAGAGAGGTTAAATCACTGTCCAAGGTCGCACAGCTGGGGCCAGGGCAGAGCCATTGCCGGGGGCCTGAGCCCACCCTCCACCTCCCCCTGTGCTCCAGGCTGAGAACCTGTTGCTGGACGCTGAGGCCAACATCAAGATCGCTGACTTTGGCTTCAGCAACGAGTTCACGCTGGGCTCGAAGCTGGACACGTTCTGCGGGAGCCCCCCATACGCCGCCCCAGAGCTGTTCCAGGGCAAGAAGTACGACGGGCCGGAGGTGGACATCTGGAGCCTCGGTGTCATCCTCTATACTCTCGTCAGCGGCTCCCTGCCCTTCGATGGTCACAACCTCAAGGTGCTGGGCAGGGCTGGGGCCAGAAGCTGGGCTGGCCGGAGGTCACAGGGCAAGGAGGGGTGGCACCAGGTCCCTGTGGCCATGCACCCAGTCGCCTGGACAGTGCCGGGTTGGGCCCCAAGGTGTGAACATAATGGCTGAGGACTCAAGTTCCAGTCCTGCTCACTAACTCACTTGGGAAATATCTAGTGCCCTTGTCTGGACTGGAGCTCTGAGGATTTGTGTGAACACAAGCACCCCAAGTCCCTCCTCTCTGGTGGACCAGCCCCTGGGCAGTCCTTGAAAACATCACACTAAACTGCGTGGTGCTACACACTTGTGACCCCAGCACTGTGGGAGGCTGAGGCAGGAAGATCTCAAGTTCAAGCCTAGTTGCGCAGTATAGCCACTTAGCAAGACCTTGTCTCAAAATAAAAAGTAAAGAAGGAGATGGGGATGTGACTCAAGGTGAAGGCCCTGGATTGAATCGCCAGTAGTGAAGAAAAAATAATTGTGTTAATTGACAGAAGCCAGTGATAGAGGTCACAGAGTGACTTCACAGCTCCACAATGTCCTGAGTAGGCAGATCCACAGGGACAGAAAATGGGCGAGTGGTCACCTAGGAGCGGGGCTGGGTTCATAGCTCCGGATGGGTGGGCGCCTCCTGGGAGGCTAATGGGAAATGTTCTCAGATTGATTGCGGTGTGAGTGTGCAGCTCCGAAGGCTGGGATTGTGCAGGCACAGCAGAAAGATTTCTGTCCTCGAGGACTGACATTCCAGCAGCGGAGCCAGGCAGAGGCAAAATAGATGAGCAGAATAGCAGCGTCAGGCGCTGGCTCATGCCGGCGGTGAGCGGCAGATAGTGGGAGCGGGTGGGGAGTGCAGGGTGAATGCGCTTGTTTTTCTCCTTTGAACTTTCAGTTTTGAAACATTGCCAAGCTACAGAAAAAGTGGAACTATAACAGAGCACCTGGAACCTTCCAGGAGGCTCTCGGGGGCTGATGTCAGACGACATGCCCTGCCTGTCAGGGCACATGTGACAGTGTCATACTTTTATTTTTGCAGTGCTAGAGATTGAATGATCCAGGCCCTTCACATTAAACTCTATCCCCAACCCTTTATTTTTTGGTTTGGGATGATACGTCATTAAATTACCTCGGCTGGGGTCCGAGGAGATAGCTCCGTGGCATGAGCACCTGCCTGGCAGGCACAAGGTCCCGAGTTCAGTCTCCAGTACCACACACACACACACACACACACACACACACACACACACTCTTATAATCCTCTTCCTGCCTCTGCCTCCCAGAGTGCTAGGGTGACAGATGTGCGCCACCATGCCCGGTTCTGTCATCTGGGTCGATGGATGCTTGACAGCTGGGTACTGAGCCATGTCCTAAGGTTCCAGCAGGTTGTCTCCGGGGCCAGGGGGACAGCCTGTGCATGCAGGCACATGGAAGCGCAGTGCTGACGAGGTCCTGGCTTGCACCCTGTGTGGCGCTTGGGTTCCATGCCTTGTCCCGGGAATGGTGGGAATATTGGGGTCGCTCTTCCTCGTGGCTGGGACATGCTCCACCTTCCAGGTGTATTCAGCCGTCCTCAGCTCCTTGCCCCGTGTCATTCTCCATCTCTGTCTTTTGTGACAAGGACATTGTAATGAACCTGGGCCAATACGTGCCCAGCCTCCCTGTTTAGGCTGCCCATGTCCCTCCTGGCTGGATTGGGTGGGTCTTCAGGGTATTCCAAAATAGGAATGCCCTGTCCTGCTCCCTATGGCCCGGGAGGAGTGAAATTGGGGTGTCAGGCTCATCTTTGAGGAGCCTCAGCTCAGCAAGGCCCACAGAGAGTTCCGCCTCGCCGAGGTCACGTACTACCCTGGCTTCCCAGCAGGCCTAGGGCAGCTAGGGCCACTTCCAGCCCTGTCATTTCCTTTCCAGCTGACACGGACAAGTCCTTTCTAGGTGGTGACGTTAGGGGTGTCTGGGCTTTTGGCCACAGTGTCGCGCCCACAGCTGCTGTGGTGTTCCCAGGCCCTGCTGCTTTCCAGCTGTGCACCCCCTGGGCAAAAGGCCTCACCTGGAAAGTGGGCCTCATAACCACACTTGGAAGTATCAGGAAAACACCCGTGATGGAAGGAAAGCCCACCGCGCTGCCCTGTGCGGGTCAGGAGATGAGCTTGATAATTATGCTAAATACTCACAGCCTGCTGGGCCATGACCATCACAGAGCGGCCCCGGTGCCCCAGGCACGTGCAGCAGGGGGCTCCTGTCACTCTGTCCTCACCTGCTCTCGGCCCCTGCTCTCTCCACTCTACTCGGGTCCCTCTGTCCCCTGGTCTGCCAGGCCTGGGTCCTAGCATCAGGTTTTTCGCAGCACCGCCATGGCTTCTCACGGAAGACCCTTACAAAAAGGACCACGAATAAGCACACAAAGGTCCTAGGAGAATTACAGCCCTTGGGAAATGGGCACTGCTAGGGGTGGTGGGCAAGATCCCCTCCCCTCTTAGAAGCCTGGCTTCTTTGTTTGACAGTATCGGGACTCGAATCCAGGGTCTTTGCACTAAGCCCTTTTGTTTCAGTTTTGTTTTTCATTTTGAGACAAGATCTGGCTCAGTTATCCTGTCTGGCCTCAAACTTCCAGTCCTCCTGCCTCAGCCTCCCCGAGAGCCGGGATGACACACATGTGCCACCAAGGTACATGCCTATAAATAAATCAAGTGTTGAGATAGCGCTCTCTCTGGGCCCAGCCTCTGCTAAGCCTCTTGCAGATGCAAACTCTGCAGGGCCTCAGCAGCACCTGGGAAGTGGGACCTGCCGTTCCTGTCACAACTGAAGAACGGAGGTTCTGGGCACCCACTCACTGGGCTCCTCATCTGGCTGGCATATTTGCTTCCTCTGAGATTCTTCTGAGTAGAAATCAACGGAAGCTAAAATTCTTTCAAAATTGTTGCGTCTATACCATGTTCCAGTTGATTGATGGATGAGTTTTGGGAAGCAGCGTCTTGCTCTGTTGTATAGGCTGGTCCTGAACTCACTATGTAGCTCAGGGTGGCCTCACATCCACAGTGATCGGGCTGTGCGGCACCTGCCTGGCAAGTGCAAGGACCTGACTTCAGTCCCTGGCATGCAATGCCAGCCCCCTGAAACCAGGCATGGCAGTGCAGGCCTGTAATCCCAGCACTAGGAAGGCTGAGACAGGATGATCACTGAGTCCAAGCTATGGAGTGAGACCCTTTACCAAATAAATAAATAAATAAATACATTTTAAAAATCCACAGTGCTCCTCCTGCCTCAGCCTCCTAAGCACTGAGATTACAGGCATGCACCACCACACCTGGTTTCTGTTTTACTTTATTTATTTATTTGTGGTACCAGGGATTGAACTCAGGACCCTGCGCTTGCCAGGCAGGTGCTTATTCTACTGAGCTATCTTCCTGGCCCTGGGGTTTCTATTTTAAAGATGTGAAACTGAGGTCAGGTGAGAGGGTTGAGGTTTTGCCCACCTTGCCGGAGCTATCACTCTGTTGGGTGGAGATCAGCATGTGTGTGGCCTGTGGCCAGGGGCTGCTAGCGAAGCCCTTCCCCTAGCAACACCGTCCCTTGCTGCAGGAGCTTCGGGAGCGCGTGCTCCGGGGGAAGTACCGGGTCCCCTTCTACATGTCCACAGACTGCGAGAGCATCCTCCGCAGATTCTTGGTGCTGAACCCAGCAAAACGCTGCACTCTAGAGGTGAGTCCCGGCCCCACACCATCCCAGCTCCCCTGAGTGCTGCCTGCACCGCCTTCTCGCCCCTCATCCTCCCTCCTGTGCCTGCTGCCTGGGACAGGCTGCTGTGCTGAGGTGGCCTGGTGTCCCCTCCCCATGCCCCCAGCAGCCGCACCCTCTGTCTGCCAGGCAGTCATTAGCTAATGAGCTCTGAGATGATTGCAGGGTTTGGGCAGCAGGAAGCGGAGGAGGAGGGTGGGCCGGGCCACTGCCAGTACCAGTTCTCAGGGAGCCTCATGCTGGGCCGTGAGGCCTTTGGGTGCCAGGCGGGCACCATTGCTGGGGTCCACCCGGGAGGTAGGGGCCTTGTATTTCTGGCTCCTTCTGACTCCCACCCCCAATCCCCATCCTGCAGCAAATCATGAAAGACAAATGGATCAACATCGGCTATGAGGGTGAGGAGCTGAAGCCATACACAGAGCCCGAAGAGGACTTTGGGGACACCAAGCGAATTGGTGAGCGTTAAGGGGCTCCGTGTCTGTGAGGTATGCCTCGACGGAACACACTAGGCTGCTAGGGAGGGCCTGGGAGAACCTGGCCTGCCGTCCCTCCATGGACGTTTTCCTGCTGGGTGACCCTGGCCAAGCAGTCCCCCTCTGAGCTTCCAGGCCCTTCCCTGTCACTGAGCCTACCTAACAGAGCAGTACTAGGGGTCAGGGCAGGCCTTTGCTCTGAGCTACATCTCAAATGTTGTGCGTCTGCCATCCAGGTCAGCTGCCTTAGGGAATAACAGAAAAGTCAGTCTGGCTCTGGCTGCCTAACAGGAATAGCTTGAACCAAAAATATATGTATAAGTTAAACTGTATGAATAGACCTGTAAAATTGCCAGTATCAGCAGTTTCATGTGGTTTAGTCTAATACTGATCATTTATTCAGTCATGTAACTCCCGAGGCCCACCCAGGTGCTTTCCTAGTAGCCTTCACCACAGCGTACTGGATGCCCCATCCAGGAACTTTCCTCATACTCATGTAGTAGGTGACCGTTGGCTATCCTTGAACTGATCTGTGTGGCTAGAGAGGAAATACTCTAATTGGCCAGATCTGAATCATGTGCCTGCCCTGAACCAATCAGTGTGGCTTGGGGGATAAAAGATGCTAAATGGCCAAATGTGGGTCATATGCCCGCCCCTGGAATGTGGAGCGGGCGAGGAACATTGAGGCGCCTCTGGCCGAGAGAGAATGGCTACTTCACAGGCCAAAGAGCAGACTTTGACGAGTGACACGGACAGGGTAGAGGGAAGGGTCCAGGGGGCTGAGCCTTCTCTCCACCCTGCCCAGAGGTGATGGTGGGGATGGGCTACACAAGGGAAGAAATCAAAGAGGCCCTGACCAGCCAGAAGTACAACGAAGTGACCGCCACCTACCTCCTGCTGGGCAGGAAGACCGAGGTCAGTGGGGCCTGGGGACCTTAGGGGGGTAGATGCCCTGGCAGGGGAGATGTGGGAGACAGGGGTCTGAGGTGGCTTATCTGTCATCTGCTTACAGGAGGGTGGGGACCGGGGCACCCCAGGGCTGGCCCTGGCACGGGTGCGGGCGCCCAGCGACACCACCAATGGGACAAGCTCCAGCAAAGGCGCCAGCCACAGCAAAGGGCAGCGCAGCTCCTCTTCCACGTATCACCGCCAGCGCAGGCACAGCGACTTCTGTGAGTGTCACCGTGGCCTGGCTCACTGTCCCCATCTGGGCTCAGGCCCCCTTTACCCAGGGCTCTTGTGTGCCAGAGGCTGTGACCCCCCAGGGCTCACTGCAGCTTCTGCCTGGTGCTTGGTGCTTGGGCTGTCGTGGTGCTTGGTAAGGATTCAGTCTGGGACGACAGCCAGAGCCAGAGCAGGTGCTTTGTGCATCTCGCTTCCTCTCTGCTTTTTTTTTTTTTTTTTTTTCTCCTTTATCTCTTACTTTTCTCATCTTTTTGCCTTGAGCTCATTCTACAAATTTCTTATGTTTCAATTTTAGACACCACCCCAAACAGGCTAAATGACTTTAGTCTACTTTTCTTTTTTTTTTGGTCTACTTTTCAAGCATAGAAATCTGATATCAGAGTCTAGTTGGAATTAATTTACTATAACTGAGGCACAACATACGTTGTGCGAAGTGGCTGCAGAGAGCTTGCCCTCTCACTCCCTAGCCCTGACACAAGTAAGGGGAGGCCATTCTTAGTGGAAAAAGGTTGGGGAGACACAGTGATTTATATGCTACATTCTGCAACTATCAAATAATCTAGTCTGCTGCAGAAAATGACCTCTCTACTGCCACCAATTAACCACAGAAACTGCTAAAGTCTTTTATCTACCTCCTCCTTAAATGTTAATCCTCTTTACTATTGTTTTTCTTCTTCTTTTTCTTTTCTTTTCTTGAGGGAAGGTCTCACTCTGTAGCTCTCTGGCTTGAACTCACTTTGCAGCCCAGGCTGGCCTTGAGCTTGCAACAATCCTCCTGCCTCAGCCTCCCGAATTCTGGGATAACAGGCACGCACCACCACACTCAGCCTCTCCACTATTTTTTAACAGTTTTATTGAGATAAATTTCATATACCATACATTGGGTGCCCATAAATGGCTTAATTTGGTGGTTTTACTTTGGTAACAAAGTTGTGAGCCCCTTCCCACCACCAGTGTTAGAAGTTTGTCACACCCAGAAGAAACGCCGCAGTCCTCGGCCATCAGTTTCCAGTCCCCCATCTGTCTCTCAGCCCTGGTAGCCACTGACTTTTTCTCTCCCCCTCTCCTGCTCTCTGAATTATTTATCAAGGACATTTCGTAGAAATGGAATGTGGCCTTTTATGGAAATTCCCAGGCTTATTTAGCCACTCCCCTGTTAAGCAGCATTTTAACCCCGCCCTCACCCCAGTACTGGAAGTGAAACCCAGGGGTGCCACACTCATAAGCTACATCCCCAGCCCCTTATTCTTTTTTTCAAATTTATTTGTACACGGTTTTGCTACATAGCTCAGACTCGTAGTGATCCTCCTGTCTCAGCCTCCCCAGTGCTGGGATTACAGGCATGGCCCCTCATGCCTAGTTTTGGGGCTGGCATGACTCAGTATCAAACCCGGGTCCTTGCACCTGCCAGGCAGGCACTTAGCCCACCAAGCTATGTCTCCAGCCCCTTATTTTTGAGACAGGGTCTTGCTAAGGTGCTAAGTGACTGGGCTTGAACTTGAAACCCTCCTGCCTCAGCCTCCTAGACTAGAGACTGCCATCCACATCCATATTTTATGTGGCATTTCCAGGCTGATTTCTGTCCCCTGGTGATTTTGTGTTGTCAGAATGGTCCCGGCTAAGATTGTAGTAACCCGTGTGAGGAGTTTTGAAGTTCCTAGGATGCCCCTGGTGGCTTCTAGGCTGCTGGGTGACAGCAGCTGTAAAGGTCTCTCCCTCCACCAGGTGGCCCATCCCCAGCACCCTTGCACCCCAAGCGAAGCCCCACCAGCACAGGGGACGCAGAATTGAAGGAGGAGCGGCTACCTGGCCGGAAGGCGAGCTGCAGCGCGGCGGGCAGCGGGAGTCGGGGGCTGCCTCCCTCCAGCCCCATGGTCAGCAGTGCCCACAATCCTAACAAGGCGGAGATCCCCGAGCGGCGGAAGGACAGCACGAGCACTCCTGTGAGTGGCCAGGGTGGGCGAGGGAGGGTCCCGTGGGGTCACCTGTGTCATAATTTAGGGACCCTGCCTTTATCCTGTTCTTCGGGGCACCAGCAGGGACTTGGTAATCCCTGGTCTTTCAGCAGTGCTCTCTTTTGCTACGCTAGGGCCTGGTACCGGTGGACAAATGAGCACTCAGCATTAGAAACAGAAGGCTGTATGGGTGGAGCATTGGGGCCTGGCAGGAGGGCCCTAGCACTGTGCGCCAGGGGCTCGGAACCCTAGCAAGGAGCCAGAGTCGTGGCACATGGCTGTTATCCCGGCACTCGGGAGGCTGAGGCAGGAGGGTCACTTTGAAGCTAGCCTGGCCACATATAGCAAGTTCAAGGCCAACCTGAACTACGTAGGGAGACCCAGCCTGAAGCACACAACATGCCAAAAAAATTTTCACCCCAATTCTTTTAGTTGGGGGTTTTGTTTGTTTTGAGAGTTTGGGTGGGGGTTTCTTGTTATTGTTTGAGTTTTGTTGTCTTTTTTTTTTTTTTTTTTTTTTTTTCAGAAAGTGGGAAAGGGTCTCTCTATGGAGTTCAGGCTGGCCTTGACCTCACTATGTAGCCCAGACTGGTCTCAAACTCAAGGCCATCCTCCTGCCTCAGCCGAGCTGCTTTTTTGGAGAGCTGGGGCTGGGTCCCAGGGCCTGCACATGCCGTGCAACCGAGCCTCACTCCCAGCCCTCCTGCAGTGGAATTCTTGCAAATATTTAAAGAAGAAATAATTCCAGGGGTCAGGAATATAGCTCAGCAGCATAAACACCTGCCTGGCAAGTGCAGGGTCCCAAGTTTGAGCCCCGGTTCCACAAAGAAAGAAAAAGGGAAAAAGAGAAAATTGCAGGGCTGGGGCTACAGCCACAGCCTGGTGGTAAATTACTTGCCTAGCTCATGTGAGGTCCTGGGTTCCAGCCTCAGTATCACCAATAAAAAAGAGGAGGGAGAGAGAGACAGGAAGGAAGGCAGGAAGGAAGGAAGGATGGACGGACAGACAGACAGACAGACACAGACAGACAGATTGATTTGTCTTTTTGTGATACAGGGGGGTGGAACCCAGGGCCTCTCCACTGTAATTCCAATCTCTGGAGTGAGTCTAGGGCAGAGCAGGGGACCTCTAAGCAGTAGGTAGAGACAGAGTGGCAGGAGGAAGGGCAGTCACAGGAAATTTACTGGACACATGAGGGAAGGTTTTGTTCAGAGGGAAAAGAGGACAGGAACATCCCTGGAAGCCCTCTCTGGCCGACCTCCCTCAGGTTCCCAGGGAATGCTCCCCTCTGTGTCCACCCATCCCCCAACTCCACCCAAGGGACCTGGAATCTGGGAACCTTTCACGTCTCATCCTGCCCTGGGCCCCACGCAGGTCTGACTCACTCTTGGGGTGCAGGTGGGGCTGGGGGGGCAGGGCGTCTCCTCACCCCCACACCTTTTCCCCGCAGAACAACCTCCCCCCCAGCATGATGACCCGCAGGAACACCTACGTTTGCACAGAGCGCCCTGGGGCAGAACGCCCATCCTTGTTGGCAAATGGCAAAGAAAACAGGTATGGAGGGGGGTTAAGGGGTGGGGGGGGGGGAACCTGCTTTCCCACAGCACCCCCAGAAAACGCTCCCCACTGAACAGGCAAGTCAGCACCCCAGGAAGAGAGGCGGGCCTGCTGCCCGCCCACCAGCCCTGGGAACCCGAGAGCACTTTCTGAATGGTCCATTTTTAGCACTCGCGAGAAGCCCCAGATTGTCACAGTTTCCACATCCTCCAGCTGGGGGCCTGAGTCTGCCAGGTCCCTTTGAGGTGGCACGGGAGGGAGGGAACCAGACCAGAGCGGAGCAGCCACCCATGTGCAGGGGTTCCCTCCCGCCAATCCTGAGCCCACAGTAGATGCCCCAGAGGCCAGGCACTGGTGGCACCAAGACACTGGTGACACCCCCAGTTAACTGCAGTGAGGTGGTGACAGTCGCGATTCTGTGACCCACATCTGTGCCGAGCCTTAGTTCTGCCTTTGTGCTTCGTTAGCTTTACGTAAGTCTCTCAACTGTTGTCTTCTTTTTTGTATAATGGGACAGGTTCTCACTGTCCCTGGGCCCCATTAGAGGCCCCAGGAGAGCTCAGGCTGGCATGGGGTCCGAGGACAGATGGAATCGATGACTGAGAGCCTTCGTGATGGTTACCAACTGAAGGCAGTAATAGAGGACATCGACCATGTGCCAGCCCTGTGTGTGTTGTAGCTGGCTCCATTCTTTTCAATCCTAGTGTCTCTACTTTTCAGCTGAGGAAATTAGGCACAGAGAGATCGAGTAACTTGTCCAAGGCTGCACAGCCAAGACCGGGAGAAAAGCCTGTAGACTTTCTCCAGGCAGATTTTTTTTGGGGTGTTTGTTTTTCTTGGTACTGGGGACTGAACCTGAAACTTGGATTTAGCTACATCCACCGCCTTTTTGCTTTAAGTTAAATTTTAAGGCAAGTCTCACTAAGCTGTCCAGACTGGGCTTGATCTTGCACTCTTCCCACCTCAGCTTCCCAGAATGCTGGGATTACAGACATGTGCCACCAGGCCTGGCTCAGAATCAGTACTTGTAACCTCTAGAACATGTGGTTTGCCTGTTTTGCTCAGGAAACATTGGGGTAGTTTATACCAATGTAAACTGGCATAAATAAAAGAGATGTTTAGCCCATTGGAAAAGTCATGTGATCCTGTGTTCTCAGCAAGAGGCTCTAGCTCTAAGGCTGAGACCACTACAGTGTGTCTGTCCCAGGCAGCCTACAGAAGTGAAAGAGTGTTAACCACTAAGAAGAATATATGCAGTGTATTATTTGTTGAAAAATAAAAAAAAATAAATTAAAAAATAAAAATAAAAAAAAAAGAAGTGAAAGAGTGGAGGGTAGGCAGCATTCTTTTTAAAGGTGTGGCCCAGAAATGGTTCACTGTGTCTGTGCTTCCTATTGGGCAAAGTAGTCACATGACTGACCCTAGCTGCAAGGGAGGATGGGAAGTGTAGTCTCTGGATGTGAGGCCCTGTGCCTAGCTCACACTCTTAGAGATCTGGCTATCAAGAGTGAAATGGGGGCTGGTGAGATGGTTTAGTGGTCTAAAGCATCTACTTAGAACAAGCTAAGCAGAGCACAGGGACCATGGTTCAATCCCCCAACACCACATGCCAGCCAGCCCCGCCCCCTGGTGGGCTGAGCTGGCCACACACACACACACATACACACACACACAAATAAAATTAAAAAAAAAAAGAGTGAAATGACAGGATGGATTTAGTTTTCTCAGAGATCCCATCTGCCCCTAGGGGTCCCTGGAAAGAGAAATTGGAAGTCTGCCACTCACTGAGGACTGTGGTAGGTCAGAGGGGCTAGAAGATCCTGGGACAGAAGGGCCCTAACTATCCACATAGCATCCTTCCTCCTTATTGTCACCTGTCCTGAAGTTGTCGTGAGCATAGATAGCCTTGATGTTGACATTTGTTCCCTGACAGTTTTGATGAGAGGACAGGAATGTCACTGGAAACTGTCCCTGAGCCACTCTCAGGTCGCATAGTCTTTGCCAAATTGATTTGGTTCCCGAGTTTGGATTGCAGTTAGCAAGGGTGTCAGCCCAAAATTTATGTTAATCCATTCAGTTGTAGAGTCTAGAAAGAGGAGAGTTGGATGTCGGGTATGACGGGACATTGGTGTTGTGGAGGGCCACCTGGGTGACTGCCTTTGAAGCAGGAGCAGTTGTCTCCGCTGTGGCTGGGCCTGACCCTGTTTCCATGTGTTGCTACACAGAGCTGGCTAGGACTTTCCTTATTCCTCCAGTTGGCTCTAAGCAGTGCCTGTCAGTCTAGCTGAGGTGCTGGTGGTAGTCTTTAAGGATGGCAGGCAGTGTTTTCCCGGATCCCATCGTTCCCTTGGACAGTGCTTCATGCTGTCAGCTGGGATGGAGCCTTGAGGCAGAGGCTTTGACTTCCTAGGGCTTAAAATATTACACATCAGAGCTGAAGCTCCGAGCCCAAAACATTAGGTACTGTCTCAGTAGTGTTACATGGATTTCTCTCTCTATGTGTCCTCCTGTCTGCACACTGCAGAGGTGATTTCAGGCCTCCGACCCAGCCCAGCGCGCAGCACTCGCCTACATCATCCGTTGTCACTGTCACTCATCCTCAAGCCACTCCCTTTTTCACAGACTAATAAAATCTGGGTTTGGCCCAGGGTCGAGACCTTTGTTCTGCACAGCCATGACCATGGCTGGCCTTAGGACCCATTGGCTCCCCATAACTACAGATATGCCTTAGTGTCTTCTCTCTGCGGATTGCGCTGGAAGTGATGGATTGAAATTAACTCACTAGAATTCCAACACATTTTCATAGAACTACAAATACCAACTTCCTGTGCCAAGATGAGGATGGGAAAGGGTTCTTTATATTAGTAATCCCAGCACTCAGGAGGCTGAGGCGGGAGGATCATGAGTTCTGGGCCATCCTGGGCTACGTCGTGAATTCAAGGCCAACCTGAACGACAGAGTGAATCTTTGTCTCAAAAAAGTCCCCAAAAATTAAAATTAAAGGAGAGTTGGACTAGGGATAGTTGGGGGGGCGGCATTTAGAAGAACAGATAACTTAGAAGGAGGATGAGTCAATAAAATAATGCTAGGCTCTATAGGACATGGCCTGTGCAGCTGTACATGGCAGCCTGGGCCTGAGTTGGGGTTTCAGGGTTCAACAGGACAATGAGTAGCCAGAGAGACTGTTACCCAGGCCTGCCTCAGAGCCTCACCCTGACTTGTCCCTCTCTGCTCACAGCTCCGGCACCCCACGGGTGCCCCCCGCCTCGCCCTCCAGTCACAGCCTGGCTCCCCCATCAGGGGAGCGGAGCCGCCTAGCAAGAGGCTCCACCGTCCGCAGTACCTTCCACGGCGGCCAGGTCCGGGACCGGCGGGCAGGGGCCGGGGGTGGCGGGGGTGTGCAGAACGGGCCCCCCGCCTCTCCCACGCTGGCCCACGAGGCTGCTCCCCTGCCCACTGGGCGGCCACGTACCACTACCAACCTCTTCACCAAGCTGACCTCCAAACTGACCCGACGGTGAGCTCCAGGGGATGGGGAACGGGATGAGGGCTGGCAGTGGCCCGACCTGTCCTCTGCTCTGCTCTGCTGCTGTACCCTGATATCTCCTCCTGCTCTTCTCCTCCTCTGTCTCCTCCTCCTCCTCCTCCTCCTCCTCCTCCTCTTTCTCTTCCTCCTCCTCCTCTTCTTTCTCCTCCTCCTCCTCTTCCTCACCCTGCAGGGTTACCCTCGATCCCTCTAAACGGCAGAACTCTAACCGCTGTGTCTCGGGCGCCTCTCTGCCCCAGGGAGCCAAGATCAGTAAGTCCCTCTCACACGCTGGCTGTCGCTGCCTTCATGTCTGCATGTGTGTGAGTGCCCACAAGCACGGGGAGCTGTGGACGTGAGCACCCTGTCACCCCCACCCCCATCTTGGCCTTTTTCCCGGGTTAAGATCTCCTGTGGGGCCTGCGAGTTTATCTTCACACTCTATAAAAGGGGGGTGGCGGAAGTGCAGCCTCTGGAGCCACATAGTGGGCGTCCGGAGACCACCTGTGCTAGGTGACCTCAGATATCACTTGTCCTCTCTGAGCCCTGCATTGCTCTTCTGTACCAGGATGAGGGTAGCAACAGAATGCTTCGGGAAAGGTTGCTTGGAGCATTGAGTGAGATGATGCACGAACCAGGTTGAGAATGCTTCCTTGAAAAGCGCTTGAAAAAAAAAAAAAAGAAAAGCGCTTGAGGATTATATTGTTTAAAAATAAGAGCCGGGGAGATAGCTCAGTAGAGTAAGCGCTTGCCTGGCAAGCGCAGGGTCCTGAGTTCAATCCCCAGTACCACAAAAATAAATAAAATAAATAAAAATAAGCCAGGCATGGGCCAGGGAGATGGCTCAGTAGAATAAGTGCTTCCCAGGCAAGCATAAGAATCTGAGTTCAATCCTTGGTTCCACAAAAAAATAATAATAATAATAATAATAAAAGCCAGGCATGGTAGCCTTGGAGGCTGAGGCAGGAGGATTGCCAGGAGTTCCAGGCCAGCCTAGGCTACGCAGTGAGTTCAAGCCCTGCCTGAATTACAAAGCAAGACCCCATCTCAAAAAAGAATAGGGCTGGAGATATAGCTGAGCGGCACAGTGCCTACCTAGCAATCATGAGGTCCTGAGTTCAATTCCTGGTTTGAAAAAATAGTTTATTTGCTCTTTCTATCCATTCCATTATCCCCTGGGCCTTCATTGTGCACCTGGCATTGTCCTAGCTAGTCATGGTGGACCTTCTAGAGCTTTCAGCTATACAAATATCTCACTGTGGCACGTTGGGCATAGGCTCGCCACCACTGTCCTAGGCCCCCTGCGGTAGAGAGGGAACAAAATGGAAAAAGTCTTCCCTTTCCACTCCCAACAGAGCCAACCTTCTAGTTGGGACCTAGACAGTAAGCAGGGTGTGACTCTCTGGGTGGGATGCATGCTGGGAAAAATAGCCGGGGGGTTCGAGGAGGCATCTGCTGTTTAAACAAAGCCTGAGAATGTGTCTGTGTGTGCAGGTGCACAACACTTGTGTGTCTGTCTTTGTTGCCCTCTCTATATGTGTGTCTGCCCGCTCCCATTTCTCATCTTCTAAGTTTCTCAGTATCTCTCCTGCGACCTGCGCTAATCATTTCACCATGAGCCCCTCCTGTGGATAGAGTAGGGATGGAGTCGTCATCCACCCTCCGCAGAGCCTGGCTGGGGGCTGGGCCCTGGGCAGAGGCCATGGGATGTGGGAGGAGGGTGGCCTCTGTCCACCCCCATTAGACACTATCTCTCTCCCCTCCCCTAGGGTCGCAGACGAACCTGAGAGAATCGGGGGACCTGAGGTCACAAGGTGAGTGCCCCTGTCCTCCCCAGACTACCTGGAATTCCCACCACCCCCAGCAGCCCCCGCCACTCAGCCCAGGCTCTGAAAAGGGACCCAAGTCTCATTTTCCAAGGCCAGCTTCCAAAAATGCCCCCACTCAGCCCAGGCTCTGAAAAGGGACCCAAGTCTCATTTTCCAAGGCCAGCTTCCAAAAATGCCCCATGGCCCTCTCTTACTGAGCTCCGGAGCATCACTGGTGGCTCTGGCCAAACAGTACAGGCCACACTAAATATTTTAGGCTTTGAGAGATGTAGTCTCTGCCATTCAGAAGGATCTCCCCCCCCCTTCAGGATGCCTTCAGGGCAGGTCTGGCAAGGCTTGAGGATCAGGAGATCAACCACAGCATCCTGAACCTGGCTGCTTTTGTGTTTTGTTTCTTGGCAGAATCGGGGATTGAACTCAGGCCCTTGTGCTTGCCAGGGAAGCGCTTATTCCACTGAGCCATCTCCCAGGCCCCCTGACTGCTTTGTTTAAGCAATCACTTAAACAGATGAGCTAATGGGCAGGCCCCCAGTCTCTGCCATTCAGAGCAGCCGTATTCAGTAGAAAAACAAGTGAGTGTGGCTGTGTCCTAATAAAACTTCATTTACCAGGCTGGCCAGATAGCTCAGCGGAGTAAAGACCCTGCCTGGGCAGACTCAGGGACCGGAATTCAATCCCGAGCCCCGATGTGCCTTGGCAGCCGGCACGCTAAGACAGCATTTGAGACTGGGCGAACGCTTGTAATCCCATCCAACACTTAGGAGGCTGAAAACAGGAGGATCACTATGAGTCCAATCTGTGTAGTGAGACCCTGTAGACCCTATACTAAATACATTACAAATAAAAACAGGAATGAAAATCCTTAAAAAAAAAAAAACTTCATTTACCAAAGCAGGCAGTGCCATAGCTCCTTCCAAGCCTTGCTTTTATTACCACTTTAGAAACCCCAGTAGAAATCAGAGCCTTCTCCCCAGAAGTTCCTGTACCTTCCAGGAAATGATCCTCATTGGCTGGGTATAAGTCACGTGCTCATCTCTAAACCAATGCCTGTAGCTAGAAGGGTGAAACACTCTTGATTGTTTAGATCTGATCATGTGATCATTATTGACCCAATCCCAGTGGCCAGGGAAGTGGACCACTCTTTCTGGCTAAAACCCAAGTCCATTACTCACCCTTGGTAGAAAGGAGCAGGGTCAGCCCCATCAAAAGCAGAACAGTTAGACTAGAGGTCTTCTCAAGACCATCTGGATCTTTCTTCTACAGGGGTCTACTGCCCATTTTAAAACATGTATCTTTCCTGAGCTGCCTTCGCACCCAGACTAATAAACATATAGTACCCCAACCCAGAATGTGACAGTTGGAAAGCCCCCAGAAATTTCCAAGCACCCCTTTGAACAGACATTGCAGAGTCTAGGAGAGAATCCCTGGTCTCCCAAGGGAGAGTTGATCTTCATTACCAGAAGAAAATGAGCTCAGCTGCTCTTTAGAGATCCCAGAATGCAGAGGGAAACTCCTGGGGCTGGGGAGATAGTTCAGTGGCAGGAGCGCCTGCCTGGTAAGCACAAGATCCTGAGTTCAATCCCTGGTACCAAAGGAAAGAAAAAGGACAGAGGGAAACTCCTCACCCCAACTGTGTCGCTGAGGCGGGCTATGCCGGGCAGTTGTTCAGCGGAAGCTCACTAGAGGACAGAGAATGACTTCCTGAGGGTTGACCTCTGCTCTCTTCCCACCTAGTGGCAATCTACCTTGGGATCAAGCGGAAACCACCCCCCGGCTGCTCCGATTCCCCTGGAGTGTGAAGCTGACCAGCTCGCGCCCTCCCGAGGCCCTGATGGCAGCTCTGCGCCAGGCCACGGCGGCCGCCCGCTGCCGCTGCCGCCAACCACAGCCCTTCTTGCTGGCCTGCCTGCACGGGGGTGCGGGCGGGCCCGAGCCCCTGTCCCACTTCGAGGTGGAAGTCTGCCAGCTGCCTCGGCCAGGCCTGCGGGGTGTGCTCTTTCGCCGAGTGGCGGGCACCGCCCTGGCCTTCCGCACCCTCGTTACCCGCATCTCCAACGACCTAGAGCTCTGAGCCTCTGTGGCCCCGGGTCCCTCTTCTTTCTCCTGTTCCCTTTGCTTCTGCAGGAGGAAAAGGGGACAAGGAAGGTGTCCCCCCATTGTCGCCTGGTTTCCCTGGGTTAGATTGGGGAGCAGAGATTGTCCCTCTGCTGTTCTCTGGGCCTCCCGGGACAGAATGATGGGGGCTTGGAGGTGGGAGCTGTACCTTTCTGAAGCCTCCCTCTGGCCCCATCCCCCTCGCCCAGCCATGGAGCACCTGAGAAGACTTTGAGGACAGCTCAGGGGCAGGAAGGGGAACTGAGAGAACTTCCACTCCTCCCAACAGCTCAAGAATTAGGTCTTGGGCAGGGGCAGGGAGAGCTGCTGAGCCTAAAGACTGGAGAATTGGGGAGTGGCAATGGGAGGTCAGAGGCCGATTCCTTCCCCTCCCACCCCCAATGCTCAAACCCCTCCTCAGCCCCAGGCTGGCGCAGGGGCACTTTGTACAAATCCTTGTAAATACCACCCCTTCCCTCTGCAGAGGTCTCCCGAGGAGCTGCCGCTGTCACCTCTGGTTTTTAAGTTATTACCCTCCCTGCCCTTCTGTCAGCCCCTCACCTGCAGCCTGTCACCCAATACACTTAGGAGAGTCCCTCATGCCAGCCTGGGTCCTCCTGCCCTGGCCTGCAGAGGAGGTGTTGGCCTTGGGCCTGTGCGGCTCCTCCTGAGCCCAGGGGTCCTTTGCAGAATGGGAGTGGTGGGGGTGAGGGTCGAGGATGATCATGGGAGAGGGCAAAACAGAACTCGGCCTCAGCCGCCAGGCTCCAGATCCTCTAGCGGGTCCCCCGTTCATCCACTCCCACCACCGTGTTACACTGGACTCTAGCCTCTTCCTACTCTAGTAGTACATTTATTCAATAAACAGTCATTGACCAGTGCCTACTCCGTGCCAGCCCCAGTACTGGACATGGAGACACAAGGAGCCCCATTCTGTGGAGGACAAATGCTAGAAAAGCACTGTCCTCCAGAACCCAGAAGAAAAACTCGAGGAGGGTTAAGAAAGAAGCTCCAGAGGTACTGATGCTGGAGTTGGGCTTTGAAGGATGAATAGGAGTTGCCCAGGCCTTAGGTAAAAGCAAAAGCCCAGACAGAAGTGGGAGTGCATGGTGTAACCTGAGAGAACTCAGTATGTAATCTCAGCATGGCTGCTGTTTTGGGCATGTGTGGAGAATTAGCAAGAAAAATGCTGTATGAAGACTAACAATCCATCTACACTGGCAAAGCAAAAAAGTCTGTGTTGGTTTATGTTACTTTGTAGTCCAGGATTCAGGCATGAAAATGCATACCACTCTTATTTTTCCTCCCATCCTTTTTTTTTTTTTTTTTTTTTTTAGTAAATCTTTATTTATTTTTGGAACCAGGGATTGAACTCAGGCCCTTGTGCTTGCCAGGCAAGCGCTTATTCTACTGAGCCATCTCCCCAGCCCCCCATCATCTTGATCAGTGTTCATTGCAGTAGTTTTATGCAGTAATTCTTTGCTGTTGGCATAGATGATGCCTGCCTGACCCTTCAGTTTAAGTCTGCCTCAGACCCTTATCAACCTAAAGTGAAGTCCTAAGGTCTGCTCTGATTGGCCCACCTAAA
>NW_004524773.1:1901887-1909412 GCF_000260255.1 Octodon degus | reverse complement strand
CCCCCTCTCTGTCTCTCTCTCTCACATTTAGTACAGGGTCTTACTACATAAATCAGACTCAGTGATTCTCCTGTGTTCAGCCTCCTAAGCGCTGGGATTACAGGTGCGCGCCACTTCGCCCAGTCCCAGTCGCCCTCTGAGCACACTGGGGTAGAGCAGACACTGCACGCTGGGGATGGAATAGAGGCTGTTGTGCTCTACCTAAGCAAGTGCTGTAGTCCGCTGACCTACCTGGCTGGCCCTAGGTCTTGAAGTTTCCACAGAGCAAAGTGAGGCTTCCGGGCCGGGAGGGAGCATGGAGTCAGATTTTTACGGGAATAGAGTTTGGGGGCCACAATGAGCTCACTGGGCTTTCTCTGAAGGCACCAAAGAGCAGAGGAGGGACTTGGCGGATGGGTGCTAAGTGGGTCTCCCAAGGTGTCCTCTGTGTTGTGCGAGGTCTAGCATTTCCCTCCTGGAGTTCACAGCCCAGTGACTTGGACAAATGCGTCCTCGGACCGGCCATCCAGAGGAGAGATAGGGAGTACTTCCTGGAGGAGCGGAGGTGTGGAGACTTACATCCGAGAGGGAAGGCGCTGGGTGCTCAATGCCTGGAAAAAGCACAGGTCCGTCCGCAAAAGGAACGCGACTCGGGAGGAGCGCAGGGTCTCTGTGAGATATCAGGGAGCCTGGAGATCGAGGAGGTGATTGTCTTCCAGCACCCCTGGGGATCTATGACAAGGTTGTGCGCAGGGAGGGACACTTCGTTTTTCTGAAGACAAGGACTCATTGTGTACTTTAGGCTCAGGCTGGCCTCAAGCTCACTGTGACGCAGCCTCAGGAGGTGCTGGGGTGACAGGTGTGTGCCACCACATCCAGCAGAAAGGGTCTTTTCCTGGGCCGGTGAGATAGCTCAGCGGTCTAAAGCACCTGCTTAGGTAAGCTTAGGAAGGCACAGGGACCACGGTTCGATCCCCAACACCATGTGTCGTGCCAGCCCCGCCCTGAGGGCAGGCTGAGCAGGCCAAAAACAGGAGAAAGAAAAAAAAAAAAAGATTTAAAGAATTGAATGGCTTATATGTGGCAAAATGGTGAGGACATAGTCACTGGCAGATACACTCAGACTGTTCCCCCTTGAGTGTGGTCTCTCAGCTTCCAGGTGTGAGGCTAGAATTATTAGCAATGGGACCTGCAGTTGGTGACAAACTTGTAAAGGATTTGCTGGTGTCCTTCGTTAGGAATCAGAGCTACATCCTCAGCTGTTATCTTTTTACTTTGAGACAGGGTCTCACTAAATCCCAGGACTGGGCTCAATGTTCAGTCCTCCTGCCAGGCAAGATCTTTGGGTATCTTCTAGCTTTCCTGTTTCAGAGATCCTCAGAACTCTTGGGTATACACTTGGGCCTCAGGTCTCCCTCTGTATAAGATGGTCTTTTTGATCTCTGACGGTACTTAACCAGTGTCTCTTAAGAGTTGAACAAAGTGTCTGCCAGGCTCCTGAGGAACTTCGGGTTCTGCTTTCTTTGACCCACATTTCTTATTTTATTTATTTTTGTGGCCAGCTCAGCCCACACTGGGGGTCAGGGCAGCGCAGTATGTGGTGCTAGGGATCAAACTGTGATCCGTGTGCTTACCTAAGCTTGCCTAAGCAGGCGCTTTAGACCACTGAGCTATCTCGCCAGCCCCTTTCCCACAGTTCTGAAACCTGTCCTCTTTGGGCCCGCCCACTGCATCTTTAGCTGGATTCCTTGACCTGTTTGGCTGAGAAGAGGTTATTGATGCACCCAGCAACCAATAGGCATTCGGATGCCTACTGACCGTTCTGACCTCTTTATTGCTCTGCCATGGCTCCTTTTGGCTCTTTCCTGGGGCCAAGCTCCCCAAAAGACCCATCCTAGACTACATAGGGATGCTCTGACCCAGACTGGAGAAGGAACAATCAATGAGTTGGGAGTTGGAGAATGAAAGAGCAGTAAGGGGAGGAAGAACTGCAAAGATGAGCTCCAGCCATCGTATTTTAGTGTGACTTCGAAGACTCGCGAACAACATGAGCACACTAGGAGTGTGGGGACCCGTGACAGGCTCCTTAGCAAAAAGCAAGAGCGGGGGCCGGCGAGATAGTTCAGGGGACTAAAGCTCCTGCTGTGGCAAGTTTAGGAAAGCGCAGGGACCTTGGTTCGATCCCCAGTACCACATGCTGCGCCAACCCCGCCCCCAGGGCTGGCTGAGCTGCCTGAGTCCGGGTGTGGTGGTGCATGCCTGTAATCCCAGCGCTGAGAAGGCTGAAAGCAGGGGGATCACCACGAGTCCAAGCTGCATAGTGGGACCCTGCAACAACCAAATACATCACCAAAAAAACCCCAAAAAACCAAGAGCAGTTCAAAGACTGCCAGCTGCCAGGCGTCGTGTCGCTCACTGGTCATCCCAGCACTCGAGACTGAAGCAGGAGGATTGATGCAAGTTTGAGGCCAGCCCGGGCTCTATAGTGAATTCAAAGGCAGCCTGGACTGCATGGAGAAAGCCTGTCTCAAAAAACTAAAAGGGGGGAGGGCGGCAAGATAGCTTGGGGATCTAAAGTGCCTGCTTAGGCAAGCTTAGGCAGGCGCAGAGGACCGTGGTTTGGTCCCCGGTACCACATGCCCCACCCTAAGGGTGGGCTGAGCTGGCCAAAAGAAAAGGCCGGCAGCTGTAGAGGATGGGTAGAGTGGACAGGAGGAAGTCGGCGAGAAACATAATAGTGGTGGATGCGCTCAGATGTGTGGCCCCCCTCAGACGTTCTGCTTGGCCCGCTTTTACCTCTGCGTGGCCAGTGTGTTTGAGATGAGGCGGACTGCTTCAGAGCTGAAGTTAGAAAGGGCCCAGGCATGGCTGTGTGACAGGGGCCACATCTGTCGGGCTCCTGTTCTTCCTCCAGCCTTATCATTGTGGGGTTAGTCTGTACCCTAACGTCATTTTAAAGATGGGATTAAAGCACATCTACAAGGGCAAACCATTTCAAGGACACAGGAGGCTAATTACAAATCCTCCTCAGCGACTATCGCACACACAGCTAAGGCCACCATTGTTTTATTCATTTATTGTTTGTCGTGGAGCAGCCTCGCGCCCCAGACGTGCTGGGGTGCTGCTCTACTTCTGGGCGGGGATCATGTCGTCGATGGACTGGCCCTTCTCGAGCTTCTTCTCCATCTCCACCATGAGCTTCACACCGTCCACCACCAGCTGCACCTGCTCTACCTCAGACGAGCCCAGCCTATCGGCATTGGAGATGTCGAACACGGAGCCCACGGCAGCCGTGTCCACGCCACCTGCGGGAGCGGAGGACTGGGCGTGAGTGGGAGCGCAGAGGCCGGGGGTGCCCAGGGTAACCGCGGCGCCCCGCGTGTGCAGCGCCTCTCAGGAGGCTGAGGCAGTGAGAGCAAGGCCAGTTTTGGGCTACAGAGTGTTCAAGGCCAGCCTGAACTATATAGTGAGCCTTTGTCTCAAAACACACATGTGAGTGCAAAAAGAAAAGGAAAAAAGAAGAAAGTGATATGGCTACCAGAGTTTGAGTTCGGACCACACCCCACTGACAAATGGGGAGAGTATGGTCCCGAGGGAGGTCAGGGGATGATACCATACTAACTCCTAGGAGATGTTCTTGCACCCATTTTACAGAGGAAGAAACTGAGGCTCACAGAGGGGCAGCCCTTACCGATCCCAGCCTTCGAGGAGGCGTCCCACCTGCCCTTCCACCCACCCACAGATGCTGGGGTGCAGGAGAGGCTCAGACGCACCTGTGCCCCTCTTCTGTAGGCGCAGGCGGGTGAGAATCTCCTCGAACTTGGGGTGCTTGCTGAGGTGCGCGAGCTTCACGTGCACGCCGCCGCGCAGCCCGGTGCCCAGGTTGGAGGGGCAGGTGAGCACGTAGCCCAGGTGCTCGTTCCACATGAAGGGGTGGCCAGCTTTCTTAAAGATCTCCTCTATCTGAGGGCCAAGGGGGACCAAGAGTTAGGGCCAGCGGTCACCCCCAAATGCTGCAGGTTCAGAGGGACAGGGCATGTGGACCTGGGTGGAGACCAGTATGGAGGGGTAGAGCTGAAGTCTAAGGCGGGTCTGCTACAGAGAGTGAGGCAGGATTCTGAGGGGGAAGGGGGGGACTTTCGGACACCGGAGGCGGGTTCTTAGAGGCCGGCCTTGGACAGGGGGTGGAGCCAATATGGGGCGGGGCCTTGGAAAGGGAGTGATTTCCAGGAGGGACCTCAGGTTAGGACACCACTCAGCGAGGGAAGGGCTGGTCTTTGGGAAGCCGGAAGCTATGTGGGGGCGGGGCGGGGGCGGGGCTTGCAGGGGAGGGGCGTGTCCTTGGGAAGTGGGTGGGACGCTCGGGCTGCAGGAGAGGTCAGTAAGTAGCGTGGGGCAGACGCCTACCTTCTGCAGCCCCACGCAGAAGCGGCGGAAGACCTCCTTCATGTTGCCCCCCTTCTCCATGGAGATGACCCGCAGGTGGTCCTCCTCATTCACCCACACCAGGAAGCTCTTGTTATCATTGTGCCTAAGGTGGGTGCGGCGAGAGGGCAAGGAGTCAGTGCCCGGGGACCCAGCTCGGGGACCCATTCCCTGTCAGCTCCCAAACAGCCCCCAGGAGGGGAGGTGGGCCCGAGCGAGGGGCAGGACGTGAGTGAGTCGGTTTCCAAACAATCGTAGCAACGTAAACCCGAAGACTCTGAAGGCTCTGCCTCCACAAAACCCCAAGCCAGGGACGGTGAGCTTTTAAGGGCTAACTCTGGGCATCTTAACAGACTCTTAGGGCTCGGTGTCGCTCAGTGATGGGAGCTTGCCTAGCTTGCAGGACGCCCGTGGGTTCTATCTCCAGCACCGAAAAAAAAAAAATAAAAAGAAAAGAAAATTACGGATTCCTGGAATCTCGGGCTTTGGCCGCCAGGAGCTTGGAATCGAAGTAGGTGAGCCTGGGTAAGCCTACATCTGCGATATTGCAAATTCAAGCACCTGGGAAACAGGCTTAGAATGAAAATATTAAGACCTGAAAGGAAGCCGAGTGTGGCGGTACAGTCCTGTATTCACAGCACTCTGGGAGGCTGAGGCAAAAAGATCACAGATTTAAGCCCAGTCTGGGAAATTTAGCAATATAAGTGAGTCCCTGTCTGAAAATTTTAAAACAAAACAACTTTTTTTTTTTCTTTCCCCGAACCAGGGATTGAACTGAGGTCCTTGCACTTCCCAGGCAAGCACTTATTCTACTGAACTACCTTCCCGGCCCCACAGAGCAAATTTTTAAAAGGGCTGGGAGGGCTGGAAATATAGCTCAGTGGAACAAGCACCTGCCTGGCAAGCATAAGGTCCTGAGTTCAATTCCTGGTACAAAAAGAAAAGAAAGAAAGAAAAAAAAAGAAACTTTCTTAAAAACAAAACAAAAAGAAAAGAAAAAGGAAGGAAGAAAGAAACTTTCTTACAGGCATAGTGGAGCATGCCTGTAATCCCAGCACTCGGGGCTGAGGCAGGAGGATTCTCCTGAGTTCAAGACCAGCTTGAGCTACAAAGTGAACTCAAGGCCAGCTTGAACTGTGTAGCCAGACCCTCTCTCAAAAAGATAGATAGAAAGATAGGTAAATAGATAGATAGATAATAAAATAAAATAAGGCTGAAGATGAAGCTTAGTGAAAAGGCCCTGCCATCAATCCCCAGGACTGGGGGAGAAAAACTATTACATAAATTATTTAATCCTGGCAAGAATTCCAAGATCCAAGAATTATTATGATCCCTGTTTTACAGATGGAGAAACTGGTCAACTTGCCCAAGGCTACACAACTGAATGGCTTTATTTTTCTTTTTTGTTTAAGACAGAATCTTGCATTACCCAAGCTGGTTTCAAACTCCAGAGCTCAAGTGCAGTAGCTGGGATCCCAGGAACATGCAGTCACACAGCCAGTAGATTTCGGAGCTGGGCTTGGAGCCCAGCAGTCTGGTTTGCCTCAATTCTTTATTGTACTTGTTTGTTCCAAGTTTCCCAAAATATGTCACAGGGACCGCAGGACAGCAGGGTGCAGGGCAAGGCCATGACCTCCACTGTGACAGAGGCATGAAGAGGGTCACAGGGACTAGAAGACACCAGGGGAGGAAGAAACTGGGGCTGAGGAGCTCACCAGATGCCGCGAGCGTCGGGCCAGTCTCGGGCCATGCCTGAGGCCAGCAGCAGTGGGGACACGGGCTTGTCGAACAGGAAGTGGTCGTCGATGAGCTGCTGCTGCTCCTGCTCCGTCATGCTCTTCAGGGGGTAGTACTTGCCCTTGAACTCGCCTGTCAGGCTGTTGAGGGCTGAGGGCCCACACGGGGGGGGGGGCGGTTAAGAGCTCAGCCCACATCAGGTGCACTGTGGGACCCTGAGCCCACGGATGTCCTGAAGGGACCCACAACTGTGTGCAAACAGACTTGGCCCCAGTTTGGTCCCTCCCTGACTGTCCCTAGGGAAAAAAGGGCCAACCTTCCCAGGCAGTCCTCCGTGCATGCTGCTAGCTAGTAACACGCATGGTCAGTCTCAGGAGGCTGGAGATCGTTGGTCAAACCTGCTCTAAAATACGCCATTATGCCAGCTGTAGTGGCACCAGCCTACAATCCCAGCACCCGGGAAACTGAGGAAGGAGAATTGCCACAAATCCAGACCTAGCCTGGGCTACAGACTGAGTTCAAGGCCAGCCTGCACCTCAAAGCAAGACCCTGCCTCAAAAAATAACAAGGGGATGGGGAGATAGCTCTGCAGTCTAAGCATCTGCCTGGCAAGGAAAGGATCCAGGTTCAGTCCTTTCCCCGGTACCTCATGTTGTGCCGGCCCTAGAATCAGGCATGGTGGTGCACGCCTGTGATCCCAGCACTGGGGAGGCTGAAACAGGAAGATCACTACGGAGTCTGAACTGCGGAGCGAGAGCCTGTACTAAATAAATAAATAAATAGGCTGTTATTCCTATATATTTATGTTTTAAATATGTGCATATGGACTAGATTTGTATATATGATAAATATGCAGTATTTATACATTATATGTATTTAATACACTATGATATTGTTATGACTTATGTTTAGGTTTTCCGGAAGTTTTATGTAGTTCAAGTGGGGTTTTTTCAGAGGTAGCTGGATCTAGAAAGTGTGATTAGGGGATTAAGGGTATATGGGGCTGGTGAGATGGCTCAGTGGTCTAAAGCACCTACTTAGAACAAGCTAAGCAAAAGCACAGACACCCCGGTTCAATCCCCCAGCACCACATGCCAGCCAGCCCCGCCCCCTGGTGGGCTGAACTGGCCACACACACACACACAAAATAAATAAATAATTTTTTTTTTTTTTAAAAAAGGGTATATGAGGACTAAACCAGTCCTTCTTCACTACTTTGTAGCTTTACTGTCTTCTGCCCCTCATAAGCCGCTTCTCCTCGGGGGCCTTACCCTGCCTTGGAGCCAGCCAATGATAGCCTCAAACCTGTACAAACTGTGAGCCAAAATAAACCTTTCCTCCTTGAACTTTGGGTGTTGGATATCTTAGCTCAGCATTAACATTA
>NW_004524773.1:1900113-1901232 GCF_000260255.1 Octodon degus | reverse complement strand
AAAAAAAAAAAAAAAAAAAAAGAAAGAAAGAAAAGAAAAAAAGATAGATATAGATATAGTTATAGATCACAGTTATTTTCTGATTATTAAAGTTTTCTTCATCCCTGTACCAGCATGGCAGAGTACCATTCTGCATGGGTCTAGTGGTATACCTTCATAAATTAAAGCTGGCCATAGCAGGGGTTTATGCCACCAAAGTTGACTGTCGCTCGAGTCAGGAAGTTTTCCTCCCCAAGAGCAGCTGTTAAACATCTACCATGCTTAGGGGCCGGGGAGATGGCTCAGCAGAATAAGCGCTTGCCTGGCAAGCGCAACGGCCTGGGTTTAATCCCTGGTTCTGCCAAAAAAAAAAAAAAATCTACCGTGTTCCCTGCTGGCTCTGCTTGGTAACATCCGCTCTGTTCCTGCCCAGACCACAGACCATGTCGGGGTGCCCTCCATTGGTCTGATCTCCCACCACCTGCCCCCCATAATCAGCAGCTGGAGGGATGCACACTGGAGGGATGGGCAGCCTTCCTCTGTGCACCCCACCATCCTCGCACTCCCTGGGGACCCCCTGCACTGCTGCTCCTGGTCACTGCCTGAACCAGCTGGCTCCTCACAGTCCATGCCACACATTGCCACCCCAGGGCCTGCGCGTCTGCTTTCCCACCTGCTCTGGGTCTTTCTTCCCAGCAGCATCTCAACACCCCCTTCTCAGGGGCTCTGCTCCCCCATTCTCTGCCACTTTTCTTGGCTTCATAGCATATCTTTGCTTTTATTTTTGTTGCAGTTTTATTCACAATAGAAGTTATAAAAAATCTAAATAGCCACTGACAGATTAATGAATGAACAAATTGCATTAAATACATCCTATGGGGGCCAGGGAGATGGCTTAGTGGAATAAGTGCTTCCCTGGCAAGCGCAAGGGCCTGAGTTCAATCCCCGGTTCTGCCAAAACAACAACAACCAAAAAAAGAAAAAGAAAAGAAAAAAAAAAAGAAGAAACATTCAATGGAATATTATTCAACCCAAGAAAAGAAAGAAATCTTTCAGCAAACATAGAGGACAAAGTGAAATAAAGCAGTTGTAAAAGGTTAAATACTGTATGATTCCACTTATACACTTAATAAAAAAAAA
>NW_004524773.1:1898061-1899988 GCF_000260255.1 Octodon degus | reverse complement strand
GCTGGCACTGCATGTGGTGCCCCTAGAATTGATTTTTTTTTTTTCTTTGCAGAACTGGGGAATGAACTCAGGTCCTTGTGCTTGCCAGGGAAGCGCTTATTCCACTGAGCCATCTCCCTGGCCCTAGGATTGATTTTTGACCTGTGTAAACTTTCATTTGTGAAGATAAAGAGATTCTAGAGATCTGTTGTTGAAAATTGTGCTTATAGTTAACAGTATTGTATTGTACCCTTAAACATTATTATTATTATTATTATTATTACTATTATGTATTTTAGAGAAGGGTCTACAAGGTGTTCAGGGTCTCACTACTAGATTAGACTCGTAGTGATCTGCCTGTTTACAGCCTCCCAAGAGCTGGGATTACAGGCATGCATCATAGAACTTTGGAACTACTAATTCCTCTCTCTCTCTCTCTCTCTCTCTCTCTCTCTCTCTCTCTCTCTCTCTCCTTTCTCTCCCCCCCCCACAGTCTTTTTTGAGACAGGGCAGTACCATGCAGTTCCCCTTGAACTCACTTTGAAGCCCAGGCTGGCCTCAAACTCACAGCAATCCTCTTGCCTCAACCTCCCTGGTGCTGGGATTGTAGGTGTGTACCACCATGTTCCACCTGGAATTACTAATTTCTTGGTTTGTCTTCCTTCTCTTCTGCCCACCAGCTGAGAGCTCTATGAGACCCATGTCCTGCCTCCCAGAGTTCCAGTACCCCACCGAGTACCAGGCCAACCCAAAATATTTGCCGAATGAATGACTGACCGCTAGGACCCAGGGCACCCGGGTGTGTGTGGGACTTCTCAGGACCCACGTATCCGGGTAGCTACAATGTGCTTCACTGGCTGCAGGTGTCTAGGAAGTGGGGTGCAATGGGGACCCCCACTCCCTGTGCGGAAGTGCCCACCTTCCACCGACAGCTTCTCAACGGCACGGCGCTCTCCACGGGAGCAGTGCGGGGGCAGCGTGTATCCCTTGATGCTGCGCCCAGTGCGCACGCGGCTGCTGAGCACGTAGTTGGGGTCCAGGTCATCTCCACCCTGGGGAGTGCGCACGCGTCAGACCCAGGAATTCTCTGGGCGCTGCCCTGTCCTAAGCCCTCAGGTCCCCCCAGCTCCCAATGTGCCAGATCTCTCCAGTCCCCTCAGGTCTCCCCTGGGCTCCAGGTGTCGTGTCGGTCCCCATCCGTCATATCCCCCCTGCCTCCACCTCTCCCCCACCCCATCTCCTGGGCTCTGACGCTCAGCCGCCTCCCCAGCTCTCCAGCTTTCCTGGCTCACTACCACCACCTATTTCTCCACTCCTTGCCCCCTTTACTTTTTGACACAGAATCTCATGATGTAGTTCAGGCTACATGTAGGTCGAAGCCATGTTGTTCAAGCTGGCCTGGAACTCTCTGTGATCCCTGCCTCAGCCTCCAGAGTGCTTGGGATTTCTGGCATGTGCCACCACACCCAGTTCAGTTCTTTTGGTTTTATTCCTTTGGGCTTTTATTATTTTTTTTCTCCACATCTCTTTCACATTCTCCTCTTCCCATTTCTATTCTCTTCATCTCTCCCATCTCTGAGCCTTCCCCTCCTGTCCCTGTCTCTCCTCCCCTCATTCTGCTTTTGTAGCCTCTTTTTCTATCCTCTGTCTCGATGCCCTCATCTGTGTCTGTGTCTCACTGTCCCCAAGCTCTTCCTGTGTCTCCATCCTCACTGTTTTTGGATCACTGACTCTGTCCCAGACCACTGACCTTGAGGTTCTCGTGGTTGAGGTCAGTCTTGTGCTTGTCGGTGGGCTTGAAGCCCCCGTGCCGGTCCTGGATGATGGGGTCGAAGAGGTCCTTAAACACCGTGTAGGACTCCTCATCACCGGCCACGCAGCCCACGGTCATAATGAAGGGGTGACCTGGGTAGGGAGTGGGCTGAGGTCAGAGGTGCTTGATCGGGGA
>NW_004524773.1:1890891-1897961 GCF_000260255.1 Octodon degus | reverse complement strand
GAGAGAGAGAGAGAGAGAGAGAGAGAGAGAGAGAGACCCGTATGTTTGCAGCCCTGGGTGCCAATGCCAGCATGGCCCAAAACAATTAAAAAACAAAACCCGGGCACAATGGTGCACATCTGTAATCCAAGTGCCTGGAGGCTGAGGCAGGAGGATAACAAGTTCAAGCCTAGTCTGGGCAACTAAGTGACTTAATGAGACCCAAAATAAAATTTTAAAAGGGATGGAGACATAGACCAATGTGAAGACTCAGGGTTCAACCTCCAGTACAGAAAATAAATAATTAAAAAAAAAAAAAAAAAGGCTGGCAAGACAGCTCAGCAGACTAAGCGCCTGCTTAGGCAAGCTCAGGAACTGGGGTTTGATCCCCCACTGGCCCAGCCCCCTAGGCGTACTGAGCCAGTGACCAAGTCCGGGCGTGGTGGCGAACACCTGTAATGTTTTCAGCCTTGGGGGAGGCTGAAAACAGGAGGATCACGAGGAGTCTGAGCTGCATAGTGAGACCCTGTACCACGTACATTTAAAAATAAATAAATAACCTGCTTATCCACCAGCAGGGGCAGCAAGGGCTGCTCACCATCTTTTGCAGCTGATCCGGTCTAGAGAAAGACCTGCAGGCTGGTGGCTTCCCTGGCATCAGGGATCACACACACCTTGCCTTCAGGCTCAGCCCCGAGCACTGGGGTACACAGCTCCAACCTTCCCACACAGCTGCCCATTTTTCAGATGAGGAAGCTGAGCCCAGTTGGCTTCCTAGGAGATCTCCCGGTATAACCAGGATGTGCGTTTACGGGATGGTTGACCGTGCCCTGTCCCAATCCTCCGTGCCTCACCGCCGTCCCCTGCCCATGGTCCGCGTTGTATAGACAGAAGCCTGAGACCCCCCTCAGGAGCACAGGGGCAGCCTTAGGTCCCTGAAGGTCGCTCGGGCCCGACCTACCTGGGTTGTCCACGCCCGTCTGGATGACGTCATCCAGCGTGAAGCCCGATGGAGTCTCCTTGTCACGCAGCTTGTTGTAGAGGTCCGGTGTCAGCACCTTGGCCATGTGGTTGTTGTGCTTGCTGAGGTCGGGGTACTCCTCCTGGGACTTGTAGTTCAGCTTGAACTTGTTGTGGGTGTTGCCGAAAGGCATGGCTGCGGCAGTGAGGGGGACCTGAGTGGAGGATGGGAAGGTTGATCAGCCTGGTCGCTCAGAGCTGGGAGAAAATCCAGTGAGGCTTGGGGGTCAGACAGGCCAGCAACCCTGGAGCAAGAGGGGTCTCTTCTCTGGGCCCTGCACCTTGTCAAGAAGCTAGGGACTCAGTTTCTCCACGTGGGTAATGAAGGGGGAACCCTTGTGCCAGAGAGGTCCTGAGACAGGTGAGAGAGCAGGGGCTGGGAGGGGGCGCTGTGGAGGCTCCCACCTGTGATCCCAGCACTCTGGAGGCTGAGGCAGGAGGATCCCAAGATCACAGTTGGTCTGGGGTATGTGATGAGTTTAAAGCCAGCCTGGACTACAGAATAAGACTCTGTCTGAAAAAAACAAACCAGACCAAAACACAAAAGTTTTAGAAACTGACAGTCTGAGGGTGTTTTGGTGGGTTTCTTTTGCTTTTTGTTTGTTTGGTTTTTTTTTTTTGTCTTTTTGAGACAGAGTTTTACTATGCAGTACAGGCTGGCCTTGAATTTACAGTGATCCTCCTGAGCCGGGGCTATAGCTCAATGACACAGCACCAGCCTGGCAGGTGTGAAGTGATGAGCTCAATTTCCAGTACCAAAAAAAAAAGATACAGTGATCCTCCTGTCTCAGCCTCCTGAGTGCTGGAATTACACCACACACTTGGCCTTGACAGTTTGAATTTTAATCCCATCTCTACCCTTACAACTAGCTGTGTGGCCTTGGGCAAGTCACTGAACCTGTGCCTGTTTATGCACCTGTAAAATGGAGAACTAGGACAGCTTTGCCCTCTTGGGAGTGCTGAAAGGGTTAAATAAGTTGGTGCAGGAGAAGCCCTGGCTCCGGTATGCCTTTTCCTTTGGTAGCCTTTCCAGGTTACCGCTGCAGTTCCTATTTTCCAGGTGCGGGGGAGGGGGAAGTAAGGTGTGGCTGGGAGTGGGCGTGGGACAGAGAAGGGGTTCCTCTCCGCGAAGGTCTCCGCCCAGGGGCCCATGGCTCTGCTGGCTGCCAGCTCATTCAGGGGGCACTCAGCCAGGCCAGCTTCAAATCCCACCCATGCCGTTTTCCTGCTGTGTGACACAGGATAGTCACTGGGCCTCTCTGGACATCTTTGCCACCTTGGACTCCAACCTTCCTGGAGATGGCAGGAAAGGCTCTCAGGCTAGGTACCAGGGTGGCCGAGAACCAGCTGGGCTGGAATCTGGGGCCTCCTGCTGGCTGCTCTTCTTGCTATTATTTTTCTTTTCTCTTTTTGGAGCACTGGGCTTTGAACCCAGGGAGCCCTGAACTACTCCTGAGCTCTTTCCTTTTTGTTGTTTTGGTTTTGGTCTTTTCTAGACAGGATCTCGCTAAGTTGCGCAGGCTGGGCTCAAGTTTGTAATCTTCCTGCCTCAGCCTGCTGTGTAGCTGGGATTACAGGTGTGTAATCCCAAGGGATTAGGCTGTGATTATTACTGGTATTTCCCAGATCCAGAAAGAAGGAAGGAGCTTCCAGCAAAAAGGGGTGCACAGCCCTGCCCAGCTCCAAGAATGGAAGCAGCTTAGATTGTGGGAGGGAAAGCAAGACCAGGGTGAGCTGAGGGTGGCAGTGAGGTGGGGGCGGGAGGACAGAGACCTGCCCAGACCTTCCCAGCTGGGCCGGGGCTGGCTATTTTTAGAGCCTGGCAGCTTCCTGCTGCCCCCCCTCCCATTCTCGGCTCGCCTTGCACCAAGTCAGCAGGAAGACAGGTGGGCCACCTTGGCCAGGAGGACACACACCCAGGCCTCAGGGCTCAAGGACACCCTGGGCTTCCCTCCTGGACCCTCTCCCTTCAGAGGGTGTTCCCACCCCCATCACTGCCAGGGACACCCCATGGGAGGACACTGGGGCTAAGTGAGTGATCCCCAAAGAGACACAAGCAGAAACAGCCCCAGAGCCACACACCCACCTCAACTAAAACTCCCTGGGCCACACTGTACACTGAGCCACACGGTCACACCCCAAAGCTCAGGGACACATGGAGATAGAGGCGCTCAAGGAAGAGCATGGAAGGTCAGGCACAAGGTCACAGGGATACACAGGACAGCATACACAAAGGCCCCCCAAGTCCTGCAGACCCTGGCAGGTGACACCTCCTGCTGCTGACAAGTTATAATGCACAGGGGCCCGGCAGGAGGTGACAGCTGCCAGCTGTCAGGAAGGAGCCTTTGTCTCCACGATTGTTTCCCCTGTGCCACCCTCTTGTGCTGCAAAATCACAGGACACAGTGGGGGCTGGGCAAGCTTGTGGGCTGGGGGCTCCCAGACAGAGGCCGCTGCCCCACAGCAGGAAACCAGGCTGCACACAGGCCCTCCCAGTGCCATGCCAGCCCCTGGCACCCATGGGATCCCCAGTCCCCAGGAAGTACCTGGCCGGGCTGTGCTGAAGGGGCTATCTGTATCCTGGAGGTGACGCTGACCCGGAGGGAAAGCCTGCAGCCCCGCCTTATATAGGGGCATCCTCGTCTGCGCCATTGGCTGGGAGGGGCTGTCCCAAGGGAGGGGGCCCAGAGGGCAGCTGAACCTCATTGCCTGGGCAGTGTGCCCACCCCGGACCCAGGCATGCCTCACGCCCAGCCCCATGGCCTTGTATGGGCTGCTGCAGGGGCTGGGCTGCCCCCCCCCAGTGGGCTGGTCCCCAGACTAAGTGCTGAGTCGGGCTGGCGGGATCAGCTGGCCCCCCGCCGGGAACACGGGACAGGGCCTGCAGGTGTCCTGGGCACACGGTCCCAGGCCTGGTCCCCTGGGTCTGCAGCAGCCACCAGCCTCTTCCTGGGTACCCTCTGTCAGCCTCCAACAGGCTGGACCTCTGGGACTCAGGCCTGGGCCTCCCCACTTGCTGAGTGCCAGCAATCAGGAAACCTAACCCCGGAAAATCAAGGAGGGACCCCAGGAGAACCACGGCCCAGAGAGGGCTGTGTGGCTTTGTCTCCTGCCACCTAGCCACAGGGGGAGGGCAGCGACCAAAGCCAATGCTGGAACCTGGGGCAGCCAACCTCAGGGTGTGATCCAGGGTGCCCCTTCCTTCATGGACGTGCGTGCGTGCGTGCATGTGTGTGTATGTGTGTGTGTGATTTTTATTCTAGTTCTCCCTGTGCAGTTGAGGCTGGCCTTGAGCTCACTTTGTAGCCCAGGCTGGTCTTGAATTCCCAGGGTCCTCCTGCGTCAGCCTCCTGAGTGCTGGGGTGACAAGTACGTGCCACCACACCTAGCATCTTCGTGGACAATTGGGGGAAACTGAGGCCAAGCTGAGATGGAGGGATTCGGGCTCAAGGCTGCAGGCGAGGTGGTGCTCCCCGAGCGCTGTGCTCTCCCCGATGCTGCAGCTGCCTGGGAGGGGCCAGCGGGGAAGCAGCTATTTTTAGAGCACGTTTTGCTGTTTCCTCAGTGCAGAGCAGGCGACTCAGGCCGGGTGGGGGGCGCGGCAGCAGGTGTTGGGGGCCACGTGTCCGGGTTAATTATAACCGGGCAGCTCGGGTATCCCCAGGCCTTGGCTCCTTACAAGGGCAGCATCGCGGTAGCCAGCCGCAGGGATAGATGGGCTGGGCAGCACGAGGCTGGGGCGGGCCAACTGGAGCCCAAGGTGCCCCAGCTGTGACAGGACCTCAGGCGGAGGGGGGCTCTGCAGACCCGGGGCACCTCCTTGCTTCCTCCCAGATCCTGGGGTCACCATGTGTTCAGTATCTCCCCGATTGGCACCCCTGTACCCACCCCCCCAGGCAGGTGAGGACTGGCTTAGGAAGAGAGGAGTCTCTTCTGTGCTCCCTCAGACCCCCGATCTGGGAGCAGGAGCAGGAAAGAGTGCTTTGAAAACGTCTGTGGGAGCTGATTCTTGCCTGCAATCCCAGCACTCTGGGAGGCTGCGGCAGGAAGACCCAAAGTTGGAGCCCAGCCTGGTAACAAAGTGACTTACCAAGACCCTGTCTCAAGGGCCAGCCAAATAGCTCAGGGGATTAAAGAGCCTGCAAGCAGGTGCAGGGGCCTGGGGTTTGATCCTGGGGCCTGCTGTGCTGGCCCCGCCCCTGGGGCTCACTGAACCAGCGATTGAGACTGGGTGTGGTGGTGCATGCCTGTAATCCCAGCTCTTGGGAAGCTGTAAACAGGTGGATCACTATCTGTCCGATCTAGTAGTGAGACCCTAAACACCCTGTGGACTCTTCCCTAAAATACAGGAGAAAAAAAAAAAAAAGGGCTAGAGATATAGCTCTGTGCAGGAGGGATTTAAAACTGCAGTTTTGGGCCAGGGAGATGGCTCAGTGGAATAAGCACTTCCCCAGCAAGCGCAAGGGCCTGAGTTCAATCCCCGGTTCCTCAAAAAAATAAAAAATAAAAAAAACCCTGCACTTTTGAAAAAAAATAATTAATATTTGTTTATTTATTTAGAGACAGAATCTTGAGATATAGCTCAGGCTGGCCTTGAGCTCACTTTGTAGCCCAAGCTGGCCTCCAACTCCCAGCGATCCTCCTGACTCAGCCTCCCAAGTACTGGGATTAATGAGGCTTTGTTGACTAAGTAAAAAATAGCAGTCCAATCAGTCTGTTGCAGGAGACAGGAGCCACTACTTAACTTGGGCAGAAAGGACTTTGCTGAGATGGTCGGTGCTCACCGAGTTACGAGTTACAGCAAGGGCTGAAGGAATGCCTCCCGCTCTGGCCAAGCACCCCCTCCCTCCGGAAAACCTAGTTCTCAGCTCCTCTGCCCCTTCCCTGACAGGAGGATGCACTACAGGGCGTGAGTTCCAGTGGGACACCCTCTCCTCACCTTGTCAGTTAACTACCAAGCACTCCTGTATTTTAAGTGCTGTACTAAGTGCCTTCAGGTTAGCTCACCTACGTCTCCCAACAAGAAAGCTCAGAGGTGAAGCATCCGGCCCAAGGTCACACAGCTGGGAAGGAGCAGGTCTGGGACTCAAATGGGCACAGAGCCGGTGCAAATGGCTGCAGGCTCTGGTAAAAATAACTGCAGGGCTCTCAGCAGCATCCGTGTGCAGCCAGCGCGGGGTCCCTGTCCAGCTCTTCAGACCTCAGTAATTTGCATCCACTGCCCCTTCCTTCCCCGGGTCCCCAGCACTCTTGTTACCGGAATCAAAGGTCCAGGCTGTCCACTGCTTGAAGGCCAAGTTTCAGGAATCCAGAGAGAGAGAGAGAGAGAGAGAGAGAGAGAGAGAGAGAGAGAGAGAGAGAGAGAGAGCGCAGGGGCACTTAGGTCTTCTCAAGGGCTGGCAGCGGCGAGTGAGGGGCTCCTGCTCTGGGAATGCAGGGTGCAGAGGGTTTTTCTAGGGCAGAGAGGAGGTGCCAGGGACCGGCAGGAAGGCCACACGCTGCGCCGGGCCTGTCAGCCAGGGCGTGGGTCTCCTTTTTATTTTCCTCTCTGGCTGGATCCTCGCAATGAACCTCCAGCTTCTGGGGCTAATTCTGGTATTTTCTTTGACACCATTAGCAGGTTCAGCCCGCAGCAAGGTACACACTTTGCGTTAGCACTGGAGAGCAGGGAGGGGCGCGGCGAAGGTCACCAGATGTCTGGATTCTGTGAATCTCAAGGAGGAGGTCAGCAGCCAAGAGGGGTGGAAAAAGCATGCAGCAGGTGATAACCTGGCCAGCCCTTTCGAACGCTGCCAAGGGCAGGTCCCCCAAACAGCAGCCCCTCGCCATTCCCTCTCATTTTCATTCATTCCATATTCTTCTTGTTTTGTTCAGAGACAGGTCCTCGATGGGTGAGCTAGGCTGGCCTTGTACTCATGGTGATCCTCCTGCCTCAGCCTCCGAAGTTCTGGGATTCCAGCCCTGTGCCGCCACACCTGGCTATTGTTCTTTAAACAATCACTGCTGAAGCATGGGTACCCAAGCCAGATGCATCAGACATAAAAAGATGAGGAGGCAGCGGCTGGGGTTGGA
>NW_004524773.1:1888417-1890569 GCF_000260255.1 Octodon degus | reverse complement strand
GGCATGTGGTGCTGGGGGATTGAACCGCGGTCCCTGTGCTTTGCTTAGCTTAGCTTGTTCTAAGTAGGTGCTTTAGACCACTGAGCCATCTCACCAGCCCCAGTCCTCAATTTTTTAAACATAAAAGTTATAAAAGAAGGAACCAAAGCAGAGGACAGCCAATCCTAAGTCCTGTAGGGAATACTGCCTCTCTTCAAATGGCTCTATGGGAATGGAAGGCGAAAAAGAAAAGAAAAAAATGTTTGGGTTCAGTAGATATTCTTTTCCTTATCTTCACCTAAAGTGAAGGCTCTTGTCAAAGCTGGGTGCCACACCCTGCTCAGAGGTTCCTGGGTAGCAGCTTTTGCTTCTGTTGACCCAGCCTCGTCATGTTATTTTCATGTTGTTCGTCACCACCACCCCCCCTTTTAATTCTTTGCCTTGTCTGGTGGATTCACTCTGTTGGGGTTATAGTCCTTGTTATCTCTTTCTAGAATGTTCTTCAGCACATTTTGGAGTGCTGGTTTGATGGGCAGGAATTTCTTTAGTTGTTCTTTGTGGTGGAAGTATCTTATTTCTCCATCAATTTTACAAGATAGTTTTACAGGGTGCATCAGTCTGGTTTGGAGGTTATTTTCTTTGAGGGCTTGAAATACTCCACTCCAAGCTCCCCCTGACTTGAAGATTTGTGTTGAGAAGTCCACTGTAATTCTGGTTTTTTGTCTGTCTGTTTTTGTCTTTCTGAGACAGTGTCTTGCTATGCAGTTCGGGCTGGCCTTGAACTCACTGTGTAGCCCCAGCTGGCCTTGACTTGCAGCAATCCTCCTGTCTCAGCCTCCTGAGTGCTGAGATCACAGGTGGGTGCCATCACAGCTGGCTTTTTCTTTTCTTTTTTTCAAGACAGGATTTCTCTGTGCAGTTCAGGCTGGTCTTGAGCTCACTTTGTAGTCAGGCTGGTCTCAAACTCACAATGATCCTCCTGCCTCAGCCTCCGGAGTACTGGGATTACAGGCACATGCCACCATGCCCATCTCTTTTTCTTTCTTTCATGTTTCCACTCTGATGGGCCTTTCTTTATAGGTGATTTGTTTCTTTTCTCTAACAGATTTTAATATTCTGTTCTTGTGTGGAATTTTGACTATTATATCCGTTGGTGTGTGGGGGGGGTTGATCATGGGGCTTTTGCTTGCAGAGTCAGGGAATAGTGCCAAAGAACCTTTCCTTTCATGACCTCCTGCCTTGATTTTGCTGACACATGTGACTCCATTTTTTTTTTCTTTTCTTTTTTTTTTTTTTTTGGCGGAACCGGGGATTGAACTCAGGGCCTTGCGCTTGCCAGAGAAGCACTTATTCCACTGAGCCATCTCCCTGGCCCTGTGACTCCATTTTGACTTTGACAAAATCCTCCCTTGTTTCTTTATCTGAAGACACTGCAAATCAGCCAAGCATGGTTTGAATGTCCCTGTTTTCCACATTAGCAAGATCTAGTCCCATATTGAGAGGGAAAGCAGAGCGTGGTGGCGCACTACTATAACCCCAGCACTTGGGAAGCTGGGCCAGGAGGATCATAGTAAGTTCAAGACCAGCCTGGGCTGCACAGCATGAGCCAAGATCCTGTCTCAAAAAAACAAACAAACAAAAAAACATAAAGAATAAAAAATAAATGGAGGGGAAGAGGTAAAGAACAAGATATCAGAATCAAAACCCTTTTAGCCACGCTGGAGCAATGAAGAAGTTTTTTGTTTTTTTTTAAATAGACAGCTCTGGGGCCGGGGAGATGGCTCAGTAGAATAAGTGCTTCCCTGGCAAGTGCAAGGGCCTGAGTTCAATCCCCAGTTCCATAAAAATAAAATAAAATAAAATAAAATAAAATAAAATAGACAGCTCTTAGAAATTGTTTTACTTTTCATCAGCCTCATTCCCACTTTGCTGAAGCGTCAGCAGAACAGCTCAAGACCACTCGGTGGTGGTTCCTGCCCACTCGGTGGCCTGCGTGGTGGGGGCTGCAGACCAATCTTCTGTGGCAGGCTGAGCACTCCAGTCTTCAGTAGGAAACTGCTGAATGGGCACAGAGGGCACCTGCATGCCCTCGGACCAGTCTGCAACCTCAGGCTGAGCAGCAGTGAACTCCGGCGCTGGAGCAGTCCATTCTCCCTGAAATTCCTCCTTGGTC